>NC_139660.1:10426463-10686463 GCF_951799395.1 Argentina silus | reverse complement strand
CAGTCATGCCAACAGATTCTACTGGCCTGAGAGCTCCAACACATCATTTAAACCATCACTGTTCATCAGCTGTCACACAGAACCTCTGTCATATAAAGAAAAAGACGACAAACAATCACTGTTTTATGGCACAGTTGCACATTCATCATAACTTCATAACTTCATGTAGGCTTAGGCCTACACTGTCTGTCTCTCTCCATTACAACAACTGCATTAAACAAAGAGAAAGAATAAGACAAGGGTTTGCAAACTAACTGAGCTACAGGTGTATACAGTGCCTTTGGAAGGTATTCAGACCCCGCTTCACTTTTTCCACATTTTGTTGTGTTATAGACTCAATTTAAAATGGATTAAATTTAAAGAATGTGCCATCAGTCCACACACAATACCCCAGAATGACAAAACGAAAACAAGTTTTTAGAAATTTCTGTAAATTTATTAAAATTGAAATACAGAAATAACTCATGTACATAAGTATTCAGACCCTTTGCTATGACACTCTTAAAATTATTTTTATTTAATCCATTTTAAATTGAGTCTATAACACAAGAAAATGTGGAAAAAGTCAAGGGGTCTGAATACTTTCCGAAGGCACTGTACAAACATCCTGTCCCTACAGATCAACAGGTGAACAGGCACACTATCCCTCACTTACACTACAGAATCCTCAAGACTCATTTATAGTTGACGGAAGTACGCAAACATACTGTGGCAGCTACGCAACATGGATTACTGTGTCACTGCATCACATAACAATTTGCAGGCACTTGTGTTTACCAAAAACTAGGCTTTATAGCCCCACACATGCACCACCTGTGCATTCACACCTGTACACCTACAGACAGCACTCTGGTCTACCTGTATGTCTGGGGAGGGTGTGTCCCTCTTCCTCTTGAAGGAGAATAAATTCCAAAGCCGTCGCCATAGGAAAGAGGCTACCAGACACACGCTTCCTACAATCCAAATATCCTTATCCTTCAAGAGGTTCTCCATGACAACGGATGATTCTCAACCGTCTCTAATGCCTGCTCTTCCTCCTGCTCCTGATCCTCGTCTGATGACTGTCTTATTTCAATATCTCTTGTGGCTCGTGGTGATCGAGACTTGGGGGGCGACGGGTTGTTGACATCAGTACGACAGTGAGGACTGATTACTAAACAGCGAGGCCTCTCTGACCGACCGCTCTGTCACTCCACTCCCCTCACCCGGGACGGGACGGGACGGGTCTACTCTGTCACCCCCGCGTCCCCCCCCGACCCCCCACCACCACCACCATCACCCCCCCCCCCCAGAGCTCCTGCCCCAATGCCACCACCCCCCAGCCAAGGGACCTAAAAGGAGAGAACATGCTGTCTCTGAGACGAGAAGGGGACAGGTGTTGGGTTCAGGGTGTTGCCTGCAGATGCCTGCTATGGCTGGTGTGTTAGCAGAGAGCCCGGTATCCTTTAACTTAGTACACGGCACTTCATGCATACATACTCCTGTGTCTACAGGGTGCTAAGTTATATTATAGGGTGCTATATCTGTTGTGGAGCCACTATGTCTTTCCCTTTTTCTATAAATCTCTCCCTAAGAAATGTCACACACACGCACGCACGTACACACGCACGCACATACACACACACACACACACACACACACACACACACACCTATGTATGCAAGGTGCTAAGTATATCTTTTGTATTGCCACACAGCAGTGCGGTCAGAAGCAGGGTCAGCTAATTCCTGTAGGGCTCCAGTAGCTGAAGCAGCTACCGTGAGTGGACTCTGCATACTTAAGCACCAAGGTGTGTGCAGTATGTGTCTGTGTAACATCTGGTGTTAGCACACACTTGTGCAATATTGGGTGGTTTAAGAGAAGCAATGCTCACACTGTCACCCTCACAGTGGGCATTCGACACCCGCAATGGCAGGTACAAATGTACTGAGGGGATTCTAACAGTAGGGCAGGTCCTGTCAGTGATATCCCTGGCCTATCTGGGCCATGGGGTCTGTGTACCTGACAGCTGTCTGTATGGAGAGACAGTGTTGATTTGCAGTCGTCTGTGGGACGCCATCTCTGCACTGAGATGAACCAGAGGTCCAAACCTGGTCTCCACATCTGACGAGCAGCAGCAGGTTGGAGGGCAGGGGAGAGAGAGCACCACCTCTCATAGGTAAGGAAACCTCTACGGTACATTGGAGAGGAACCTCGGTAAGGAGTGCATACTGTATATGGATCACTCCTGTAAATGTAGTTGGAGGAGGCTGTAGATTAAATTTGCCAAAGTACATGCTTTGTGAGAGAAAGAGGCAAGGAAAGGAGTGGGTCAGGGAAGACACTGTATGTTAGATAGAGGCAGAGGAGGCACACAGAGAGAGAGGGGGAGGGGTGTCTACAGTCTGTGGGGATAACTATTTAAATAGACTGGGATCTTGAATTACACATGCAGCCCTGCATCTCATTGGACACTACTGTGCCCTCATTGGCTGCTGCTTGGGAAGCAGTGTTACAGACAGAAAGTGAAAGCAGAATTTGATTTGCAGCTCAACCAGTAGAACATAAAACACTTGCAGCTTGTAAAGCACTCAAGAATCTCCTTCACATGGCTCAGTAGCCAGCTGGCTGTAGGACGGAGTGGCTTTGGCTTCACATACTAAATACATGTACTGGACCATTACTACAATCCTCTATACATCTGTATTTGTCTACTAAGATTAATTGGACTGATTGGAGTCAGTTATGTGGAAACTGACTGAGGATTTTTTTCTCCAAATAGCCTATATTCATTGGAGAACCACATTGATATTGCTACTATGCTCGTATTCAATAGTAGCACAGGAATATGGCTTGATCATTGTGAATTTCTACTACAAATATCTATTCGTAAAGTACAAATACTTTACTTAGTCATCAGACACCACCTTGTGGTGTGTTCATAACTTGGATTTTGTGTCGCACCACTGTCCAATCCACACACACCCCTAGACCTATGGCTCCCTCTAGTGGCCAACATCTTACACCAATCAGAGTATGTTGTGTCTGCCAACAGGTGTTGAGGCTAGAATAGATCACGCCTGGGCCTGAGCTGCTTATTTAGGTCACCTTATTCCCTTAAACAGACTATTCATGTAAATTCTAGCAAATTCTCAACACTAAATACTACAAGGCTCTTCTTAGAGTATGTTATCTTAGCTTGTATCTCTGATATCTTCTTTTAAAAAATAGTCCTCTAGCTCTATCCAAACTCCAATCCATCCATAGAGCTATTATGCATGGGCTTTCAATGGGAGACGGAAAAACTCACTTAAAAGAAGCAAGACACACTGCTATGGTTGAGGAACTCACAAAACACATCCTTTCTTATTGAAAACAATGGGGAAAAGGCACTGGCACATTGTCACACTTTGGCCCCTTTATTTATGGAATGACCCATATACAGACACACACACACACACACACACACACACAAACACACACACACACACACACACACACACACACACACACACACACACACACACAAAATGCTGTGAATAAAGCTCTGAATCAAGCTCTGTGATTGTACACAAGTCTTAGTGTTTGGCTTCAGCAGGGTGTAGTATAGGGTTAGGGGGTAAAGGGTAGGAAAGGGGGTGTCAGGCATAAGGCCTTACCTCCTGGGGATCCCCCTCCAGCTCCACATGTTTGAGTTCCCAGAAACAGCGCATAGTCTCCACCTTCTCCAGGTGGCGGAAGAACGCCAGCCGACCCAGACGAAGGTTGTTGCTACGGTTACGGATCACCTTCAGCCCCTCCATCTTGTCATCGGTGGGGGAGGTGGGGCGTGGCTGTGGCTCCCCAATCTGGTGGACTCTTCCATTCTTCCTGCCTGAGGTCGACTCACTACACCCCTCAATACACAGAGGCTTTTTGTCTGACCTGTAACCAAAGCACACAACCAGACCACAGAATATGTTTGGTATCAGACCCTTTTTCATTTGGAATGGCATTGCATATCTACAGAGGCCAATAACATTTAAAATCATTCATCCAGCTCCATTGAAGAAATCTATATCTGGAAATATGATAGCGCAGCTTTGAAATAGCTGTGAATATTTCCTTCTTAATTATCCGCCCTGCCAATGGGACAACTCCACCATCTAAATGTGTTGAGTGATGATCCACACGAGGAATCTACAGTGATGCCGAGTGTGGCGACAGCAGGCTTTCATTTTACAGTACCTGTTGAGCCTCTGGGGGAATTACTGAACTGTGACAGGCCAGGGATATTTATATCCTCAGGGTGTAAATGTAGTTCCCATGCTGTATAATTACAGAGGTCAGTGATTGGCCTGAAGTTCCAGGTTAGGCCAGAGCAGAGCCTTCCCCGGCAGGTCTGACTCCTCAGCATCCACAGGGGATTTTTCAGTGTTGGATTTCAAAACAACCTCAGTGTGAAGACCAAAACACCTGCCAGAAAAGCACCTGTTGTGTCTCCCTATTTCTGTCTTCTTCTCTTTTTTTTGCAATATTCAAGGTGACCTCTAGTTTTTGCAATATTCAAGGTAACCTCTAAAGTCACGCTTTTTAACACACACATATCTTATATGGAGGAGATACAAGACAAGATGAAGCCCAAGATTGGCTTCATATGTCACCTCATCTTGGAATGGTGGGGTTACCAGAAAGGCTCAGGGCATGCCAAAGGAGGAAATAGCTTGAATTGAGGAGTCAGAATGTGGGAGATACACATTAAACAGGACTGCCACTGATTTGATGGTCAACCCATCATTGAGAAGTGGCTTCCAGCTGGGGGATGAGATCTGTGGTTCAACAAAACAAGGAGACACAGCTGGAGAGGGAACTATGAGCATAGCATAGCACTCTATCCAAAATCATATTTAGGAAGTCACAACCAGCCTCTGGAAACTTGACTATGGACATTTAACCCTGTAAAAATCTTCAGACAACTGTTGACTGACCTGTCCACCACCCTGTCTGTGTTTAAGTTGGGTGTTTTTAATAGGATCTTTAAAGTAGCATTTGCATGCCTTTTTTTACTGTGAAAGCTGGACTGAGTGTGAACTCCAGAGCAGACCTCAGAGACCCCGGTCTTCCTCAGGGGGGCTTAGGTGACCCCAGGCCACCTGCTTTAAAGGGAGTTATTTTGGGGAATCAGAGAGGCAGAGAGGAGGGGGCAGAGTTTTTTTTTTTTTGGGGGGGGGGGGGTAGCTATCACCAGAAATGGAAAAGTCTATTGGTTATAGACTGTAATACTGAGACATTCATTTTGGCAGACAGAGGGCTAAGGGAAACAAAGTTCTAAAGAAAGAATTCCAGTTTTCTTTATCATTGGTGGTGTCAGCATTTGGTAGCAAGCAACAAGCTATAAAACTAACAATACAGGGTGTATGTGTGTGTGTGTGTGTGTGTGTGTGTGTGTGTGTGTGTGTGTGTGTGTGTGTGTGTGTGTGTGTGTGTGTGTGCGTGCTATGCTGTGGTTTGTGTATGTGTGTTTTCTTTTCCTGCTCTCAGTAATCTCTCCCACAAGACAGGAGGAGTCATATCTGTCTTCCCAAGACTAATCCTCTCTATGTAACTGATAGGAAGAGCTGCATGTGTCTCATACCTCGTAAAGTAACCATAAAGAGGGAGAGAGAAACACAGTGTGTGTGTGTGTGTGTGTGTGTGTGTGTGTGTGTGTGTGTGTGTGTGTGTGTGTGTGTGTGAAAGAGAGAAAGAGAGAAAGAGAGAAAGAGTGGGGGACACAGGGTATTGCTTATCCCCCTTAAATGCTGTGTATGCTACTGGAGTCCAGCGATGAGAGCAAGCATTGCCGTCAAAACACGCCGTGCAAGCCTAGCCCAAGGCATCATGTCTCCCATCTATTTATACTGGAAGTGTACAGGGGGTTTGAGGAATGTATAATGATACTCTTTGATACGGTTGATTATGAGAATAATCCTAGTGAAGGAATGCTAAACACAATCAGAATTATTTAAACATGGCAATAACATACAGTACAGTATATTGCCTTTATTTTTGTCAAGCAACTTTTCATTATTGTGTACCACCTGGTTTAACCACAAGAGTAGGCCTACGGGCTATCTGGTCTGAAAATAGCCAGGTTTTTAATATTGAGTCTAAATGCTCTCTTTGGGGACCATGGATGACTGAGGGAGTTGAAGACAAGGAAGAGGGAGACAGGTGTGCAGGACAGAATGGAGAATGTTTTTCCCTGTTCTTCAACATTATAGATAGGGGATAGAAATTCAAATTGGCGCAGTCACAAAGGGGGTTAAGATTCACCTTTTTGATATAGGCTAGTCTGTTGACATGCCAATTCTAAAACATTTGTTAAACCTCTTCTCATGTGTCTCCATTGTGTGACTATTGAAAACAGAACTCCTAGTCTCCTGTCTCTCTATCTGTACTCTGTACCTATCCTGTGAGGACACAGTCTCTGAGGTATTACTGTTGTTGAAAAGTACCATCTGCCTCTGCTGGCCTTGCAAACCCAGTCTTATACCCAGGAATATAGGAGCCACAGAGTGATGACTATGATGATCCCCATTTAATTAATTGAGTGCATAACATAATCTAACTAGAAAAAGAAGCTCCAGAAGAAACTTTGTGGGCTTGCACAGTCTAATTTTGGTTGTGGATAGACGATAGATAGATAGATTTGCTGGGTAGTTGAAAGAAAGTGAGATACGTACAGTAGTAGGATAAAAGATGGTCAGAGGGTAGCATGCAGGCAGATAGATGAGACAAAATTTGATGGATAGATAGAGATAGATAGTTGAAGCAAGCCCGCAAATTATTATGAGGAAGAACTAACAAAGACTAAGACTAACACTTCTTTAGTTGGACGTGCTGAAGCAAGCCCACTAATACGTATGACGGATAGCTATAGTTGACATGCTAGTTACAATGTTATATATATGTTATATATATATATATATATATATACACACACATATATATATTGGCATACTATCAAGTAAGTCTATTTGTAAAAGGCAGAGCTAGCGAGCTAGATACATTTTGCTAGCCAGCAAAATATATAGTCGCCTGCACTATATAAGCCATCTTCCAAATGGCAGTTTTTATACGTTAAAAAGCATTTGTAGGACAGTTTTATTTTGACAACATTTGCGGAATTCATCTTATAAAATTAATTAATTGTTAATCTAACATTAATTGCTAAGCAATGCAATGGCCAAGGTTCACACAGTCTCAATTACGTAATGTTAAGCAATATGGAGAGACACTGGGTCTGTGTGTGTGTGTGTGTGTGTGTGTGTGTGTGTGTGTGTGTGTGTGTGTGTGTGTGTGTGTGTGTGTGTGTGTGTGTGTGTGTGTGTGTGTGTGTGTGTGTGTGTGTGTGTGTGTGTGTGTGTGTGTGTGTGTGTGTATGTGCGTGTGGGTATAATCCCTAGGGCTCAGTCCCCCTTTGCGTTCAGTGTTTTCATAAGCATTATAGGGGAGTAGGGTAAAGCGGACAACATCAGAACCATATTTACAGCACCTATAAAACTGTCAGTCATAGAAAGGGGGTCTGGGTCCTTCCAAACCAGGAGATATGGCCTTGTCTGGATGGCCATGATCTTCACCACCCAAGAGTTCAGTCTAGGGACTGTGTTTTTTTTAGTTATGTGGCAACATCCTGTCATGCTTATTAAGCCATGGGAATGACAGGGGCTCCTATAGAGGGTGGATGCATGGTGGAGGGGTAGGGGCATTGGCTTTGACTGGCAGCCCAGAGACCAAAGTGTAGATCTCCAAATACTCCCCTGACTAATTGACGCACATTTCAAACACAAACTGGTTGGACAGAAAGATGGTAATGGAGATTCTGTGTGTCTCGCTTTCATTACAAAAGGGATGTGACGTACTCAAGGGACAGCATCCACTTAGCAAATGAATGGCAATTAAATTGAACACGTTATGGTATCCCCCAAGATCTACCACCACAAGATAAAGCAATTAGCAGGTTTATTTTCCCCATCTGCTTCAACAGTCCCCCCTCGAAGGGCTGAGTTTGTCACTCTGATCACTGTATCGTCGCAATTACTCTCTGGGCTGTTTAATGCTAAAGGGCCATACCAAGTGTTTGATTACAGCATCAAACATGTTACAAAACCCAACCCCAACTGTATGTCTCTGACAACCCACACACACACACAGACACACACACACACACACACTTCTAGGAAGACACACAGGTCTGGTACACTCTTGCAATACACACAATTATCAATCAATCTGTTCCTCTTTTATTCACATAAATACAATCATTCACAAACATACACACACATGAATGCACACACGCACACACACACTCATTCACACACACACACACACACACACACACACACACACACACACACAGGCGACTGCCTAGCAGCAACCTTGCAAAAGTGTGTAACTGAACTCCCTCCCATCCAATGTACTTTTCCTTTCCCCAAAGAACAAAGCGGAACCCTTAATTTAGTTCACAGCACATGGAATCACATTCCACATTGTCTAAAATAATCTAGATGGAAACACTCTTGCATGTATTTGCAAATATCTACAGTATGTTTACACTGTACACTGTGCTCTTGTTGATTCACTCATTTTCACATTCATTGGCAGACAAGTCATTTCATTGTTGCAGTAGAAGGGTTATTGTGCAATTTCAAGTGGACCTACATCAACAGTTAATTTTGATGTGTAATGTTGTTTTTGATAACAGACACAAGCAGTAGAAAGTCATTGGGTAATTATGCTTTCCTGTTGTTTTCCATGTCTTTCATTTTCACACTGACAAAATGGAGGAACAAACAAAACAGACAATGATACAAACAGTGATTATCTTAGTTTATGACAGCCTGACTGTAAATGTTAATGTTAGAGTATTTTGTTAGCTGACACCTTGCATGGAATGCAACCAACACCATAAGGAAAGAGGTGCTAACATTCAAAGCATGGTTATTGTGCAAGAGATTGCAGTGTACTGTTTCTATGTAGAATAACAACGAACTCCACTGTTAAGTACTGGTCATATTTTATTAAATGGCACAAATTCCATGATTCAGACAACAGCATTGTTTAACCTTAATCAAAACATGTTCATATTTGTTTCATTCCTACCACCTTTCACAGATGCAAATTTCAAAACAGTATATCTTGGCACTGAACCCATTTTAAAAGACAATGCAGCTAAAAGAGAAGTGGTCATAGTGAACTCACCCTTGGTATTTGGGCACGTTGGCAATGCCTAAAATCTTCTTCTCCTTCCCTCCCATATCTCTCATTGATGCAGTCCCTCTTTCACTCTTTCACTCCTTCCCTCCGTTTATTACTCCCTCTCTCCAGCAGCGGGTGCGGGACGTTAGGTAGCTGAAGGTAGGAGGCTGATGTCCCTGCTCAGGTTGGCGCTGGGGGGTGAAACAAGAGAGGCAGGTCTATCCAGTCTGAGACAGCTCAGTGGACTGGTCTGGTGCTGGTGGCACTCTGCAGTGGGGGCCAAAGCACTGGAGGGGTAAGAGTCAATAGCATGGGGGGCAGGAGGGGGGGCACAAAAGGGAGGAGGAGGAGGGGACCAGAGGGGCATATGTGTACTGTTAGGGGAGGGAGGGTCTGCTATCAAAGCAGGGATAGATCGGAGGAAGTGTTCCAGGGAATGTGGCTTGTTATAACGGAACGTGTGGAATGCCAGGGTGCCATGTGTCTCTCAGTGGGGAGGGTGGATGGGAGACAGGGAGGGAAGGGAGAGAGATTTGGGAGTTTTGGGTGCTCAAATGAAGGGATTTGGACTGGGACAGACAGCAGGGGTTTGAGTTTGGTAGGGGCTTGTGGGTGAAGGACAAGAGGGGCTGCCTGCAATAAAGGGTTGTCTGTTAGGAATGCCAAGGACCCATCCACCTGCACACAGTATATTTAGGGATTTTATGAGCCAGTTGGAACACTCCTAAGGGTCACTGACTGTGTTTCTTGTTGGACTAAATACAGCACAACCCTAATTAGTGCTTGTGACACAGAATCATGTGTATCATATACTGGGATTTTGACTTTTACATGCTAGATTTAAATCTTCACTTGGAAATTAATGTTTAATTTGTCAGCCATTTATGAAATAATTTCTACCTAGGGGGGGTCCTAATTTTTAAACAAATGTAATAGAACGAATACTTGTTTTCTATTCTTCAAACTGACCTGTCTCTATTGGATGCGCTGACCAGCTGTCAGATGTCTTCACAGACATATTCAATTTATCCCTGTCCCAATCTGTGATCCCCACCTGCGACCACCATCATCCCAGTCCTCAAGGGAACAAGGTATCCTACCTCAGTAACTACCGCCATGTTGTACTCACCTCAATCATCATGAAGTGCTTCGAAAAGCTGGTTAAGTCACAAATCAACTCATCATTACCTGCCACTCTGGACCCTCTTCAGTTTGCACATCATCCCAATAGATCCACAGCTGAAGCCATTGCCTACACCCTGCATACTGCCCTATCCCACCTGGACAAGAGGGACACCTACGTGAGAATGCTGTTAACTGACTACAGCTCAGCATTCTACACCATTGTCCTCTCCAAACTCGTCACTAAGCTCAGATTTGATTTGATTTGATTTGATTTGGATCTTGAGCTAGAAAACAAGGTCACATAAAATGACTTTATTCAGGCTTTGACTATTTCAGCAGGGCTAGATGGGATTGGTGCAATGGCAGACATTATATCACTGCCGTGATAGGCCGTGGGTTATCCAAAGGTTCCATGATGATAAGAACCAGCGGACAATGCAACATGGGTGATGTGACTTAACAACACTGTATTGTAATAAGCCATCGGGTGAGCTGAAGAAGAACAAACACACAGTTCTGAAGTGTTGACAGATGACAGACTGTTTATATGACACAGTTTACTAGGGGGGTAGGACTTAATCTTACCTGGAATCTCAATCAGGACGACAGATTCTTCTCTGATCCCTCAGAAGGTCACAGCTGTGTGGGCACTCTGGGCAGCGCATGCCAGCTGATCATCATCAGGAAACTTGTGCATGGATGGGTGAGGGCAGGTCCTTCAAATGCCGAAATTGAGGACACCATTACTATCTTGACCTGACTGCATTCACATGCAATTGTAGCAATTGAGATAAGGAGAAGAGGCATGTACTGTATATTATGTGTCAATTTAGATATCTGCAGCCCACTTTAGAGTTAAACCCCTTAGGATAATTACACCTATGATTGACTTCTATGTTTCGTTGACTGACATGAAACTTACTACCGTCTGTGATTAGGTCGAGTGTTGAGTGTTGCCCACACCGCTACTTCATGCTAATAGTAAAAGAGAACACATGTTAGATACTCAGCAGCACTGAGCGCATGCAATACAGTCTGAATTGTGTATTTCCCTTTGTGATTCTATGGTATAAGAGTACCATTGACATCGGACTAAACGCTTTGACGCATGGATGCAGAAGTCTGACCGACACCCTGGAGACAGAAATACACCGGTGGTCAACCACAGATGTACCGAGCAGCTCCAGCGACGATATCAAACATGTGGCACCTGATTCAGTTACATCTTTAGAGGACACCAGCTTCTACAGGCAATTAAGAGGAGATCATGATCCAAACATTCAACTAAGAGTAGTATCCAATGAACCATCATAAACGACTTGCTCACAGTAACACGCAAACACACACACACACACACACACACACACACAGTTGCTCAAATAAAACAGTTCAAAAGGTGAATAGGTGGCCTGAGGTCAAGACAAATATAATCAAAGGGTAATGTTTCATACAAGTAAGCTGTCATAGAGCTAGGCTTTATGTTGATTCTCTTATGGTTATTTTGGAACAAACTGCTCTTTGTGTATTTGTTTGTCCTCTTTGATAGCAATGTTTTGTTGGTTGTTAAAAGTGACAGGCATTTTTTCCACTACCACCTGATTTAGGTGACTATTCTCTTGCTGTGTCTCGTATGTCACAGCACTGTGTCAAAGTAGCTGTAGCATGGTCGCCAGGCTTTAGGGGATACAGGCATCCGTAGGCCTTTATTTGTTTAGTAATTTGTGATGGGGAGAAACAGAGCGTATAAGCCCAGGTCCCTCTGAATGTATAACCGTTAGCTCTCTGTGTGGCACAGACAGGGCATCATGGTGTCCTCAATGTGGCAGTTAGAGGTCACTGCAAATCAGTCAAACCATGTACAATCTCCTCTGCTGCCCAGGGTAAGCTGATCTCCTGAAATGCTTTTATCGCAGAGTCATAAATAAGTCAGGATAACCTGTTATAATATTATAAAAGATTAAAGAGTCTTTGATAAAGGATCTGGGACAGCACCCGGGCCTGACAAGTTTTTACCAGTCTCTCCCCAGTACCATGTACCTATCAGAAGCAGACTGACAATATCCCCCATCATAGATATGACCAAAGCTGTCATAAAGCAAAAAATGAAGCCACAGAGAGGAAACTGAGGAAAGAAACTGGATTTAATATATATATATATATGTCTACAGCAATGAGTGGAGGTTTAGTGTAAAGTTGATCTCTCAGACAAGCAGTTATTCAACCTCCATGTGGCCAGCCTTAAATTCATCAAGTGCAAAATAACAACACAGCCCTCTCTCCCCTCCTTACCCATCTCTCCAAGCACAATGTGGCATCCTTTTTGCACTGGAGGGTCTGATATCCTGATCAAATAAACCGGTTGCCTTCCCTTTCCACACACCAATACACAACAGTCACCCCATCTCAAACACACGTGATGATGGGCTATGATGCCAGGATGTGTTGATGATGCCGCTCTGCTTTAGACAGAGGGAGGTGTTAATGGAGCTGTCCATGCGAAATCTAAGAGCAATACACCTTGGCGGAGGGTGGGGAGCATGTACAGTATCTGACTATTCACCTTTGGAAGGCCTCATGAAAGGACAAGCCAACCTAACTCTCCTGGACCTTGGCTCTCTAACAAATATGTTGGTCACTCCGATGACCGGCACTCCCCTGTCCCCACTGATTACAGCCTTGCTCATCCCCCTCCCTGTACAACAACCATAGCAGGGGAGGGCGCAGCAGGGCAGGGCTCACACACTGTAAAACCATAGCAGGGCAGGGCGCACACACTGCAGCATGACAATATGACTACTTCAGGCAGAGAGAAGGATCTGCTCATATTGGTCTGGCATTTGTGGCTGAGGAAAGAGACATGTCCATCAAAGTGTACATTCACCCTCTGTCTCCCACTAGTGGAACATAGAGGCACTCCATGAATTGAATACATTAACTTTTAAATTAACTGATAATCAGGTTTATAATGGCAGAGGTAGCGTGGCGATTTAAACACTAAATTGACATTGTGATTATTGAAATGAAATGGAGCCTAACTAGAATATCATCATACCGCTCTCTGTTAGTCATCGCCAGTCCAATTCATGTGAGTCACCATGTGAGTCACCATACACAATGAGTTATTCTGTTTAGATAGCCAGTGACACTATTTACCAAGCGTGTCCTAGATAGATGGCTTAGATGTTTAGTTTAGAAATAACACAGGCAGGTTTTAACATCTTCATTCCTGTTTCAATGTTCAAACCACAACTGACATGTTTACGGTTTATGATTTATGCATTTGGCCTCTTCTCCTTCCTCTAGTATAGTCTACTGGGTTTCGGTGGCGACTAAAGGATAGGGTTGTGGCCAAATTCCTGAAGAGGGCTCACAGTCAAACACGGTTGGATCAATTTTCCACCAGGAGTAAAGTGAGTACTGAACGACAAACAGGGGATTACTGAGAGATTCTCACTGTCCCTGTCTATGGTACAGTGAGGTCCGTCGTGACCTCAACCAACTGAGAGAGAGAGAGGGGGGGGGGGGGGGGGGGGTAGGAAGGGGTGAGAGGAAAGGGAGATAATTTAGAGGGGGCACAGATACTGTAGGTGGATGGGTTGGTAAGTGCAATGTCAGCGATGGCATCTGAAAATAAATCAATGACTCAATTTGGTGATAAGTAGTCTATGTCTACTTATATATATATATATATATAGTATCTGTCTCAGGAGCAGAAGTACAGTATGGGAAGTCATGAGTCAGCCATGTTTGTCCTGCCTTGGTTACCACGGTTTTAGTGATTTTAAGGGGAATGGGTGGAGACATCATTGAGAAACACCACATCATTAACACATACCAGTCCTGTGTGGGTGTTACAGAAGACAAGAATGTAGGAATGAGGGAACCATAGTTTCTGTGCTCAATCATGTTGCTGGGTTCTTTTAAGCCTTAAGATTCAAAGTACATTGTGTCTGGTAATGGTGTCCACTATGAACAATCAGGCATGTATTAATCAACCTGAGCTACCGTATATGATTTTCCTGGGTCAGACTTAGAAAGAAACACCTGCTTGCTTGTATAGTCCACATATCTGTCATTCCAAAGAGACCAAAGTCCAGGTGGTCTTAGAATGAGGTAGGTGAGGCACACCCTGTCAAGGGCTAGACCTTCCATTGACTCGTTTGTTAGGCAAACTGGCTTGTGAATGTAGTCATGCAAGACAAGAGCTAGACCGTCCTCACCCCACCCTCTTGTACAATATTGCAGAAGTAGAGTACTGCGTTCCCTATTAAAACCAAATGATTTGAGGTGTCTATCTTGACGTATTATGAGCTTTTGTTCTCTCTTGAGAAAGACATTATCTGGTTGCTCTCTTTACTTCTGTTAGTTTTTGTTTCAACGCAAACGACTGCGCGAGGTGCAGGATCGCTCACATCAGGAAACACATCGGGTGAGTAGTAATGTGAAGCCTATCTTTTAACGTACCAATATGTGTTTGGACTTCAGGCATACATTTTTATTTATGTTTTGCCGACTTGCTTAATGCGATTTTTTACGGCGATTACTGCCTTTGCAAGCTACTCTACCCCGCCATTCGCTAGAATACCTATAACCCTCTAGAAGCACTTCATGATGATCGTAGCTCCCAGTTTGTGAAGTCATAACTCCGACATGAATGCATCGAGTGCTTTTTAAAGTGGGAACTTCAACCAATGAGATTTTGTTTACAATCAAGACTTAACGTTAACAAACATACATCAGACACACGTCTGATTGTTAACAATGAAATATGTTAATTATACAGAAAATGAATATGCCATTTACTGTCAAAATCAGGGTCTGTTTTCTGAGAAGGTGAAAGGTTATAGTGGATACGTCACAACACGGAAACTCGGATATCATCATACTGGAGTATCCCACTTGGAGGGTCGTTCTAGTGGCATGATTTGGATTTTTTAATTTAGGATTTATTTATTTTTAGGACTTTTGCAACACGCTCTCTTCTCTAGTGTGTTGCATCTCCGATTTTGTCTACCTTTAAGCTACTTGTGGAACAGTGTTAAGTGAATATGATGTAGGTTCATCAATTTGCATTTAGTAATGCACAGGTGTGCTGATTTTGTTTTATCATCATCAGCTAAAGATGCCTCACAATTCCACCATGTTGTCACACTATAATCAGTGCAGCTCGGATGACAGGAAACCATGAATGTCAATGTCACAGTACATCAGCAGCCTTAGTTAATCTGTTTGTTCTCCAGGAAGACCAGTCAGAAGCCATGGCCACCCTCAGCAGCTCAAACACAGCATTTGCGTTGGACCTTTTCCGAACCCTGATTCAAACCAACCCCTCTGGGAATGTATTTTTCTCCCCCCTGAGCATCAGCTCAGCTTTGGCCATGGTCTATCTTGGAGCCAAAGGAGACACTGCTGCCCAGATGTCAAAGGTAGGCACACACACAGACACACACACACACACACACACACACACACACACACACACACACACACACACACACACACACCTTTACTGGCATATATGTACTATTTTCTCTCCCAAGACCTGATAACATTGCTGTAATGTGACAGGGTATGTGTACATGACTCTTACTGCAGCTCGGTTTGTACTTCAGACTGTATGGGAGCAGTATCTGCCTAAGGGAACACACACCCCATATTGTTACCATGGAGAGGGTCATAAACTTGCCGGTTAGCTTACTGAGGCAGTATCAATAGTTTAAATACACAGAATGACATGAACATCTGAAGGTTACATGGACCCTTTACAATTCATTGACTCAATTCAAGCTTAGCCCCCTTTAATTGACATCTTCATCATCATCATCATTAGCATCGCTTCAATATTTGTAGCAGCATCATAATCAACTGAATCTTCCCCCAGGCCCTGTCGTTCAGCTTGAGCAAAGACGTTCACACAGATTTCCAGACACTCAATGCTGATATCAACACACCGTCTGCTTCTTACCTCCTGAAACTCGCCAATCGTCTGTATGGAGAAAAGACCTTCAACTTCCTTCCTGTGAGTTTGCCTAAACTTCATGTTTAATGTACAGTAAAACACTGAGACGTACTGTACTGAGTACTCCATTCACTGTGCAGACAGCATTGCACGACCCTCCAAATAAGTAGTTTGTAATCGTAATCTCTTGCCTTAGTATATCCGTGATACCATTGAGGCTGATAGAGACTGACTTATGGTGTTATGCTTTTTTTTAGGAGTTCTTAGAATCCAGCCAGAAGTTCTACCATGCAGACCTGCAGGCTGTGGACTTCGTTGGAGCTGCAGAGGAGTCCAGGGGGAAGATCAACAGCTGGGTGGAGCAGCAGACAGAGAGTAAGATCATCAATCATTGAGATCATTCTTAAAGGACAATCTGTATCTTTATCCTGTCATGTCTCACAAATGCATTGTTTACGTACACCTCAAAAAACAGATCTATATATAAATAAAAATCTGTATATACATATACTGTAGAAGCTGATGATACTCATTTGAGAGCTGCCCTCAGTTTAGTTTGTTCTCTGTGTGTGTCTACTGTGTTTCTTTATAGATAAAATCAAAGACCTGCTGAAGAAGGGGAAAGTCAGTAGCATGACAAGACTGGCTCTGGTCAATGCCATCTACTTCAAAGGAAACTGGCTCCACCGATTCACTGAGAAAAACACCAAAGAGATGCCCTTTAAACTTAACCAGGTAGATAAAAGATGGAGAAATATGTCTAGATTGAATAATATCAATGCACTTTGAAATCCAATAGACAGACCTGCATGTTATATACTGAGATTTCAAAAATAAGTTGTGTTCAGATCTATTCACTCTCCCTTTCGGTGGATTTCTGTGTTTCAGAATGTCAGTAAACCAGTTCAGATGATGTACCAGATGGAGAAGTTTCCCTTCAACTACATCCCTGACTATAACCTTCAGATTGTTGAGCTTCCTTATGTTGGGCAGGAGCTGAGCATGTTTGTCCTGCTGCCTGAGGAGTCCAACGACGGTTCTGACCCACTACTGAAGGTATAGTTACACCTAGTACTGACATTACTGAGGGTACACAACAGTCAAACAATACTGAACCAGTAATAACATACAAAACCTCCTGGGTTAATTGCAACCAACATTCTGAATGGGAATTGTTAAATAAGACACAGGTGTGAAAGAGATGCAATTGCAATCCTAATTCCCTCTGATTCTAGAGCAATAAGGCTTGTCAATTAGTATACATCTGGGGCTCATCTCTTTATTAGATAATCAAGTTGCCACCAAACATTTGCAAGAAACATGCCCCCTCCAGTGGACACTCTAACAGACCTAAACTTAATTCTGCTTTTTGACCAGACTATGGGTGCCTTTCTTTGAATACAAATTACAATTTAAAAATACATTGAATTACGAAATGCACGTTTCTACCTGAAAACATGTTACAAAAATGTGTAGCCATTTGATCAACCCCCTTCTGTTTGAGGTTGAACAACAATGGACCTATGTTAGGCTTATATTCATTCATCTTATTTGAAATTATTTCTTAAGTTAGAAATTATTACAAAATGGATACTACTAGAGGCGATAGTATGAACTTCATCAAAGACTGTATGCTTCCCTCTTTGAATTCATTAAACTTTAGTTGGATGACCTCAATTGTGATTTCTGATTGGTTGACAATTCAGATGGGCAGGGGTAGAGAGCCTCAGACACGGGTTTCCCGCCATCTGCTATGAAAGTAAACCTTCAGGTGTTCCTCAGTTAAATTTGGGCAGCTTTTTGGTTGCAAGTGAATACAATTTCGCACACAGCTGAAGATAATCTCTAGCTATTCTCCCCGCGATCCCCTGCCTCCCTGGGTTAACTAACTAACTAATGTAAGCACTCAGCTAATCGGCAGGTCAGATTGTTTGGTTGCAATTGGCCCCCTATATTTAAATGCATTACTGAGTTTGTGATGAAGGTATACACCCTTCTATAGTAAATCCACTGACCCAGTGATCTCAGTTGTGGCCCAAGAGGTGGGTAGGTTTTGGGAACCCTAACCCTAACCGTGTAATAACCAATGTACTTGGTTTATTTGCCAGTAGTTAGTGTAATCTTTCTGAAAATGAACACAGAATAGGGAATGTTCACTATCAGATTATTTGATGTAGGGAATCTTGTTTATGCTTCCCCTTCGCTATACTGATTGGGTTTTAACTCTCTGTGTACCAAAGCTGGAGAGAGAGCTGACCCTGGAGAATCTGCTTGAGTGGACCAACAGAGACAACATGGACATTGGCTCAGAGGTCATACTTCACCTGCCCAAGTTTAAACTGGAGGAGGAGTGCGAGCTGAACACGCCCCTGGCTCAGCTGGGTATGACAGACGTGTTTGATGATGCCAAGGCCGACCTGTCTGGGATGAACGGGAGTGGCGGGCTCTCCCTGTCCACTGTGGCCCATAAGGCCTTTGTGGAGGTGAATGAGGAGGGGACAGAGGCTGCCGCCGCCACCGCTGCAGTGGCAAACTTCTGTATGTTGCGAGAGGAATACTTCACCGCAGACCACCCCTTCCTCTTCTTCATCAGACACAACAAGACCAAGTCCATCCTCTTCCTCGGCAGGTTCTCCTCTCCTCAGTAGAGTAACCAGCACAACGAGAATAAAACACAGGTTGTCAAATAAAAGAGAATGTCTGAGTGTCTTTGTCTACTGACAAGATTATTGTATGATCTAGTGCCCCCTTACACATTGTCTCTTGTTCTGACCTGAACTCCCAAAAGCACAACACAATATTACACGCACGCACATGCACACACACATACACCATAAGAATAATTGTGTATGTTTGAATCAAAGCACTGTTGATTGTAGTGAGTAAGGGAGCAATAAGCATTGGCTTAACGATTGCTATCTAGGCTTCTAAAATATCTCCTGTGACTCAAAAGAATAAAATGTAGCAAAGCATGTTATATCATTCTAACATTATTTTACAAAACCCTGGAAAATACTATCTCTCAGGAAGCTGCAAATATTGTATTTCTATAGATTCTGTGGATGCTTCTCTGTGGCAATCCTGGCTTGTCTTCTGACCCACATAATTGTATAGAGATGTGTCACACAATGATCATTCTATCCATTGAATCACTAGTGAATGTATTGATTATGAATTCATTTGACATATTTCTAATCAATTTGCATGTGTGGCCCTGACTTTGTTATTTTTCATCACTGATTGCACCTTTATGTTCAGAAAAATGAAGGACAGAGTACTTTCTATAGTACTTTCAATGCGATTTATTTTACCATTTAACTTCGCAATTTTCCTAGTACAATTTTCCATAAATCATCTTGTCTTCTGTCAAGCACAAATCAGCATTCAACTTTATCAAAGCACTCAAAACAAAATGGTATTTATTAAATTAAAAACAAAGGGTAATTAAGGGCCCTGTGCCAAGACATAATATTTGACTGGGGCAGGAACTGAACAGGCATTCAAGTCATTCTCTAAAGACTCTTTCCTTTTGTCAGCGCTCTGCAAGGGAGGCTGTGCTGGATAGCAACAGGATCCTCACAAAGCTGAAGGTATACCTGGAGAGGAGCAATGAGGTGAGGGAGTTGAAATAAATCTGCATATAATGTTACTCTGACTCTTTCCAGTACTGCAGACCAAAATTATACCTGTGAAGACAGGTTTCAGCAAACCAAATCAAAACTATCTCTTCTCTGAACAATTTCTGAAGAAATGTCCTTGATAGGGGTGTGTGTTACATATTAACCTCTTGGATTGCCCCTAAACTTGTGGGCTGCCTCAACCAACGTTTATACGTGTCCATTTTCATAATGTATGGCGCTACTACTTTTAATATTCCAACTATTTATGGATGTGCCGACTTTACCCAACTACAGCGCTTTTTCACACAGTGCACTTAAAGGATGCAAAGAGAGATATCATATTCAATTATTCCAATTCTAAATAAGCTGCTGTCCTGGATTTGATCGGATGATCGCTTTACGTATGTGAATAAAAATTGATCTGAAACGGTTTGCTTTGTTTAAATTTTTTTCTTCAACAAATTGAATCATTCATTCTGTAATTAGTCAATTAATTATACTTGTATGTGTGTGTGTGTGTGTGTGTGTGTGTGTGTGTGTGTGAGAGAGAGAGAGAGGGGGGGGGGAGAGAGAGAGAGAGAGAGAGAGAGAACGATAGAGCGAGCAGTTTGTTATTCCCACCAGAAGATGGCGCTCAAAGAAAAGTCTTCCATCAGTGTATATGACTCCTCCCACATTCCAATGTTTGTGAAGGGAAGCGTTTGTGTTGGGGAGGACAGGGCAGGGCAGGGCAGGCAAATCTATGTTTCGTGAGCTCCAATAACCAACATCTTCCAATAATTAACAGTAATCTAAGGCACAAGGAAGAGGTGAGGTTGTTGCGGCAGAGAAGTGTATTTAATAATGGTAGAAATCTCTGCGATGAAAATAGAGCTGCTCATTATTTATATCTGCAATACAGTGTTATTGTAATCTAGCCGAAATAACTAAAATAACTCTCTGTCTAATTATTTCGACTTAATGACTTGTATGTATGTGTGATTCTCTCCAGCAGCAATGGCTCAGGCTCCTTTCATGATGGATGATGACCAGTTTCGCTGTTCAATCTGCCTGGATGTCTTTAGGGACCCGGTCACCATCCCCTGTGGCCACAGCTACTGCATGGGCTGCCTGAAGGACTACTGGGACCAACGACAGGGGCAGGAGGCCTGCAGCTGTCCCCAATGCAGACTCACCTTCAGCCCCAGACCCACCCTGGGCAAGAACACGGTACTGGCCGACATGCTGGAGAAACTGGGCAAAGTGAGGCTGAGCGACGGCCCCTCAGCCCCCCCAGGACCCTCAGAGGACTATGGATTTCACCATGCCACATTTGATGTGTCCGCAGTCGTGCCTGAAAGGAATGATGGAGAGGTGAAGGGAATTCTGTAATACATTCTGTTGATGACTCGCTCAGTGTCAGGGCAACATGATGCTTGAACTTTAACCCTGTGTCTTCCATGTGGGGCTCTGTTGCTGTTGATGCTGCTCCTACAGAGGCTGCTGAGGGACACACAGAGACAGCTCCACCAGCGGATCCAGGAGAGGGAGACAGAGCTGTATGGGCTGAAGCAGGCTGTCAAATCCTTCACGGTGAGCAGGGACCATGGGAATGGAATGGTTATGAGTCCTTTTTAGAGAGAGGGAAAGACATGAGTGTGTTTAGGAAGTGTTCTGTGGGAGTTCATTTTGCTACATTAATATTGCAGGGCTATGTGTCTCCACACTAGCAATAGAAAGGCAAACTATGTCCCTCTCTTTCCTCAGCGTGTGACGAAGGCAGCAGTGAAAGACAGTAACAAGATCTTCTCCGAGCTGTTGGACTTTGTGGAGCAGCGTCGCTCTGAGATGAAGGAGCTGATCAGAGCTCAGGAGAAGGCGGAGATGAGTCGAGTGGAGGGCCAGCTGCAACGTCTGGTGCAGGAGATCACTGAGCTGAAGAAAAGAGACTCGATGCTGGAGATGCTCTCTCACAACCAGGACTATGTCCAGCTCACCCAGGTGAGGCCCAGTCGATGATGAAACACAACCAATCCTCTTAACTCCTCTATGATAGGTGGCCAGTCAGATAATCCCAACCAATCTGACCAGATTGATATTTATTATACAAATTCACTTTGGATTAAACTTCGCTTTTAAGTGCATTGAATCAATATCAACCTCATATTCATGTCTCTATGCAACATATACTGTATAGAAGTAGGGGTGATGCAAGTACTGTTCTGACTGACTCTCTCTCCCCCTCCCCCACGGTAGATCTGCCAGTCCTATTGTGGTCCGGCGCGGCCTGGTGTGGCAAATATTGTCACGGTGAACACACACCTCTCTTTTGGGGCAGTGAGGAAAGCCATCTCTGACCTGAAAGAGCGCCTTGAGGATCTGTACCGAGGAGAGTTCCCAAGCATCACCCACGAAGGTCAGTGGGGAGAGTTATACTTTTCTATTGCATGCCTCGTCCCCACATCTTTTCCCATTGCAATCAAATCGTATCCTGGTGAATTGGAATGTCATGTCTGGCACCACATTTCCTTGTGGTTGCAGTGAAGTGAATCCTGTCCTGTGTGTCATTCATTCACTCTTTTCACAGTAAAGAATGTGAGTTTTCTTCAAGTTGCCACGCCCAGCCCTGGTAAGTGTGTGTTCACACTTTTCCTGGATCATCTCTTTGGTACATTCTGTACATACATCATATAGTACAATTATACCCTTACCTGCCTGGTACGATAATGTGGCTTATGCTCTGCTCAGGCAGGGTCAGCAGAAGCAGCTATTGTTTCTTGTGATGTTGTTGAATAAGAGCATTTCTCATGTCTCCCTCCTTGACAGTGAAAGAAGCCCATGCTGCACATGCTGCCGTGCCAGGTGACAGAGATGAGCTCCTACAATGTGAGTGCTGCCCAATCACACACAAAGCCATTGTCACTTACAGTACTTTTCCACTAACCCATCCTGGCTTACACACACACTCTCTCTCACTCACTTTCTAACTCTCTCTGTCACCCACACATGGCTTGACAACATGACAAACAGAAAAGAAGAAAATATCCTGCCACTCTTGGAAGACAATGGAAGTGGATTGTATAGGTTATTTATTGTTCAAACCATCACATTTCAGCGTATAGCCTTTATCAGGGTTTGAGTCTGACAAACACAAATGCTCTCCCTCTAACCCTATACAGTTTTCTGTCCCCTCTCTCTGGACCCGTTCACGGTGCACCGGGAGCTATCTCTGTCTGAGAGGAACCGCACGGTCAGTCGCAGAGGGGATGTCCAGCCGTACCCTGACCACCCAGACCGCTTTGATACCTGGGGGCAGGCGCTGTGCCGCGAGGTCCTGCAGGGGTGTGTTTACTGGGAGGCTGAGTGGAAGGGGTGGCAGATGGAACTGGGAATCACCTACGAGAGCATTGCAAGGAAGGTACAGCAGATAATTTCTAAATGTTTCCCTTTTTTTGCAAAGTGCCGTATCACAATGTTGGCGATGTCTTGCAATTCAATTTACTAGTGTTCTGTACACCCATAGGGTTCTGCCAATGACTGCGGCCTTGGACGTAACTCCTTCTCCTGGAGCCTTCGTTGCTCCCCCTCCTCATATGAATTCAACCATGACAACCAGATCACCCAAGTAGTTGTTCCCTCAAGTGCACTGTCTCGCAGGATAGGGGTGTTCGTGAACCAGGGGACGGGGCTCTTGTGCTTCTACAGCATCACACCTAAGAGAGTCATCCTCCTACACAAGGTGCAGACCTCCTTCACACAGCCCCTCTACCCTGCAGTGTGGCTGGGCTCCAAATCCAGCATAACCCTGTCCTCCCTAGGGTGAGAGGGCAGAGGAGAGTGTCAGGGAGAAAAGGGAGAGGAAAGAGAAAGGGGGGGGGGGGGGTTAGTGACTGACTCGGTAGGAGTAGAAGCATCTTCAATGTATGAGTTTGAATTGTGCACCCCAAAGAGTGGCCTCTTTGTATTGAACTTGATTTGTCTTTTTGGACTTCTACCCTCAGTAGAGTTGTGTATAGATTGGTGCCCATATATGCTAGATGTTTACAGATACAGTGTAATATGTTGACAGATACAGTGTAATATGTATGTAAATCATCACCTGACTTAATAATATTAAAATACTGCTTTCATTCCACTGGTCAAATGAAACACACGTTTTACACAGATCTTATGTTAATCTAAGGTATGTATTTATTTATTTATTTATTCATTTGTTAAATTGTACATAGCCCATGCATAATCAAACATAATTGTCAGAAGCTGAAAGCTGATGCATGTACCAGATTTAGTTTACCAGCTACACAGAATTAAATATATAAGAACATCTTATTAAGAGTTGATACGTATAGCATAATACTATGCCAATGCAACAAGATCTTAATACAGTTGGCAGAGTCATCAGCAGTGTGGTAACCAGTGAAACTAATTCCCATTGGCATTGGAAACTTCCACGTTACACAGTAGTTGTCCACTCCAAAGTGTTAGGTGCACTGCAATTCCCATACTGCTATTAAACTTTAATTTTTTTTCAATCCCAAATTCAACCAGGGCATATTCATCTGTCTTTTCAATATCTCATATACAGTGATTTGCATTGGCTGCATTTATTTGACCTTAAAACATGTTTTAAAAACCACATTTTATACAAATGTCACTTAAATATCAACAAATATGAATCAATGTTAATGTTTAGACAGTTATTTTTCATAAATCATGACTAAATAGGTAGGTTTCGTTTTCTCCCCTTAAGTTTCATTTCTGCTTTTGGCTCGGCCTGCATTTCATCGCGAGTTTTATTTGTATACGTGAGATCAGTCTCATTCCAACAGAAAATACAGGACAGGACTGGTTGCGTTAAATGTGTGAAGATGTCTCAAAGAGGACAAGTAAGACATTGATCTTTCTTTTATGAATAATTCTCTCTGTTTCTTGTATGACGAGGCTTTTTGGACTGTATGGTTTAACTTCATATGCCACCTTTGATATTGATATCTTTACATCTTTGTTTACTTTATATTATTGTTTACTACATGGATAATAATTCAGTGTTTATCCATTGACGTAAACATTTATTTATAAAATGCTTATGAAGCGGTGTTGCACCTTGTTGACTACAGTCATTCATTTCATATAAAGCATTTTAATTTACGGGAGTTAGTTCTTCACATTCACCGTATCTATGCAAAACGTTGCACTCTGACACCATTTGACAGAAAGACCATTCTCTGTGGGAGATCCGCCGTCTCTCTTCTTATCTGGCTGATATCACAACGAAGCAGTTCTTACCATGTGAGTGAAACACATTTGCGCCACACACTAGATTAATACTCAGATACAGTCTCAGAACTTGATTTTGTAATTTAATTTACAAAAATAATTCAGTGTTATGTTCTCTGGTTGCAGATTACATTGTCCCTGAACTGGATCCTGCCACAGCATTTGGGAAACTCCGATTGACTGAGAAAAACAGGGTGGTGACCAGGGTGGACAAGGAGCAGACAAAGAGTTCGAATGTTTTCAGATTTAAAAACATCGCTCAAGTGATGTGTGCACCGTTAAAGAGCAATGTGAAAGATCGCTATTACTGGGAGGTAGCTTGGAAAGGGGAGGAAGGGGTTAAGATAGCAGTCGCTTACAACCAAATACAGAGGTCTGGTCTATTAAATGAGTGTCGATTCGGACGGAATGCTCTGTCCTGGTGTCTTGAATGTAGTCATGGCGGTTTCTCTTTCTGGCACAAAAACGAGAAGAAAGATATCCATGGTGATAAGTCTTCCAGAATAGGAGTCTTCCTCGACTATGAGGCAGGAACTATTTCCTTCTTCAACAGATTCTATGAGAAGCTGGTCCTCCTCCACAAAGTTGAAATTGATTTAAATGATCTTTGCCCTGGGTTCTGGCTTGGTTTGGGATCCACTGTAGGCATTTGTACAAAGGATTTGGCCACAAAAAAGAGCAGGCACACAGATTATCAAGACGATTATGATTATCAAGACGATTATGATGATCAAGACTGGTATTAATATTACCATATCTAGGTGTGAGGAATGATCATGTTCACCATAGAGACAAAGAAGTCTCCAAGTTGGAGGGGACATTACTACAGTGTCTCCTTCAACCTCCCCCTGTTGCTGTCAGCTTTCAAAATAATTAACAAATAAATACATTATTCTACACCATTGTGATTTCTCATGTATGTTTTTATGAATTAATACTTCATCCAAGCTGGGTTGGGGTCAACAGAATTTCAATGCAGTTAATTTTCAAAATACATAGAATTTACAATTCAATAATTGCAAAAAGGGCATTTATTGTCAGCGATCAATTACGTTGAAAAACTGAAGGTTTTAAGATCAAGTTTCTCCATTTTCTTATAGTAAATTCAAATAATTGATAATAACTGATATTGAATTACAGATACAGAGTTATTACCCAAAGGTGACAATAGCTCTGGATTGTATAGGACCTTCCCCCTGCACTTCTTGGGATAGATTTGACCATTATTTTCCTATTGCTGTTTTCCACATGCACCATACAGGTGTTTACTCAATACAAGAAGACAGACAACAGGAGTTAGTGTGCACCAAAAGCTCTTTATTATTAACTGCGTGATGCAAACAACAGCAAAGCAGGGATGGGGTGGGGGGTGAACTCAGATCTTGTTGAAAGCCGCTACATCAACACTTTGGACCTGCAACAGAAGAGAAGAGATATTCACAGTACTAGGCTAACCTCCAGCACACATCAGATAACCATACTCCATATCGCTGCATAGTTCAGTTTAGCACATACAGTGCCCTCCAAGTATTGGAAAGAGGTAGCATTAGCTGTACACTCCAACAGTTCGGATTTGAAATCAAACAATTACTACGGTTCACCATTTCAAAAGTAAAATATTTTTTAAACATACTATTTCAGGGCTCCAAAAGACATTTGGAAAAAAAAACTAAAAAAACATTTGATATCCAAATGAAGTTACTCATGTTTAGTATTTAGTCAACAATCCTTTGCATGCAATAACTGCCTGACCCATTAACCCCACCAGACGGTGGGTATATTTCTCTGGTGATGCTTTGCCAGGCCTGTACTGCAGCCATTTTCAGTTGTTTGTTTTTAGGTCTTTTTGCCTAAAGTGTTATCATCAGGAAATGAAATGTATGTTAAATTGGATTTAAATGTGAAGATTGACTTGGCTAGTCAAGAACTTTCCGCTTTTTGGGACCTGAAAAATCCCCCAGTTGCTATGGCAGTATGTTTGGGGGTCATTGTCTTACTTGTATGATGAAGCACCATTCAATGAATTGGAGGCATTTGATTGTACTCAAGCAGACAAGATGTTTCTGTACATTTCAGAATACATTCTGCTGCTGCTGTCAGCAGTAACATAATCAATTAAGACAAGTTATCCAGTTCTTGTGGCAGCTATACATGCCCAAACCATATCACCCCCTCCACCACATTTCACAGATGAGGTGGCATGCTGTAAATCTTGGGCAGATCCTTTTTTCTCAAAACTTTCCTCTTGCAATCATTCTGGTACATGACAACAATTGTCTTATCTGTCTTACCGGTTCAGACCTCTGCAGGTTTTTTAGGTACATTTTAGCAAACTGTAACCTGACCATCCTTTTTGAGGATAACTAGGAGGTTTGCACCTTGCAATGAAGCCTCTGCCTCTGAAGCCAGTGCTTTCTCTCTTTTTTAATGATGTTACAAACTGTGGATTTTGGTAAGTCTAAGGTTTTGGCTATGTTTCTGATAGATTTTTCTGATATTTCAGTGCATTGACATCTCTTTGGTCCTCACGTTGACAGACACCAATAGCAGACCCCAAAGGCAAATGTAAAGCCTAGAATAAATATTGACAGCTTTCTTATGCCTGCACAAATGATGTGACGGTACACACCTGACTAACTAGAAACACCTGTCAAGCTCTACTTTAACCTCATAGTAATTGATTTCAAATCCAAACTGTTGGAGTATAGAGCTAAAAGAAGACAAAATGCATCCTCTTTCCAATACTTATGGAGGGCACTGTACATTAACAATTGGCATTTGTCAGGAGTCAACAGTACAAGGAGTGAGTGTGTGAAGACTAGGGTCTTTACACATGTACAGACATACAATATTTGTGACCTTAATTTAATTGAGGACCAATAACAGAGACATATGTATGTGTATCATTTCTGTACTCACGTAGTCCTCAAACTTGGTGATCTCCTCCTCCAGCAGGTCTGTTCCCACTTTGTCGTCCTCCACCACACACTGGATCTGCAGCTTCTTGATGCCGTAGCCCACGGGCACCAGCTTAGAGGAGCCCCACAGCAGACCGTCAGCCTGCACTGTACGCACACACTCCTCCAGCTTAGCCATGTCTGTCTCATCATCCCACTGGGAAAGAGAGAGCCAGGTGGGGGGAGTGATATATGAATTACATTAACATATGTGTCTGACATAACAAGTAATGTCAGACACACACTGGGGGTGACAAATACCATTAAATACAGTATAGTGAAAGAGAGAAATACAGGTGGTGGTGGGGGGGGGGACTTACAGGCTTAACATCTAATAGGATTGACGACTTGGCGATGAGGGTGGGTTTCTTGGCCTTCCTCTCAGCATACTCTTTCACCCTCTGCTCCTTGAGTCGCTCTGCCTCTACATCTTCCTCTTCATCGCTGCCGAACAGGTCAATATCATCATCCTCCTCCTCCTCCTCCTCCTCCGGGGCGCTGGTCTTCTGCTGCTGGATGGCGGTTCCCTGGAGTGAAGAGAGGGAAGTGGATCAGGAACCTGACATTTCATCATTATCCCCAACAATGTGCCACTAAAAAGCTTCAGCAGAATAATGTCTATGAATTTTGGAAAGAAGTTAAGCTTATCAATAACAGTAAGATGCCCTTGCCATCTAGTATTGATGGGGTTACTGGGACTAAAAAAACTGATGAATTGTGGAGAAAACATTATAGGGATATTTTTAACTGTGTTAGGAGTGATGAATTTAATGTTGGTGATGTTTGTAACAATGATGGTGTGGTTATTAGACCTGATGAAGTGTGCTATGCCATTGAGAAATTGGCAGTGAACAAAGCATGTGGCCTTGATCAAATAACAGCAGAACATCTGAAATAAGCTAGCCATAGAGTGTTACTTGCTATGTGTTTTTCTGGATTGTTAATGCATGGTATACTACCTGACTCTATTTTGTCTGTGTTATTAGTGCCAGTTGTCAAAGACAAAACCGGTAAAATATCCAGTATAGAAAATTACAGACCAAGTGCCCTGGCTAGCATATGTTCCAAAGTATTAGAAAAAAATCTCTTGGATAGGCTTCAAGAATACATAATAACCATGACAATCAATTCGGTTTTAAAAATAAACACAGCACAGATGTGTGTATTTATGCACTGAAGTTGTTAATAAGTATAGAAGACAACACTACAATATTTATGTGTTTTCTTGATGCATCCAAAGCATTTGACTGAATTAAATCATGGTAAATTGTTTGTTAAACTACAAGAGTGAGGGGTCCCCCCATATTTGACAAGGATCTCGCATTTTTGGTATTCACATCAAACCATGCAAGCTAGATGGTTAAGAGCATATCTGCACCCTTCCTAGTGACCAATGGGGTCAGACAAGGTGCAATACTGTCACCTGTTCTCTTCAATTTGTATATGGATGATCTTTCTAAAAAGTTAAGAGTGTAAGACTGGATGTACAGTATAGTAGGGAATAGTCTTATTAACCATCTTAGCTGATGATTTGGTCGTCCTGTCTCCTTATAGTGCTGGCTTACAACTGCTTAGAGTCTGCTCAAGTGCAGTATGATATCAAATTTAACTCTAAAGAGAGTCTATCATGATTGCTAAAACCAAGGAGGACCAGAAGCAACATTTTCCCTCATTCTTTATGGCAGACCAAGCACTAAATGTGGTGAACAAAGTAAGATATTTGTGTCATATCATCAGGAATGATTTATGTGATGATGACGATGTGCAGTGCCAGTGTTGCAAACTGTATGCATAAGCCAATATGCTGGAACGCAAATTTCATATGTATACAGATTATGTTAAAACAGCTTTTTTTAAAGCCTACTGTACTCCACGCGATACAGCCCACCTGTGGTGCAGTTATAGTAAAGCAAAAATGAAAAAGCTTCAGGTGGCATTTAATGATGCATTCAAAATCTTGCGGAAGCTCCCAAGATGGACAAGTACAAGTCATGTTTGTGACTAGTAATGTTCCCACCTTTCATGCTGTGTTGAGGAATTTCATATATAAATGTATGTGTTGGCTAATTGATTAAAATGTTTTAATTATAATGGCTAACTGAGCCTACACAAAGTGACACGGTATTCCTCTAGTCTTTTAAACATTGGATCAAATGTATGTGTTTTGATCACTGTGGATTTGTGAAATGCCATGATCTCATACATATTTCTGTACTGTTGTCCTCGTATTGTATTTTTATTATTTTTCTGATATGGACCTGTGTGTCTGAAATAAAGTTAAATTGAATTGAATTAATTGCGATCTCTTTCCAAACCAGCCAAATCCAGTCCTGCATTGTTCATTCAACACAATTAGTATTTAGAAAGTGTAAAGCCTGCATCAATACAAGCTGAAAAATGTGTTGAAATGGGTCACTATCATTGACCAATGAGGAAGAAAAGGAGAAACTCACATTTGTACAGGGAGCGGGGGCTCCTGCTGTCACCGGCGACTTCTCCAGATCTGCTACCCTACATTCCAACCGGGAGAGTGCCGACCGCAAGTCCTCAACCACTGACAAACACAAAGCAAGTAAGAGTCAATTAGCTTAAAGAGCACTTATAACACCTGAGTGAGTAAAAGCACACACACACACGCACGCACACACACCTTGGTGCAGGCTGTTGTTCTCCAACTCCAAGCCCCTGATGCGCGTGACGAGCTCCCCCTGATCTCCAGCCCCACTACCTGTGCTCTAGACACACACACACACACACACACACACACACACACACCAGAGGAGTCAGCATGTCACCAGTGGCCTGGCTTGGGTAAGACCACAAACAGAGATCAGAGATGGTGCAGATCATAGCACATGAACATAATTGACATCAGCCTAAAGCACATAATGGCAACTACAATTCCTGCTCCTGCAAAGCGGTCCCGGTCAGATGGAAAACTATTTAACAGTCTGAGGGTTTAGTGATGATAGGAGGAGAGCATTAGGAAACCCATCTGGAGCGATTGATTACACAGTGAAGTGTCAAACCATAAGAACCCTGAAGGTGACCAGCACACTGCTTCAACACACAAACATCCATCTCACCTGTACCTAGAAAGGGAGTAAACAGAGCAGGGGCAGCCATGGAGACCAGATAGAAGCATACACACCATAAAGGGAGGTTGAGATGGAAGGGGTGAAACTGAAAGGGAGAGAGGTGTCCAGAGGTGGGATGAAGGGTGTGGGAGTGTCTCACGAGGGGAGCATACAATAATCTTCCACATTGCCATAATGCTATATACAGGACTACAACCACACACCCTGAGGAACTCAAGTCCCAACCCAAGTGACAACAGGCTTTGTCCAGACTGGGAGACAGCCAGATGCTGTAGTGTAAAATATAATTCGTTTTCAGAATCAAGCAAATAATTGTGTGTGTATTTGTCAGTTGGCCCTAGGTTAAACAGGTATAATGTATTACCAGGTGAATAAGGTATTAAAGCTTATACCGGTTTATTTCTGTCTATACAGTCTCCACCTGTATATTTTGCCATTACTAAAACCATCAACGATTGTTTAATTAACATCGTCCAAATAAGCTTGCACACAAGCATCACAAGGCATGATCAATAACTTGTCTGAGGGCAAGGGGTGGAGGAGGTCATAAATCTGACCTTTGGGCTGGTAATGATGGCCGGAGAGAGAGAAACTACTGGCAAGTTTGAGTCATGTAGAAAGTCCGCTAAAAGGTATTTCTGGAGTATTTTGGAAGGAAGGTATACGGGTTTGAGAATTCTAATACCGGCGCAAGTATATCTAGTGTTTGGTAGGGGGAGTTACTGTCACTCAGGGTGGGACACTTACGAGCTGGGGTTGGCGATTCAGGGGAGGTTGGCCATTCCCTCTGCTAGGCAACAGCGAACTCTTCAGCTGGGAGGAGCGTTAGGGATGGAACAGGGGATAGGGATACAAGGGAAAAGGTAGGAAGGGAGGGAAAGAGTAACATGAAGTTGGAGGTGCTCAGGTGCAGAGGGAATAGTAGCTAATGGGAAGAGGAAGGACAGAGAAATCAAAAGTGAGAGGAGGGGTTAATTAGTCATGCGAGAACTCATACACAACTACACACACATCATGGAAATAAGTGAAGTCTGAAAAAATTTACAACCGCATTGGAGGACACTGGCAAAAGGGCCAAAGACAAAAAAATAAATAAAAAAAAACATTCTCTCAGAGGGAAATCTCTCTGAAATCTCTCACACGCACACAGCAGGAGTGATTAGGACTAAAATGAAACACAGAAATGCCCAAACAAAGATTTTCTAGAAGAAAACCCTAACCCGAAAAAGAAAAACGACTACTAGTTCGACATTTAGGGGTTTCCTCTAATTGAACCTGAACATGAAAAGCATGTCCAAACTTGAACAGGTATGCACACTCAAACTCCTGTTTGTTCTCTAAGCAACATTGATAACCTCTCTGAAAGAGTTTATCTACATCAGCTACTACAGGTCAAGGTAACCCTTAATTTAAGTCAAACAACCGAACGTTGTTGTGACACGTAGCAAAAGCTGTATGGTAAGATATGGTGAATTCAGCCAAGCTTGCGTGCCTGTGTTCTGAACATGCAGTGTATGTGGAAATAATAACTGTTTTTAAGGTGATGGTTAATAATGCTATAGTTATGGTGAAAGAAGGCTCAGATGTTTTATACTCACTCCTGCAAGAGACTTCTGGATGTTCTCTCTGGCCCGGGCAATGTCTTGCAGGATGCTGTTAGCTCCCATCTCCTACAGGAACACAGTGGGCAAGGTCAGACATGGACACTACTCCAGGGAGGGAGGGAGGGAGGGAGAGGGTGGGAGACAGACAGACAGACACCACTTCTTGGACCAGCTCTTTGAACATGTTATTGACAATCTCTCTACGGTCTGGGAGATGTACCTGTGCTGGGCGTGACGGACCATTCATGCCCTCGTAGAAGTGTCTCTCCGCGTCATCATAGCGAGGTTTATCAAACCAGATCTTCTCCTGGGCCAGGCAATCCACTGCACTCATGGTGCTGCAGAGAGTGAGAGAGGAAGAGAGAGATGGAGAGTGAGGAAGGAGCATAGGGTGAGATTTAATCCCTAAGCACATTGTTTATTTTAGGCAACATGCAGCCCATATGAAAGATTTCATGTGTCATACTGTATTTCACTTTTGATGTTTCTTTAGTCAGATTACTTCACCCACCCACTCCTGACCCACCTCTATGCAAACACACACAAATTAAAAACCTTTGGGATTGTCCTAAAAAAGAAGCACATTTTAAGGACCACCAACATCAAGAAATATAATCAAGCAATGACAAAAGGAAAAACAATATTAAAAAGTTAAAGTAAGTCAAATTAAATGAAACATCAAAAAGACAAATTAGCAAAAAAAGTGGAACAAAAACATATATAAAAACCAATAAACTATACTAAACACTGAATGGAGAAATAGCAAATGAAAGTGCACTGGGGGGAACTCCAGTCTCCTGGGATGGGTCATACTTGTCCCTCAGAGGGCCGGTGCAGGTGACCGATGATGCCTCTGTATCTTTTCCTTGAGCCCCCTCCACTGCTGCAGCTGCTTGTTCTTGACCATAGAAATGGCTCTCTGCAGCCTCATAGCGCCCCTTGGCCAGCCACACCCTCTCGCTGTCTGGGTGCAGGAAGAAACTGACTCCTTCAACTGACAATCTTTCCTCGTCTGTGACATCCGCAGGCTCCTCTTCCTCCTTAATAGGGTGCAGAGCGTGAAAGACTTCAGCCTTCGTCTGCGAGACCACCTCCTCTTCCTCTTCCTCCTCCTCCACCTCCACAAGGCTTTGTGGGTGGTCACTGCTACTTCTAGAGTTTGAAGGGGAGCTGGAGCAGCTGATACGTGAGTTGGTAGTGCCCAAGTTGTTGCCATACAGATTCTGGTAGAAGGCAGCCTCTGCCCGGTCATAGAGGGGCTTCTCCATCCACACATCCCTCAGCAGCTCCATAGGGATACGGGGCAAACCATTAACTGGCTGGCGAGGGGATGGCGGGGTGGTGACCTGTGTGGTCGGGGTGGCAGGGGTTGGGGCAAGGGAAAGGTACCCCTCATCTGGCGTGGCAGGTACGGTGGGGCGATTCGGCAGAACAAGGGAGTTTGGTGCCATCAGCTGCCGGGACTCTTCCACAAAGTGGAGCTCGGCCAGGTGATGCGACCCGTTAGGCCGGGTTGCCCCGTTGACAGAACGTGTTAGCCAGCTCTGATACAGGCTCTCAGCCTGCTCGTACACACTACGGTCAAACCACACAGAGGCACACTCAGACCGCAGGCCAAGCAGGACTGAGCTGGAGTCAAGGGGGTGGCTGTCCCCCTGGCTGAGCTTCCCTTCATCTCGGCCCTTCCTCTCAGCGGTGGCGGGACTGCTCTCAGGGTTAGCAGAGTGTTTCCGACGGCGGCGGCTCTTCCCACCGCGCTTGCCGTCTCCATTCTGGCTGCCGCTCTCTGGAGAGGAGGAGGCCGTGCCCCCATTCCTCTGACCTGGGTCGGCCTTCATCCTACCCTCCACCACAACCTCAGTGGTACAGCCCTCCTGACTGCGACTGGGAGGAAGGAGATCATGCTCTGGCTGATCCATTGAAGAGCACTGTGGGTTCGTCTGAGGCATCATCTTTGAGCCATTGCAGAGAAAGAGAGAGTGACAGGCTGGAGCATTAGTTACAAAGAGTAGTTTAGAGACAGAGGGACTGATCCATTCAACCCAGCTATCGACTTTTTAACCTCTCCCAAAGGCAGAGGAGCATGTTTTTCAATGAGTGAAACAGAGCCAAGGAAGAGAATTCTCAGGAAAATACAGCTAGGTCAATGGATCAATCCCAGGGTGCATTTCCAGGCATGCAGGAAACAAGAAAATCATCAGGCAGATCAACGAAGAATGAATGATACAAATGTGAATGACAGATTAATCGACAATGACAAGCAACTACTAAATGACATTATATCTAAACCATACCTGAGCATGCAAACAAAAAAGGTAATATAATATGATTAGCGAGGTTACTAGAGCCTAGGGCTTGGTAAATGACACTTCAGTTGGAGATTTAAAAAAAAAAAGAAGAGGCTAACAGCACACTGACATGCTCAGAAACAAATGCTGCCGGTGTGCCACTCATATTAATGTTATAGCAATAATAATAATAGCATGACCTGCAACAGCAAGAACTTCTTAAATGCATTGAGAGATGCTGCTGTAGTTTTGATCACAGCCATTCATACATCTGGCATGCATGATAGTAGAGATACAGGAAATACATTTCCGAATACACAATAACCGCTTCTTTTTTCTTTCTTTTTTTAAACAAATTGTCAAGACTGATCCATATTCAGTTAATACAACTCTTAATAGATTACAATTATTTGGCTTTTTTGTATCCATAAAGTTTTGTGATTCAGGAAACCATTTCCTACATCCTGTCTATGACTCACCTTCTTTAGTGAGTGTATAGGAGCAAAAAAAAAACTGGAGGAGTTAACTTGCTCAACACGTTCTTTATCCAGCCAGCCGCGAGCCATTAACAGACAGACACACACATTATAATACTGTGCTCTAGGCCGACCCGAAGAGAGCACATTTATTAACCGCAACAAAACAAATGTTTGGGAATACATTATGGCTACAGTACTGCCTACAGTTAAAAGTGTCTTCAAAACAATTACACGTTTTCTCCTTTCCCTTGGTGCATCAAAATCAATAAACCACGTGAGAAATCATTCGTAATCACAAACAAATTTAAAGAGCCATCGCCATCTGCACTGCACAACATACACTCACCGAACACTTTATTAGGAACACTATACTAATACTGGGTAGGGCCTCCCTTTGCTCTCAAAATAGCCTCAATTCTTCGTGACATTGATTCCACAAGATGTTGGAAACATTCCTTTGAAATTCTGGTCCATGATGACATGATTGCATCACACAATTCCTGCAGATTTTTCAGGTGCACTTTCAAGCTGTGAGTCTCCCGTTCTACCACAACCCAGAGGTGTTCTATTGGATGCAGATCCGGTGGCTGGGATGGCAACTGAAGAACACTAAACTCATTGTCATGTTCATGAAACCAGTTTGCAACAACTTTTGCTTTGCGACATGGTGCATTATCATGCTGGAAGTAGCTATAAGAAGATGGGTAAATTGTGGCCATGAAGGGATGCATATGGTCAGCAACAATACTCAAATAGGCTGTGGCATTCAAACAATGATTGATTAGTATTAACGCCCCAAGTGTGCCAAGAAAACATTCCCCACACAATTACACCACCTCCACCATGAGAAGGTGTACAGGTGTTCTAATAAAGTGCTCGGTGAGTGTATCATCAAACGTATAGTCTACCTAACCATTAGTCGTCTGTACACATTTGATTTGGTATGTTTGCCATTATAACATATGAAAAAGAAAATCTAACTGTATACTACGCTGGCATACTCACTTTCCGATTCTTGAGAGCATAGGGAGAGAGACAGGTGTTAAAGATGAATAGGTTCATAAGAGGTGGGTATGGACGAGATATTATTAGTTAATGAACGTAACAAACACACAGTTGAAGAAACAAACAAACAGGAAACACTGACATGTTTCAAGTAAAGTTTTACCTTTGCACATTGTACATTGCATTATAAATATGGTGCTCGCTACCAATATTATTTCATGTCACCTGCTCCACTACGATGAACATCGAGACTATGCTATGATTAACGTCGGATTGTTATAAATGTGCCTCTTGTCCAGAGCGCGACAATAAATGCATTGAGGGCGTTTCAGATTCATCTTTTGTCTGAATATCTCATGCGCAGTTTGTGTCGAAATTGACATTTAGCCGGCAGGTTAGCATGACTCGCACTATGGCTTTCTGGACAGTTATGCTGACATTTCACATGAATTATCCCTATGCCTAACTATATTAATAGCGACCCCCGGTTATTGGCAATAATAACGGGGTTAAAATCACAGCTGTCAGTTACTTACTATTCTGTATTTCGGAGGTTATTTAGGCCGGTCGTCCGCGCGTGCTTCTCCAGCAATGAGCTAGGAACAGAAAGGGCTGAGCGAATGGGGAAATAGAACGTGTGTGAATCAAAGGGGTGGAGGAGCGTATTCTAATCAGAAGGACGGGATATGTTGCTCAATCGCTTTGAGTTACAGACACAGAAATGTTTTTAGTCTTACTTTATGAATGTACCAAAATGCTCCAGACATTAAGCATTAACTCTTCCTTTACACTTCGGTTTTTAAGGATGGTTGGTACATTCCCATTCAACACTCACTGCGCTTGCTCTTGGCAGAATCAGGAAGCTCTTTGGATTTCTTCTGGCGGCAGAGGCTGCTGTTTGCAACATTTCAGACACATGAAGGCTCTGCTGGCTTGATTACCTCTCAATCATAATAACTCCAAAATTATTTGAACTAAAACGCAAATCAAATAACAATAAAGGCAAACAAAAGATAACACCAAGGAGGATAATTTATGTGTGAGGAATATAGACATAACACTGGCGGGACAGTGATATATATATATATATATATTATAAATATCATAATCGATCTATCGAGATATATTATGCCCTGCGTAAGTAATGGGACAGTGAAGCATTTGTTCTTCTTTTGGTTCTACACTGCAGAACTTTGGATTTTAAACATTTACTTTGAGGTTAAAGTAGAGATTGAGGTGTGTGTGTGTGTGTGTGTATCAATGGTGAACATAAAACAAATAAACAATGGGTGATTGGGGAACACAAAAAACTGTTTTAACAATTAACTTTCTGATTTCACTCAAATTAACTTTCTGATTCCACTGTCCCAGTCACTCCCATTTTTTTTGTTTGCAGTGGTTAAAGTTAGCTGAAGTCAACTCTGAACCATGGATTAGTTTCTCCTGGCCCATAGACTACTTTCCAGATGAGGAACCATCGGATTATAATTTGAAAATGAATTAACAGTGTAAAATGTTATTTTGAGATGTGGCCCATATTTATTAGGAAAAAAACAAACAGAAAACACCTAAAGCAATACAACTAACAAGGAACTTATACAATGTTCAGTTTAAATCCTTGTTTTCTGTTTATTTTTGGCTTGCAGATGATTTCTGATTATTATCTATCTACACTTTCTGATTACCATCATGTACACATGTTTTTTTCTCACATATACACATTTCCTTCCATATACAGTACTGTACACATTTGTTTTAGGGAGGGATAGATTTCTACATTGATCAGGTAACAGCTTTATCCATCACATGGAACCATAGATCCCCAAAAGGAACACATCTTACATCATCAACGCACATTACTGATGCAACTTCCTGAACTCCATTGCTCTTCCTTCATTTTGTGTTCATAAGCATCAGTGTAGAGCAGATTTACACATTTTCAAAATCACAATTCTGTGTCCCATTGCCACTTCCTGTGGTGTTAACTATCTTTGTGACTTTGTGTCATTCAAGAATTTGTCTAATGAATCAGGTTTGTAAGACTGAATCAGTTATGACTGAAGCATCTTTACTTCTTGTCCGCTGTTGCTGCAGACTTCCTGCCAAGATCCCTGGCCCTCTCTGTGGCAACCTCCACAGCACTCATGGTAGCGGCCCTCAAGCCACCCTGCTCCAGCACATGAAGCCCAAAGATGGTGGTCCCTCCTGGGGTACACACCTCTGAACGCAGCTGGGCAGGGTGTTTCCCAGAGTCCCGCAACAACCGGCCAGCACCCTGAGATAGAAAAAGCAACAGAGACCATTACGCATGAACTGAGATACAACAAAATAATAGTCAAATACATTTAAAACGAATTGTTCTGGCAACTAACATGTTCAGTTATCTTGTTCAGTGACTTAACATTTTTCATTATAGCAAAACAAGACTACAGTGTCCCAAGCTGTCCAGGTTCTTGAATACAAAATCATAACTTTCTTTGTGAAATATTTGTGAAAATGACAAACACAGGAGCATTTATTCAAGCACTATCCCAAACACCCACCCATGCACATTAACTGACCAGTATAGTCTGAGAAGCGATGCTATGGGCCAGAGCACTGGGCATGCCCATCTTCACTGCTCCCTCAGCCAGCGCCTCTGCAAACAGATACACCTGCAGAGTCAATCACATCACAGACACACAAAAACCACCAGTCAGACACGAGAAACCACTGTGGAAGAACCACAGAACAATACACAAGGTCAGTATTTAAGATATGGAGGACCCCTGCAGTGTCCTTTCCTCCATCCCTTCCCTCTAACCTCCTTTCACTCCCTTCTCATACTCACAAAGGCCACTCCGCTGCCGCTGAGCCCTGTGTGGACATCTATCCAGGCCTCAGGTCCCTCCTCCACCAGACCGCAGTGCTGCAGCAGCGAGCGGAGCAGAGCCCCATTCTCTGGCCCAGCCCGAGACCCACGTGTGAACAACAGCGCACCCTCCTGGAGTAGGCAGGGCAGGTTAGGCATCAGCCTCAGCACCACTGAGTCAGCAGGCAAGAGCTTGAATAGGTAGGAGGAGGAGGAGGAGGAGAGACAGAATACATTCTCAATCAGACTCATACTTCAAAATTGAGATGATCTTTCAGAAGGAGACCAGCTGACCAGGCTACTAAGCAATTGGCAGATCAAACAGAACAAAGACCATGACCTAACATACCCCCTCTAGCGTTGCTACGGTGATGCCTGCTGCCACGGACACAATGATGTGTTTCTGGGTGACATGTTCAGAGATTTCACTGAGAACGGTTGAGACAAGGTGTGGTTTGACCGCCACAAAGACAAGATCAGAACCGCTGACCAGCTCTGCGTTGGAGTGAGTGACTGCTACCTCCAAATCCTGACAAACAATGGAAACCAAGGTTAGCTCAAAACACTGCATACACAATGAGGACAAGGAAATTGGGAATGAGGGAGTAGAAAGGATAGGCTGAATGAGGAGAGAAAGGGCGGTGTACCTGAAAGCGGCCAAAGTTCCGAGCAGACGGGGCGCTCACTTTAACATTTGTAGGAAGGACATCTCCTACAATGGAACACCAGGAAAGTTAAGAGTAAATCATAACCCCTCACTCCTCAGGCTCAGTTGGTAGAGCATAGCGCTAACAATGCTTAGGTTGTAGGTTCGATTCCCGTTGGTACCATATATACTGAAAATGTATGTATGCACTCACTGCAATGGCGCTTTGGATAAAAGCGTCAGCTAAATGGCATATATTATTGCAAACATACACACACTTTGTGACTCACCAGACAGAAGGATTCCCTTGGCTATCCCGAAGGCCATGTTCCCTGCACCGATGAAACCGATCCTCAGGTGTGAGTCCATGTCAGGATCACTTTTGATCTGTATGGAAGACAAAGGTCACAATTGTAAGACTAATGTATGTGTTCTGCTGGCTTTACATTTTACCTCCATCTCTGAATCTCTAGGTCTACTAACGGATCATATTTGGGTGGTTGACAAATAAGCCTGAAAAAAACATTTTTTTTTTGTTTTAAACTTCAAATATTAGTATCAGTTAATATCAGTTGTGTTGTACTGACTCTTAGATTCCCAAAATATATCTTTTAGATTTTGTATTGGAATCTGAATGTATTCACCAATTTGTTGTATTAGTGCCTAAAATTGTCATATGGTGTGACATGAAAGTTATTGTACATAAAATTAAAATGGGGTATACTTCTCTTAAGTAACTCTTTATCATAATTCTTTATCATTACTATCTTGAGATCCAGTATTTCCTTGTGCAAATTCATTACATTTTGTATTATTTTTCTTAATCATCGCACAAAGTAAGACATCTGTCCCAGTCTTTCAATATATTTTAGATTAATTAAGACAAACCGTTATAAATCTAGCAAAATGCTTGTGACTCTTGCTGATACTATTTTCCATGTGTTCCATTGAGATTTTTAGGATTCATCACTAACAAAGCCTTTTTATTGTCACAATTTTGAATGTCACACCAAATTATATAGTGTCACACCATAGGATGAACCACACCACACCAAATTTGTCAATGCAAAAACATGTATTATATGCATTTAACATTCAAACAAAAAGAGTTTAATAAAAATCACACAAAAGTGTGGAACATTGTGCCACTAAACATTGTATAGCACTTGGGTACCGGACACAGGACTAGTGAAGAACCATATTTCTAACACACTAATAAAGAATAGTATCACTTGTATAGTATCTCTATCTCTGCTCTACAAGGGCTTGGTGGTGGTGATGTTGGTGGAACAGGATGTTCTGGTGTGCTACATTGCACTGGCACTGGGTCAGGCTGGATTTCCACTTCATGCTTAAATGAGTTTTCTGGAGATGAAGGGGTTAAGTTCATTACCACTTGTAGATTTATTTTCTTTGTCCTGTATTTTAACTGTGCATTTCTCCATAATTCTCTAAGCTTTTCTCTTCGTGACGGTGGAAGAGACTTCACTCTGAATGTTTTGACTTCCCCTTTGAGTTTCTTCTCGTTGTATCTGTTAACAGAGAAACAAAACAGTGTATTCAAATATTTGAAATACATCCACACTAATTAGATTAAATTAATTATAATTAATTGACATTTGCACATGTTGCACCACCGGCATATTTGCCCCAGGTCTGCCTACTCCTCTACCAATAAGCTTAACATTTCTATTTACTTTGTTTGTCTTTTTCTCAGGAATTCCTCTCTCCTTGCAGGATCTGCATTTAATCTCTCCCTGTATCTCCGTGTTCTTTCTGCACTTGTCATCTTTCTACTGTATTTGCCTCAAGCTGACAAAACAAAAAGGAAGCACGTGAGTAAGTATGACAAATGGAGTAGGTAAGTATGGATTAAGTGTGACAAATGGAGTAGATAAGTATGGATTCCCCTGTGGAGTGGAGTAGGTATACATATTTTTTTCATGTGAGACAAAAAAGTGTTAAAAAGGACAAAACATACATTAAACTTGGCTATTAGTTATAAAATACAACAAATAATTATTCTGTGTGTAGGAAAATACAGTTCATATCATATGGAACCGAGCCAAAGAATTTGACTCCCTGCACTTGTGTATGAGACGTAACAATAAATTTGAAACTTGAACTTGATGGTGTGACAAATGGATCATATGAAGTGACAAGCAAAACATGTCACACAATATGATGTAGTGTCACAGCATATGAGGTTTCATGCACTTAGCAGAACATTGGAGCTTGTATACCCATTGCAACATGCTAACATAGATTTAAATGTAATAATGACAAAAGTAATTTATCTTTGGCATTTATATGTAAAAAGCATCACACTAAAAGACACTGGGAAAAGGTACTGAAGTGGGAGTGCCAAAAAGATTTGATTTATTGAAAAAATTACAAGAGACAACTCACCTTGTAACCCTTCATTGTCCTTCTGAGATGTTTTCTGTACTTCCTGGTTGAACAAGGACCCCTCCTCCCCAAGGGTCTCCAAACAATTGCCCGTTTAAATATCACAAAATAGTGTCACACCATATGATATAAATTTCTGGGACAAAATCTTTTTGATCAGAGCTGACTCAAGATATCATGCCTGGACTTAATTTTATTTACAAGTCACACCATATGAGCTTTTTCATGCTTCACTTTGTGAAAAAAATTGTCAGCTTTCACATTGTGAAAAAATGAGTGATGAATTGCATTAATGTTCAGTATGTTCACATAAAGCAGCATGTTCTGAACAATATAAAACGTTTTATAACAAATTTAATTTTTATTTATTTGTGTTTGACGGTCGGAACCACGTCATACCACCCATTTATAAAAGCTCTGCATAATATACTTTTGAAAATCATATCAAAACGTCCTGATCATGCACTCAATATTAAAGGTTTAGTGTTTTGTGGATAAGGAATCAGAAGCTGAAGATGGAAAAGAAACAGGTTCAATAATTCAAGAGTGCACTGCCTACAATAACATCCATATCATCCACTAAGGAATTCTGCAACGACGGAGTTGTTTCTCCCTCTTCATCCGATACTTCTGTCTCTCTATTCACAGCGGAGCCAGGTGAAGAGTTCCTGGCAAATTCATCCATTATTGTAGTCAATATAGTTGCATGTTGGGGAAAACGAACAAGTTTGAAGTCGCTCTGTCGCTTGTTCTTGTAGTATGCGGATTTTAGAACTTTCCATCGGTGCCTTATCTGTTCTACTGATCTGTGGTAGCCGGCCTTTTTCATTCTCTTTTCTGCCACCTTGAACAGCTTACTGTTCCTGACCTTCCGACCATCTAAGAATTTCACTATATCCAAATCCCTCAAAACTTTTAACATGTATTCTGTCTCCTCCGCATCCCAGTAGTATTTTTTCATGCCCGCCATGTCTAAGTCTCACAGCCAAGCGCCGTCACCAAATTGCCAGCTGCTTAGACAAAATGCAGATACGCGCGAGCTGTCAAAATTCGGAGAACAACAATACGATATGCTTGGTTGAGTCAACGATTTCTGTGATGAAGCATGGTGAGGTAGCCTACCACTGTAAACACCGAGACGGTTCAGCAGCTAGCGGTGGTGACTCCTGCTGCGTTTGATATCCGAAACGTTTTGCACGTGCAGATGGACAACCACCGTAACCCGGCGTTTGCTATGCCAGCAGCCTATGTAACGGTTTACCACGTTTTCAAATCGTCTTTATTTCTTTCTCACTATATTCAAATACATTTGCTCTGGATAGGATGGTTTATGACATTTATTACCTTCCATTAACTTCCGCCTCGTCTTGTGTAGTAGAGCCGGTTGGTTGTGCTTGTTCGGTTCGGACTGAAAGTACTGAGTGCGCATAATGTCTGATCTTCCAGTTATGTCAGTTTCCAAAGTACTCGGCATGACATGATCTACATGATCTAGAGATCAGTGAACCTACGGAAAACAAAACGTAAATCTTGCACCTCGCGAGATCCCAAACGGGCGCTGACCGCATTGGCTGCATCATTTGCCATTTAAACAGTTGAATGTCGCGGGGCTAAATTAAAGGGCTTTAATTCATATCAGCTGGGTTTCTTGGCTCAACACAACCTTCCAAACGGCTTTCCCCACTGCATCTCCAACGAAGCAACTGCAGTACAGTAGAAGATAGGCTACTTTCAGGTAGGCCTATAGTACAGTAATAATTTCTGCAAATTGGTAATGGAATTGCGAAGGGTCACACATTTAGTTTAGTAAAGTCGTTTAAACGACACTAAACTGCTGGTCAGCCATGTTTCGACAGATCGCATCCAAATGCTTGCAAAAATACCACTAAAATACCACTCGATCGCATGCACACAGATCACCTGTAATGTTTTGACTTTGCATCTTTTCCTTTTCTCTGAGCGCCTGGAACATGTCCGGGCAAGCTGCAGGGTAATGTGATCTGATCTGATGGGCTATGCTTAGCATATAACCAGAATGATATAAAATCCTGGTATAAGCAATCATAAAACATTTTACTAGAAATGACATTGTCCGTATGTCGTGTTGTTGATGTATGTTAAATAATCCGTATAACCATAATCCTACAAAAAAAAAATATGAATGCTAAAATGCACAAGCGTTTGGATGTCCTGTTTTTTTATCTTCCAACTAGGCCTTCCAGCCAAGCACTAACACACCTATTCCAATAAGCAATCATTATCTTATACACCATAATTGGTTTAATCTGTGTTAGTGATGGGCTGGAGCTAAATTAGACCATCAAGGGCCTGAGCTGCGATCATTTTGTACAGGAGTCAAGCCCCTACGACAGCCACAAGAGGACAGTGTCGGATCTCAGTGTATACACAACTCACTCAGTATGGTGGAGCAACTACACCATTGCATTACAGCTCTCCATGCTTCCTGTGGGCTATACTGTAGAAAGGTACTTTCTCTTGCAGTTGGATGGCTTGGCTAGTGATGTTGCTCATCTGCGTGCTGGCCACCCAGTGTAGTACAGCGACTGCATTCTTTGACTGGATGAAACGGCCAGATGCTCCACCAGCCCCTACACCAGTCACGAGGCTACCTAAGGGAGACACTCCGCCATTCGAGATGACTGTGGTGGAAGAGAAGTTCCTGGCAGAGGCCAGGCTGATGGAGCTTAGCCCACTGGACAGTTGCAATTACAGGGTAATGGATACCATTCTACCTCCCTTATGTGTTATGAAGCCCAACAGTTGGTTGGAGAGCTGTGCCCTCACTCATGTGGATTTCCTTGCAGTAAAACTAATGGAGTATCTGACATTTTGCTGTATGCTTCATATTGATAATTCCCAGTTAGTGTACTGAAATGGATATCAGCCAATAGAAAGTTTCTTCAATCCAGGTGGTTGCTCAGCTGAAGTCGACTTGCGGTAGCCTATCAGAGGAAGAACTGGCCAAACTGGGTGTGGTTCTGTTCAATTGCCAGGCAGAGGTGGAGGGACGCAGGACGTTCCCCTGCACAGAAGAAATGGTGATGTCTGAGCTATTTTACAGACAGTGTTTTCAGCTTGCTTTTTAAAATGTGAACATTAAGAATAGTTTTTTAGCCCAAGGTTGTCTACACTGAATTGCTGTCCTATGGGACACGACCCTGCTCTCTGTCTCTGAAACAGTTAGCAAAAATGGAGAATGAATTCACAATGTTTCTATAGGATGTTTGTTTATCCTGCTCTTTCTTCTGCTAGTCCATAAAGCAGTGCACAGAAGACATGGACTCAGACACGTGGAATGCTTATCACATAGTGAGCAACAGAGCTCGCTCCGTGTGCTACGCCACCCGCCAGCAGCACTTCCGCCGCAGGGCTGAGATCACTGTAAATGCCCTCATCTCCACAGCAACCAGCCAACTTGACGCCATGAAGGATCTGAAGGTCAGTTCCATCCCTCTCATTCTGAACATGCAAATTCAAGGGAGAGGGGATGGGGACAGAGTAAGGGCCGTTTCTGGACAGACCAGAGCATAATCTCTCCTTCTTAATGTGTCATGTGGACTGTGTTCAAGTGTCTTGTTCTACCACAGGAGGGGCAGCTGGAGCTGAAGGACCTGACTGCAGCCTCATTGGAGAAACTGCTGCAGGGGCACAGTGCTCTGCAGGCTCAGCAGGGGGTCCTGGTGGAAGGGCATGAGCAGCTGGAGAGCTCCCTGAGTGCCAACCTGGAGCAGCTGAGCCAGGAAAAGGCTCTCATCGCCTCCGGACAGCAACTTGTGGCCCAGCTCATTCAGGGCATCACACAGAGGATGGGTAAGAAAACTCTGCCTGCTCACTTGGCTTATGCTTGAGCCCTCTATGTCCCACTCGTATAAAGACTGTGTGTGTGTGAGAGATGAAATATATTTTTCTCTGCCTCTAGAGAATGTCAGTGAGCGAATAAAGGCTCAAGGGTCAGAGGTGCAGGATGGTCACCAGGCCATTCTGAATGACCTTGCTGAGGTCAGAGGGCGCGCACAGGACATCTACAGCAAAATAGGTGAAATGCACAAACACTTGAGACATTTATGCCAAATATAACTTGGGACCCTCCTGCATAGTTTGACATTTTTAATTCTTGATTTTACTCAGTCTATTTCTAGCCCCTTGTGTAGAAAGTAGAAACTTTTTTTTTTTTTTTTTTAACATGATTCTGAATAAATGCAACACTTAGGACCATAGACAATGAATACGTATACTTTCTTGGGACTTGTTAACTTAACCCAATTATGGAACTGGAAATTATTCAATTACCATTTCGCTTTTTGTATCTTACCACCAACTGTAATTCCATCTATTGTTTTTAACTTAACTTGTCAACCAAACTCAACAAAGTTTTGATAAAACAATTGTATTTTTTTTATACAAAAAAATATAGTATTGCATATACACAACGGGACTGTCAATTGTAGGCGACTGTGTATGCATTGCATTTATCCGACGATGTGCACTTGAGGTATGTAGATGAGTTGGAATAATAAAGCGTATGTTATGTGGGCCTACCTCGTGCCCATATTGAAACTTATTGCTTGGTATATTTTGAACACCTAGGGAGATTAGGAGCTTATCATGAATAATACAAACAAGGATTTGCACAGAATCTGAATTACACTACAGCTATCCTTTATTTTATAGCCATTGATCCCAATCGGGAGTAATGAAATATCAGAACAAAATATACTATCAATAATTACAATGTAGGCTACCCATTAAGGTTACTGCAGTTTATCTATATGTGCTCTAGCCTTGGTTAAAGTAAACTGACTTCTGTAGTGGGTATTGTTTTATCAGAATGCTGTATCTGCATTGCCCTGTTGCCAACATTGCTTGAGGGCTGAGGCGCGTTCCCGTGTGCTTCTCGTATTGGTAACCTAGTGCGCATGCTCGATCAGCAGAGGCCTGCATTAGACTTCAACGTGTCCAGTGTTTGAATATTATATTCATGTGTAAACATTATCCTGTAAAAATGGTTTGGTCATTTACATATTTAATTGTAGAGTAGGCCTACCATTTTTACTGTCATTTTTACACAGGCCTGCAGTATTTTGTTTTATTGCACAAACATAGGCTAATGCTCTACAGAAATAAGTTCTTATGACAGACTTAAATAAGTGGACCTAAACTACTCCTTGGGTACCTAAGCATGAGATCTGTCATTGCCTGCACAAATGTATGGACTGTGAGAAAGAAAAAAATAAAACAAGACACTCATTGGGTGAAGGAAATATAGGGATATGGTGAAGACTCAATTTAAAGGTCTCTGCTGTGTTGCTTTCAGCTTCCCAGACCTTGACTGTATCTCGAGGATACAGTGAGACCATTGGTTACATCTAGAATATTCTATCTAACGTCATCGATATCTCCTCCTCTTCTCTGTGGTCATGTGACCACAGAGCACAGCATGTCTGGGTTCCTGCAGCATCAGAACCAGACGGCACGGTACTACTCTGACCTCATGGGCAAGCTGGAGCGCATGAATGGAACCCTGGGAACCATGCTGAGTTACCTTGACAACATGCAGAGCTGTCTAGAGGAGAGACTTCATGTGATCCAGGGCTACCTTGGCTGGGCAGGTATAGTACACTAAAGTAGGAGTGCAACAAAGACCCACATTAAATGACTGGTGAAGTGCAAACTGATGCATAAACATGTTGAAAATAGAATAAAGTTGGACATTCTATACTTCGTATTGTACTAATAGAATCTGCATTTCTGTGTGCAGTTGTATCAAAGCCAGATGCACACCTAGACACACATTTGGAGTATTGAGGTACAGTCATGCATGTAATTGTTTTGTTCCTGTGCACCCATTCTACAGGTCTGAGCCTGGCAGCACTGTGGACTTGTGTGGTGCATACTGGGTATTTCCTTCTGTGTGCAGTGGTGTTGACATTTCTGCGCTGTCCGTGTTTCTCTCGGGCAATGCTATTGCTCACAGTACCACTCAACGCTGTGGCCGAGGTCAACCAGCAGCCTGCTTTTGACCTTGCCAGCCTCAGTCTGCTGCTGCTCACTCTCTCACTGGGTATGGACTAGATGGGACGGGAAGGGGATATCTGATGGGGGACTGATGAGCAATGTTTGTGATGATACAGCTTGCCTTTTACATGTGTGTATGTGATATGCCCTTTGCCCAGGCCACTGGTTCGTTATGCAGTTGTGGTGGGTGTGTTCTCGGATCAAAGGAAAGATGGCCAGCCTGCCCCCATGCAAAACCCTGGAATCAGAGAACCAGCATGTGCCCCACCACCACCACCACCACCACCACAGTGGACCAAACTGCTCCACCCCTGAGAGGTGAGCCTAATGAAGGATAGCTCCAGGTGGGATAGGGGAGCAGTGGCATTGACTGAAATCCAGTATTTAAAGATATAGTTTTGCCTGTTACAGTGATTTCTGTTTATCCTCTCAGAGATGATCTGGATTGCCTCATGGAGCCAGGGGACCTGCTGGAACAGGACAGCTTCATGTCAGGTGTGTAGGCTCCTGTACACATGAGAACACACACAATACAAATTGACATAATTCACACATTTGTGGAATTTGTGTCTAAAACACAGTTTTACACTGGTAATATATTTAATTTCCCTTCATGTTTATATCATTAATTGTAGGTGACCCCTGCAGGGGAGCACTGTTTCCCTCCCATGCCCACCAGATGACCGAGGCCAGGTTTGTGCCTCTAGTTATGGGCACGCCCAACCACTCCACTCCAAGGCTCAAGGGCCGGCCTAGGCTCTCTGCGGTGAGCAATGAACAGCAGTAGATTTTAATGTTGTTCTGAGAAATAAGAATCATTTGAGATGGGGAGTATTTGCATTATACTGCTATTGCAACTGGGCATTCGTTATGAACACACAGAATAAGACTTGTACCATCACTGACCATACTGTGCTCTGATTGGTAGGCTGTCCTTGATGGTCTTCCCCAAAGGAACCTGGGAGGCATGTGGGATGCAGTGAGCGAATCACGCAGCGCAAGCCCCAACCAATCCCTGACCAGCAACAGGTTAGTGTTCTACAATCCAACCCAGATGAAGCATATTCATACATCAGCTCATACTGACTGAAGTTGACTGCATTGCTTCTAAAAATGAATGAGGAATGACATCACATAAGATAGTTAGTTACATTTTGCTTGCATGTACTACAATTAAAATTAAACATTTCCGCCACACCAATAGTGGTGGGAGGTTGATTAGTCACAGAATTATTTCATTCAGGCTTAACAGCCAAGTTCTGTCAGTAAAGTTTAGTGAGTGTAATGGGATACAGGGGAGTGTATGTTCTCACTGCTGAACATAAGTGACACAAGACCACTTTCTCTCTCTCGAGATGAAATGTAGATCAGCATTTGTTTTCTCAAAGAGCACACTAGTATTTTTCTCTCCCTTCTCCCATCACCTTGTAGCTCTACATCTGGCCGTCAGCTGTGTAACGGCATCACAAAGACAGGACAGCCATGTAAGAAGAGGGCAGTACTGGGACAGGACTACTGTCGGGTCCACGAGGGAGGGTACACCTCCTATAACCGCCTCTGAATGACACCATTCCCTGCCTCAGTCCTTCCTCCATCCATCAGAAAACCCCTGTTGGGACTAGGAGTAGAATCATTGTTACCATGTTACTGTAGGGGTCTATCTGTTTTTACCGTATGTGTGTGGCCTTTGACATGAATAGGAATCTCACTTTTTTGGCTGTAAATGACAACAAAACAAGGAAGGATTTCATTGGGGGGCAGTCATTGTTTGTTTTATAGAATATCTTTTGGACCCTGTGTGGGGCGCAAGTCTCTAATTTATTTCTTGTGTCTGTCCTGTGTGTTGTGTTGATATGTGGAAAGGACTGTAACACTAAATCTGATTCGAGAGTTTGAATGTTGAACAGTAGTTGTGCTCTTCACAATGTACTGACAGAAGTTGTTAGATGACAGCCATGTTCTGAACATGGAAACACATATTTCTTTTAAATGTTTTATGAGTTTATTGTACTTTTTTAACAATGTCTGCTTGTAGGTTATATGTTTTTGTACTGTTTTATCAATTGCGTGGATTTGTAAATTCATAATAAATTATTTCAATGCAAATATACTTAATTAATTTCTTTGGACCTCTTGACAAGTTTTCGACAGACATATAAATATATCTTGGACCAATAACATATTATTCATTATAACATTAATCCACATTTTCTCACCAGGAACTGACAAATATATCTTTTGAGAAAGATGGCAAACACTGGCTTATCAATACAAATATACCATGAGATGGTTTTACATTGAATGATATGAAAATGAACTTAAAACAGCCAGTAGTCATGATTCTCACAAAGAAAGACCACTACATTTGTCTGAACCAAGACACCCAGATTTAAAAAATAAAAAAAATAAAAAAAAGTTTATTCTGTCCACTAAAATATTGCACTAATTTAATCAAATACTTCCCAAACCACCAGGTGTACAGCAACAGGTGCCATAAGTCAGAGTGTAGACATTCCATATGGTAGCACAACACTGCTTGCCAGATAATTCCATTTACACAAGAGGAAGTAACATGTTGTGGTACTTTAACTCAATAGAGTGCTGCCATGTTGGCCAGACCTATAGCTGTCCGTCCAGCTTATTCTATTTCTATTGTGTAAAAGACATGGTTATGGAAAGGGTGAGACAGAGTGGTGTCTCACTAGTCACTTAACACATGATTTGAATGTAGTTCAGCTCAGTGTTCACACACTTCAAGTGCATACCACATCAACAGACTCAACATTATGTAACATTCCTCATGTGCGAACAATCTTCATCAGTTATTTCAGCTTTCACCTCCACCATCTCCTCCTGTTCTTCTTCTTGCCGATCCTGACCATTGACTGACAGTCAATCTGTTTGGAGGACTCTTCACTTTCGAGCAGTGTCATAATTGGCCACAAACCAATCGCATGTTTCCTTCAAAGCTGTAAGAGTGTGGGTGGAGAACAAGAGGACAATCAGTGACAGAAACCAAACAGAGGATCTTTTATTTTTAGCTTACTCAAAGTCATTGATAAGATATGACACTGAGCATAACATAATATAACATGCACCCACACGCACACAGACAGAACAGAGTTAGCTATACAACTGTTAACCCCTCCACCCCCCACAACCAACTAGAAGCCCTCTGAAATCTGACCTTGCTTGAAGGGGGTGAAGGTAAAGTTTGGGAGGTAGCGCAGCAGTTTGGCGTTGCTGGCTGTCTTCTTGAACTGCCCGTCTGCTTTACTGGTGTCATACTGGAGGTCAAAGGTCAAGGAATGAAACAACACTGGGCTTCTACTGACCAGATGGTTCAGAGTTTTGAGTGTGTGCACCTGCTTGTTATAGCTTGTGTGAGGCTGTATTTAAATCCCTGGCTGTATTTAAATCCCTTCATTTTCCTATTTAAAAGGATACCACCACTTCCCCTTTGAAGGCCAGGGCATCGACGACCGCCTCGGCCGCCTCCTTAATGGACACTTCGTCCTCTTCACCCACTGGGAAACAAAGAGTGTTGTGAGAAGCATTGTCATCAGACTTAGCACTGTGCGGTTGATAATACGACAGTATGTGGTTGAACATGTGTGTGAGAGAAAGAGAGAGAGCAAGAGAGAGAGCTCACCAGACAGAATTATTGGGTCCACCTCGTTGTACTCCCTCAGCACCCACAGGAAGAGGCGGGCTAAGTCTAGAGAGTAGATGAACTGCCTTCTGGGAGTGCCAGAGCCCCACACTGCCAACGGGGTCCCCTCCTCTAACACACACAATCACACAATGGGGAAGGAGATGAAGCCTGGATTGTTTGTTGGAATATGTGTCTCTGAAATGTGTGTAGGGAAGTGTAGTGTAACTCTCTGGGTGATGGAAGTCATGTGGGTCTGTGTGTTTAAGTGCCTGTGTGTGTGTGTGTGTGTGTGTGTGTGTGTGAGTGTGTGAATCTTTACTCTGAGCAATATAGGCCTTGTGTATGAGGCCTGGCAGTACATGTCCATCTTCGATGTTGAAGTTGTCATGGGGACCAAACACGTTAGTTGGAATCACTGCCGTGTAGCAACGCCCATGCTGCTGGAAATACCCTCTGCAAGACACACACAGGTCAACTGATAATTCAAATAATAACCCCCAGAAACAGAAGCAGATAAACAGATAAACAGACAAACACACACACACACACACACACACACCTGTTGTGGACATCAATCATTCTCTTAGCGTAGGCATAGCCAAAGTTAGACTCATGAGGAGGGCCGTTATGGATCTGGAAGCAAAGAAATGAGTCAATTACCATCATTCCTATACAACACAAACACTGTGTATACACACACACACACACTCAAGTCACTCACACATGCACTGTCATCTTAACACATATACACACACATAATCATCCATCTGCTATTTATATTGCTTACTTATATGCTTACACTGTTCATATTGTTTATACTGTCCATACTGTATATTTTTTAGTACTTCTATTTTTATTTTATTTTAAAACTTATTGTACTGTTGCACTACTCTGTGGCACTGTCACTTTTGCATTTCACTGTATACTTGTATGCACGTGACAAATAAAGAATCTTGAATCTTGAACACACACACCATGGTCTCGTCGATTGGGTAGGTGGTCTTGTCTGGGAAGATGCAGGTGGATAGGCAGGAAACCACCTTGATAGTTTGCACCTCGTGTGCTGCCTGTAGTACGTTGTCATTTATGTAAACATTGTTTCTCTGGAGACGGATGGGAGAAAATGAGAAAATGTTGCCACTCCTTTTACTCTTTCAGCACATCATTAAATCATTAAAAACCTGTTTGCCGTGCTGCCACATCACAGCCCACTGACAGCTATGCCTTACCCAGAAGTCCAGGTTGACTCTCATGTTCTTGAAGAGGCCACCCACCATTGCAGCCAGGTGGATGACGTGGGTGGGCTGGTGCCTCTGGAATACTGCCCGTGTCTCCTCCATATTCCTTATATACACACACACATCAGCAGATATTTGCAAAGATACAGATACACATGAGTATTTGATACAGAGAAAGACAAGGAGCCAGGATTGTGAATAACTTGATATAGCGGCTTAGAGTAGCAGTAATCTTGCATACCAGCCGTACGAGCAGAAATGAGGTTTACTTACATGAGGTTTGCGTCCTTAGAGGAAAGGAAGATCCATTGCTCCCCCTCCCTGTCTCCCCCCTCCTCTTTGACCACATGCTCTATCGCCCTGCCCACCAGGCCAGACCCCCCTGTCACCAACACCCGCATAGGGCCTGTTTGCTCTATTGTGCTTTCCATCTGTAGAGAAAGAGAAGAGGCTCTCTAAGTTTAGTTCAGTATTTTGTTTGTTTGTTCATTCATTCAGTCATAGCTGTCAGCGGGTGTCGTTATGTTTTGTTGTAATTAATACAGATCTGTTCTTGTGATGTTGTGCGTGACAGTATGTGGAAGTTTGTGCGTCATCATCTTGGCAACTGGTTACATTTTGTGACTGCTGTTGGATTCTACGCTTTTCACTGGCACTAACCACTTTATTATCCTCCCCATAAAGTGTCACCATAATTAATTGTTTAACAGGTTTGGATGAGTTAGAACTGACAATTATACGCATGTTCGTTATTAGTAGACCTTGTGTCACCATAATTGCTTGTTTAACAGGTTTGGATGAGTTAGAACTGATATTTACACGCATGTTCGTTATCAGTAGACCTTGTGTCACCATAATTGCTTGTTTAACAGGTTTGGATGAGTTAGAACTGATATTTACACGCATGTTCGTTATCAGTAGACCTTGTGTCACCATAATTGCTTGTTTAACAGGTTTGGATGAGTTAGAACTGACAATTATACGCATGTTCGTTATTAGTAGACCTTGTGTCACCATAATTGCTTGTTTAACAGGTTTGGATGAGTTAGAACTGATATTTACACGCATGTTCGTTATCAGTAGACCTTGTGTCACAATAATTGCTTGTTTAACAGGTTTGGGTGTGTTAGCACTGACATTTACACGCATGTTCGTTATCAGTAGACCTTGTGTCACAATAATTGCTTGTTTAACAGGTTTGGGTGTGTTAGCACTGACAGGTTTTGTTTAACAGGTTCTCCGGGTAGAACATTTTAGTCAACACCACTTCGCGAAATATACTTCCTACTTGCCTGTGTATATTGCAATCGTCATCAGTCGCTGCTAATGCTTTATAAAAAACTATTTGAAATGTTATGCCGTGTGTAACGATAACTACTAAGATCGCCGAGTACTGGTCGCCAAAATAACTGACATTGGAAACAGCTATTTCAATGCATTTGTTTTTTGCAGCGCGATAATTGTCTGGATCACGAAAATATCCCAAAGCTGGTGAAAGTATTCTGCATGATCTAGTATATGAATGCGTCAGCATCATCGGATCGGATCGGATGGGAAGGGAAGGGAAGGGAAGGGTCTGTGACCGTCTTGATAGAATACACGACGGGAACAGATGGGGCCAGAGTAGCTTCAACAGCAAGACAAAAACAACCTCAAAAGCGAAAAAAGCTATGAAACGTCTATAGCTATTCATGAAGTAACTGTTAAATAGATAAAAGGTACATCTATTCATAGGGAGCCAGCTACTTTGCAGAAAGTTTACCTACCTCGGTCAGTGCTCGATCCTTCTTCTCTGACTGATGCTGAATTATGTCTTCCTCTGTCGTTGGAGGATTTGTAAAATCAATGTACTGCATTTACCGCCATCACCTGGACGGAAGGTAGAACGACTAGCTCTAGGGGAAAAAACACTTCCCATGTATCAAAGATCATCTGATCGGATTGAATTAATCATTCAACTACCAAACATATTGATACATTTGAATTCAGCAGTGAATATAGGTTATACAACAAGAGTCCCTGCATGTCGTCTGCCTCTTGTGCTTTGATCAGCCTTTACAGCTATGGCCACATGAATAGATTGGCTATTATAGAGATTTCAAACACAGTGAGGCAGCATTCCTTTTTGTCAGAGTAGATAGGGTCCTTTTGGGGTATTTGCAGGGTTGCCGCGGTTTTCACAACAAATTGGGCTACTTTGAAAACGAGGTCGCGGGGTGCGGATTTTTGGGGTACTTATAAATTGCACCGGCCGCAGGGCATTTCTCTTTTTCACTGTGACCTGCTGCTGCTGACTATGAAGCAGTGAAGCAGGCTGTTGTTGAGTGAGCGGAGCTGGAGCCGGAGCGTGTTGAGAGAGCGTGACATTGTGTAATGTAAAGTGTTAGAATGATGACTCCAAGCGACTCAATACAAATGTACTCCATGCCCCCGGCCATTATATCCGGCACCTTACTACTCTCTATACTCTTGCGTATCCACCGTATAAACACGAACGCCCTCTGCTGACTAGAGGGACCAATACACAATAGAACATTCAAGGGCTATAGGAACATTATATGTAATACCATTACAAACAAGAACAGAAAGTTCCTGAAGACACTTCGTGGGCTTGCAAAGTGTTATTTTGGTAGTGAAAAAAGGTTTAAAGAAGTTTCGATCGTTTTGCTCGTAGTTGAAAGAAAGTGAGTCTTATTATGGTTGCAGATAAAGTTAGCGATGGTTTGGTTGGTTGGTTGGTTGGATGGATAGAATGTTAGATGGATACATAGTAGATAGGATGAGTCAGAGGTAATTCAGTGGAGTGGGTAGAGAGTTGGTTGGTTGAGTATTTGAGAGTAGTAGAGTTGGTTGGTTAACTGGATGAGAGTTTTTGGAGTTACATAAAGCTTAATAGTTTTAAAGGTTTAATGGTTATCAGAAAGCTTTTATAAGGGTTGATGATGATTAGTAGTTAGTTAGATAGTTAAATGAAAGTGAGATAGATTTGTTAGGTTGGTTGACTGGATGGATGAATGGATAGATGAAAGAGAGGATGGATAGATGAGAGAGGGGAGGTATAGAAAGATCAAAACAATTAATTGGTTATTCGGCATGGGTTATAATGAGTGAAGCAGTAGTAACTGGTGAAAGGATGATGGCCAGGTAATTGAAAGGTTAGATGGATATAAAGTTGGAATGATAGATAATATGTTAGAAAGTCATAGATAGAATGTTAGATAGATTGATCGATAGATAGATATAGATAGATAGATAGATAGATAGATAGATAGATAGATAGATAGATAGATAGGTAGGATGAGCCTGGGGTAGCTCAGTGGAGTAGTTAATTGGTTAACCGAATGAGTTTTTGGAGTTACAAAAAGCTTAATAGTTAAAAGTTGAATATGTATCAGAAAGCTTTTATCATAGTTAATTAAGATTATATGAGTACTTGAAAGACATTTGAGTTTTTGGCACATTTTACAGCTGAAATGGTGTTAATAGCTTAAAAGGTGTAAGATCAGCAGTGGTTCAAAAATTTGTAACGTTTAAAAAGTTTAATTGGTATCAAAACCAAAAGTCATAGCAACGCAAGTTAGACCTTTTACGTGGTTCTACATTTTAAAGTTGGATTGGTGTGAATAGCTTAAAAATTTTAGGAGGAGTAGCAGGTGTAACAATTGGAATAATGATAATAATAATAAGTATGTCAAAGAACAATAGTTGTACTTGCTTAAGCAAGCCCACCTAATAATGTTCTCTTAAAAAAACATACATCTGAGCCATTCACAATCAATCACTTCCATCTATCTTCTATCTACAGATTAAATAATTTGGTGGGATGAACACATAACAAAGGGACAAATGCAGAGAACAATGTAAAGCAATTGTAACAGTTGCATTTATATTGTTATTATGAGACACATGGATAAATGTGGCAACTCCTATCTCTTGCTGCGAAATGTTAGGGTTCGGGTTGGGTCTTTGTACGTGTTATTAATGGGTATTTGTATGTGTTATAAATGAGGACGCTGTATGACATTTCACATTCCTTTCAGCTGTAATGGTAGTCAACCTCCTGCTCATGTGAGACCTGCTCAATGGAAACATACATACTGCACTGGCACAACATGGAATAGCTCAGGACAGGACCAATCCCTTTATCATCCTTATATACTGAGAGAAAATGCTGGAGTTAGAAAATAAGCCAAAGTAGAGATATTTCACATTTGAATCATTTATTAAACAATGTCCATTTTACTTCCCAAGTCTTCTCTCCAACAGAGTGTGAGTGACAGTGGACATTAAGACAGAAAAGAAAGGGTGTGGAGGTGAGGAGCACAGAGTACATAGCAGCTGCCTCCCACCTTATGTTCAATATCAGTCATATTAATTACATTAATAATTATAATAAAAGTATGGACATTGACTGTAAGAAGAACATCTGTAGGAACAAATCAAACTGAGAACAGTAATCATAGAAATAAGAGATTAAAAAGAGCAACAAATATCTCTTAGTGGAAACTTTTTTTTAAAGCTAAATATTGTAACACTTCATGTTTGTAAATCCTTTCTGTAAGTTTTTCATGTATATTTTCATGTTTTGTTTTTAGTAACTTTATGTTTAAAAGAGTGAAGACCCGAGTTCTGCATGCTGATTGGTCGATTTGATGGGTCAATGCATGACATCACCACATTCTATTCTACTACCATCTCAAACACTCATGCTCACACACACACTCTCTCACACACACATATTCTCTCTCTCTCTCTCTCTCTCTCTCTCTCTCTCACACACACACACTCTCTCTCACTCTCTCTCACACACACACACACACACCTTTCCTACAGTATCTTGGTGATAGAGTTTAGGCTTGGATACAATTCCCCATTGCTAAATTTATCAGTGGCCTGAATTTTTGCAATTTTGGTAACATTTTTTTTTTTTCAGAGGAATGGTTGATGGCAGAAATGTGTGTTGTTAATACTGTATGTTCTCCCAGTTCACATTGAGTTCACAGTCTCACTCTGAACAGTAGACCTCTATTAACTAGAACAAACATTATCATCTCCTCACAGAAATAGAAAATTATCATTAACAAAAAGACACCCTGTTGTTACATCTAGTTCCATTGCTGTTTCCATTGTTACGTGTAATGCTTTATTTACTTGTGTTTCTTCTGCAATTTTTTGTATTTACAAGTTGGTCTGTACAGTGGCTTAATGTACATGTCGGCCATGATCTGTGAGTGTGCTGGGATGGTGTGGGGTGACAGAAGACACACACAGTGACATAAACCATCACTCCCATCTCCATCACACATTCACTCAATCTCTCCAAACATGTTGGTTGTCCGCTACTCAACATATAAAAAAAAGATCAATCTACTACAAATTCTCACACACACTACTTATGTGTGAGAGCTTTCGTGAGTGTAAGAGCAATGAGAGTAGTCTTGTGAGAATGTGGACTTAATTACTGTGCCAGGATGTGTGTGTTTGTGTGTGTGTGTGTGTGTGTGTGTGTGTGTGTTGTCTGAAGGGATAAGTGGTTCCAATAATATAAATGTCACAGAAATTAAACACAAATTGAATACAACTAGGTACAGCAGGACAGGACTTCAATCTCAGACATACACACACTTACACTTCAGAGTCACACATCAACATGTATGTGCATATGAACATGTGATGTATATGCCCTACTGTATTGAAAAAACACACACACACACAAACACATACATGCCTGCACAGTGCACATACATCGCACACACATTCACTCAAACATAAAGACACACACTCTGAATCTTAAAGTATACAGTCTAACAAGGCATTAAGGAAATCAAATAATAAATATAAATAAATTAAATCATATAAAACAGTGTGTTAAACATGTTAAAACTCTGTTAAATACAACAAATCATGAATTAATATATGACAAACAGCTAAAATCAATCATGTTTTAAACCATACCAGTTAAATCTGCTCAGAGACAAAACTTTGGGTCCAAAACATAGGTCTTCTGACTGTCTGACAGACTTCGACAGACAGGCACATTTGTAAACAACAGACAGAGTCTCAGATGGACAAAGGGACATACACAGACAGACAGCTAGATAAACAGACAGTACGGAGGTGGATGGATCTCTATTCAAACATTCAGAAATCATATCAGGATGAGAGTACATAGGTGTAGGTTTGAGGGTGTGTTGGGAGTAGATGGTGAGGGAGAGGGGCTCTGGGGGTAGATTTGTTGTGGATGTAGGAGGCAGAGGGTATGTACTGGGGTGCGGGTGAATTAGTAGTTCTAAAGTCTCTCAGGAAGTCCCAGCTTGGCTGTGGCATGGTGTCTGACATTACTTCCTAAGACAGAAACGATTGGCAGTGCTGCTGTAATCCCCTCCAGAGTCTGCCCTTGATCCGCCTTCCAGAACAATCCTCTTGATGGTGACAACGGTGCAGACAGGGCTTAATGGCAGTTTGACTGGAGTGCTGGGCTCCCAGCCGATTGGTCGACTAACGCCCTGATCACAGAACTGGCAGCAAATCAGGAGAGGGGGAAGCAGTGAATTGATAGGTTGGTATTGGGAAAGAGGTGGAGACTAGGACAACACCAAAACTGGTTTGGGGGAGTTGGGATGCCAGATTGAGAGATCAGGGGGGGAAATGGAGAGGAATCTGAGACCCCTCCAACTCTGACATGTAATTCATCTCAACAGCCAACCACAGATCAGCTCTCTCTCTCTCTGTCCATCTGACTGTAGAGCCTGTGCTGAGAATGAGTATGTCTGAGAGTGTGTGTGTGTGTGTGTGTGTGTGTATATATTACATGTGTTAAAACAACATAATTTGTGTGTGTACATTTGGGTCCAAATGTATGTCTCTTATCTCAATAATCAATAATGCTCCCAGTTCTCCACCTTTATCATTCAACTTGTACAGTGTTGTTTAACCAGGGGCCGCTCCGCAGGACGAGAGTGTGAGTATGACTGTGTGTTAAGTGAGAGTATGTGAGTGTACTATGTGTATGCATGTGCCAGTGGATGTATGTGTATGAACATTTCTGTATGTGTGTGTAACCCTGTACATCAGTGTGTGGTGTGTGTGTGTGTGTGTGTGTGTGTGTAAGATGTGGGTCCCTGTGTGGTGGTGGTAGTGGTGGTGGGGGGGGGTTGGGGTCAGGCTGAGTAGGGTTGGGGTGAGAGTTGGGTCGGGGGGGCTGTCGCGTAGGTTGGGGGGGCTATAGCAGGCCGTCCATGAAGCTGGTGTCTAGGCTCTGGATGAGCACACGGATGAAGGACATCTCCTTGCGCGTGTTCTCAAAGATGATCCTGGGGTCGTCAGACTGGCAGCGCAGACAGTTAGGAGCCATCACCATGGCCAGGTTGTTCACATCCATCTTAGTGATCACCACGTTGGCAGGCAGGGCAAACACCTAGAGAGGGAGAGAGTAGAGGGAGAGAGGGAGAGAGATAGAGGGAGAGAGAAAGAGGGGGAAAAAAAGAACAAACACAGTGTGAGGGTATTCAAAGCGTGCCGATTTAGCTGCCCTGTGCGATAACATTCCAGTTGAACTTTGGCGATAGGGAAGGAAGAATCAGCAAAGGAAGATATTGATTAAGCATCACTTGACTACAGAGAAAGTTGGCGGATGATCGTGTGTATCGATGGGAGAGTGTTTGTCTATGTATGTGTGTGTGTGTGTGTGTGTTTGTGTGTGTGTGCGTGTGGTTAGTGAGTTACCTGTAGGAAGCGGATGAGGGAGCAGAGCACCAGTTTGTTGATGTGGGGCAGGCCCAGCACCACGTTGACTGCAGCCTCTGGGCTGTCGTAGTGAGTGATACACTCCTCATAGAACTCATGAGGAATCAAGGGCTCCTCCAGCTCCCTGTACCACAGCTTTAACAGAGATGCTACAGAGGAAGAGGTGCCGGGAGGGAGAGAGAGAGAGGGAATTGGAAAGAGAAAGAGTTAGAGCAATATGGGGAAGATAGGGACAGTGAGATATAGGGGCTTGCTTCTTGCTTTGGCTGTCTGGACAATGTATTGCTGTATTCCTTGTCCATTTCTTACCATTTCAATGACAGTCCAATCAAGAGACGGAAATAGTCCACTAGTCAGACACACACCCGCCCTACAACCCTGCAGTAACACTAATGCCTTCATCACCCCTCTGTCAAGACCAGAACAAAAGAACACCCTCACTGATTTGTCTCTGTGCGTGTGTGTGTGTGTGTGTGTGTGTGTGTGTGTGTGTGCGTGGTAACATCCAGTCATGTTGCTCTCTCCCTGATCGTTCCTTCTATGAAAACTTTGTTTGTTCTAAATTTGTTTTTATGTTTTGCAGCAGGCACATTCAGTAGGAGAGAGGGTCTGCAGAGTCACATGACAAGGCTGCAGCTCCCAGCATGCTTTGGTGGAGGAGCTATTAATACTGAGGGAGAATTAGAGCACTGCAGAGGGCCTGGGGCTATAAGGGGAGGGAGGAGGGGAGGGGAAACGTGTGCTGGGATAAAGAGAGACATTTAAAACTTGGCATTTGCTGCTTATGTACTTTGTAGATTGTGTGTGGTGCATGAAGGGGTGTGTGTGTGTGTGTGGGTGGATGTGTCATGTGTGTGTGTGTGTGTATGTGTATGTATCAGTGTGAGTGGAGAGAGGCTACCTGGGATGTGTGGGTCCTCCAGACCCGTTGGGATTTTCCATTGGTCCACTTGCAGTTTGAGGGCGTTGACCTCATCAATGTCACCTGGAACCCTGGGAGGTCAGTTGTCAAAAAGACGTGAGGTTAAAACGTGGAGATACACAAACCCCTCCTCCTTGTCACTCATCATTCTGTCAGCCTTCCACTCACCCATATGAAGAAATGACTCATATGAAGAAATGACACCCCTCACTCCATCTCCACCTATTCATCTTCTCTCTCCTGTTTACCCCCCCCCCCCCCCCCCCCCCCCCCCCCCCCCCGCCTCTGTCTGTCTCTAGGTCTCTCACCTGAAGATGCCCTCTGTCTGGTCTCCGTTGAGCCCCAGTACTTCCTCTGAGAGGCGGGTCTGTACCCAGGGCAGCTCACGGTCCGGGTAGCGCTCCTTCTGCAGTGACATCACTTCATCCAGGGAGGAGCCGAACATGGAGGGGCTGAAGATGGCGTTCCTGGCGTGCTTGATCTCCTCCATACAGGGCTTCTGCAACCCCTGTGCACAAAGACAAACAGCGTTGGAAACAGAACAATACATACACTCACCGGCCACTTTATTAGGTACACCTTGCTAGTACTGGGTTGGACCCCCTTTTGTAGCCCATCTGCTTCAAGGTTCGACGTGTTGTGCCTTCAGAGATGGTCTTCTGCATACCTTGGTTGTAACGAGTGGTTATTTGAGTTACTGTTGCCTTTCTATCATCTCGAACCAGTCTGGCCATTCTCCTCTGACCTCTGGCATCAACAAGGCATTTTCGCCCAGAGAACTGCCGCTCACTGGATATTTTCTCTTTTTCAGACCATTCTCTGTAAACCCTAGAGATAGTTGTGTGTGAAAATCCCAGTAGTTCAGCAGTTTCTGAAATACTCAGACCAGCCCATCTGGCACCAACAACCATGCCACGTTCAAAGTCACTTAAATCACCTTTCTTCCTCATTCTGATGCTCGGTTTGAACTTCAGCAGGTCGTCTTGACCATGTCTACATGCCTAAATGCATTGAGTTGCTGCCATGTGATTGGCTGATTAGATATTTGTGTTACCGTGCAGTTCAACAGGTGTACCTAATAAAGTGGCCGGTGAGTATATATGGGGAAGAATCCTGGAAGATGTGGTAGGTAGAGGATATGTGTAGGGAATGGGAAGGGGGTGGGACAGAGAACAGTGGAGTATGTATGCTCCCACCACAAGGGCAGAGACAGCTCCATTAATCCCCTTCAAAAGGTCTCAGGGTTAATACCAGTCAAATACTGCACCTTAGGCAACGGGTGGTGGTCAGGGAGTGAGTGTGTGTGAATGTGTGTGAGTGTGTGTGTGTGTGTGTGTGTGTGTCCACCAAGTGACAAACTGTCTCTATTACTACCCTGTGGAGATCCTGGCACAAGCCACAAGCCACACATGCTACGCCAACCACCAGTGCCTGCTAGCACAGGCTGGCATCACCACGGGAAACAGGAGCACACACACACACACAGACACAGACACACACACACACACACACACACACACACACACACACACACACACACACAAAACACCAAAGCAAAGCAATCACACACACACACACACACTTTCCACCAACATCCATCCATCCCTAGCTCTCTCCCCATCCTCTGTTCATCTCTTTCCTTCTCTCCCTGTCTATTCATTCACTTTCTCTCCCTCTCTATCAATTCCTCTCCATTTCTCATTTTCTCTATCCCTTGCCCTCTCTCTCTCCATCTGTCTGTCTCCTTTTTTCTCTCTCTTCCTTTCTGTATCCCCCTCTCTCTCTCTTTCCTGCCCCTTCCTTCTGCTCAACCCACTGGCTGCAATCTCATTCTGCTCTCCTCATTGATTTAAAAGGAGACGATTGGTGTAAGAAATATGGTGGATACTCCCTCTGGCCCATGGTTTAACCAGTCCAATAGTTTTAAAATGCATGAGGGAAATTAACAAGTGCACACTTCATGGAGGAGGGTAGAGAATGCTCTAGTATCCTCTGCTCCTCTCTCGTATGAAGTGTGCAGCACATGAGAGCCTCTCACTAGCGCCCTCCCGTGGCTGGAGTGGAAACAGGGTCATTCGGTGACATGAGCTGGCCTCGATGGCCACACAGGTTTACATACTGTAGTGACTGTGCTGGATACAGTCCAATAGGCTGGTTTATGCATGAAATACCATGAAGCAACATGGCTCAACAGGGCATCCTTTTCTCTCTGTGCTACTCTGTGACTTCATTCGTTCCCTGCAGCTAGAACTGAGAAATGTGGTTTAATCTTTGGTCAGTATAGATGAGGACACAGAGAGAGAGAGAGAGAATGTTAGGGTTAGAGTTACTTAAAGCTTTTTAAAAGGTTGAATGACAGTGGACCATAGTTTAGGCTCACACACCATGGTTGCCAGAAGACAACGACCAGACGACCATTAAATCAATGACACTGACTGAGTCTCTGGACTAAGACTGACAGAATCTGAGACTATACCAGTGTACTGGAAGGATAATGGTTGGTGTTGGACTGAAACAGAGCACTGGGCCGGTATTGGCTAAAACTGGTTTAGTCAGATTGTATTTTTTAGGTCATTGGGAGGATAAATGAACAGTGGAATGTCCCCCTGGAGGCTGTTTCCATGACACCCAATGTCCCCCCTCCTACCTCACCCCCGTCTGAGAGCCTGTTTAACGGAGGCAGACTGTGATGTCATGTGATACCATATAAAAACACAGACAGAGGAACACAGAGTATACATTTGCCTGAAGGGCCCCTTTAATTGGTAGACTGGTTAATAAATCAATATGAGTGAGTGTGAGTGTGAGTGTGTGTGTGTGTGTGTGTGTGTGTCTTCGTAAATAAATTGTGCCAAAAAAAAGGAAACACCCCAGCAGTCTCAGCAGGAGTCCAGCTCGAGACATTTACATTAATAATAAAACTGCATTATGTGCAGGCTTGCTGAAACAATAATTAAATTAACACACACACACACACACACACACACACAGGGAAATTATTAAAATTAAAAGCTAATGAAATGGAAACACCAAAACACCAGTGGCAGGAAGCCCTCTGTCACACAAACAAAAAACTAAAGCTAAATAAAGAGATTATCTGGGGTTTAGCTCATCCACTCACTCATCTACTTATCTCTCTCTTATCTCTCTCTTATTCAGACAATTACAGCCCAAAGCAAAACTATTCAAAGGTGACATACATCTCTGTGAGCCTGCCTGCCTTCCTGCCTGAGTGTGTGTGTGTGTGTGTGTGTTTTTCTGTGCGTGTATATGTGCGTGTGCTGTTATTCCCCACATTCCCATCCTTTCCCATCCCCTCCCTTGGAGCATTCTTATATGGAATTCTTAATCAGAGGGCGATGTGCGTGAGGGGGCTTGTTAATTATGTGGTGAGTGGGGTCTGTGCCGTCGCCGTGGGGATAGTTAGCGCACAGCCCGTTACTCTGTTCTCAGGCAATTATCAGCTAAACCTGTGCCATGCTAAGGCTAACCACAGAGGAAGACAGACAGACTGCCTCCGCGCAGCACCGCAAGACACAGACAGAACAGAACAAAGACATATCAGGAGGAAAGAGGGGAAAAAAAGGGCAATTCATTTTCTACTGTAGGACATTGGTTTTTACAGGCATCACAGTGGCATCACATCTCATTTAGCACACACACACACACACACACACACACACATACACATACACACACACACACACACACACACACACACACACACACAAATCAGTTCTTTCTCTGGCTAGTGATACAAAGGAATGTTTATGTATGCATGTGTCAGTATACAGGCAGTATGTGTCTATGGTTGGGAACTTAGACAGCAATATGATAATATCTGTTGTAAAAGATGGACAATAAAGCTTGTATTGTACCTTCTTGGGCCCGGTCAGAGCAGCCTTTTGCAGTTTGCGGTGGCAGTATTTGGCGTAGCTGCTGATCGCCACTCCTGGGAGGGAAGAAAAGACACACACACACACACACACACACACACACACACACACACACACACACACGTTAGTCCTGAGATCATAAAGTAATGACATGCAATCAAATTAGAGCACGCAGCGGATCAAAGCGCAGACATAGCAAGGGAGCAGAGAGAATGCAAACACACACAGTCTGCAAACACACAATGAAGCCTGGCAGTTTGCTGAGAGGATTTGTGTAGACTCACATCCAGTAACTCATACAGTATGAGGACTTTCCAGTGGGTTTCCATATGCTGTGATGTGTGCTGTTATGGGTGTGTTTGGGAAGTGCTGCTGGGATGTGTATGGGTGGCAGAGGGTGGCGCTCTGCTGATACTCAATAACTCATTACTGAAAGTCAATACAAGCCCAGAGGATCATGGTCCCTTAATCAGGGAACACACCCTGCAGCTCCAGCTCAGACCAGCCCACTGTCCTGACTCCTGACCCCAGAACACATGCACGCACACGAGAACGCAAGCACACACACAAACACACTTCAGGACTACCCTCTCAGCTGTGAGAGGAGACACAACCAGAATGACACCTGGAGCTTCTCTCCTCTGACTGCCTACACAGTTCAAGTCCTAGACAGATGTTATTACTGCCACAGCCCTGGCTGAACCCCACCAGGCTTTAATCCCCAGACATATCCTGGGTTTTTAATACAGTGATTATTCTATTCTGAGGCTCATGCCTCTACCTAGCTAACCCCCTCAGGGATGCAGACTACAGTCTACAGACTGCTGTGATATGGGTCAGCCGGAGACAAGTGGAGTGGAGGGAGTACCTAAGCTCTGACAGACTGGAGAATGATATAGCAGACCACAAAGACACACACAAATGCATATCAATGTAGTGGAGGCAGTTTGCATGTATACCTGTGTGATGACAACCCATGTCTGAGACTGCAATACCTGTGTTAGCTCTCAGAGCTAATGCTTACACGATTATCTCGGTGAGGTAAGACAGGTCTTCAGACATGTTGAAGCTCCAGGTTTGATACCCAGACGGTTTCATACACATTGAGCCACATAGTCTAGTTATACAAACACACAAACGCTCAAACATACACAAAAACACCCAATATTCCAACGAGGACCGGTTTTAAACAGACAGAATGAGGAGAGACTGACTGTGACCCAAGAGAGGACACATTTGAAGTATTCTAGCTATTACAGAGGCACACACACACACACATACACACACACACACACACACACACATACACACACATACACACACATACACACACATACACACACACACACACACACACACACATACACACACACACACACATACACACACATACACACACACACACACACACACACACACACACACACACACACAAAGAATAGATAGAGTAAGGCAGCTGCCACAATGGTAGGGGACTAGGGCCCCAGACTAAAACAGACAAGAGGGCAGACAGCCACTAACAGAGACGGAGAGAGGGACAAACAGACAGAGACAGACAGACAGACAGAGGGTAGACAGTTGTGGCAGGATATGACTGAGTAAATGGTGGCGACAGAGGCGTAGTCAGCGGTGCGCGTGTGTGTGTGTGTATGCGATGCATCTGTGAATCAGTGTCTGTCTATCTTGATTTTGAGTGTGGGTAAGTTTGTATAGTCAAACGTGTGTGTGTGTGTGTGTGTGTGTGTGTGTGTGTGTGTTTGGGTAGGTGGATGTGTGTGTGTTTGGGTGGGTGGGTGTGTGCGTGCAGGAGCTGCAGGCACAGGGAGAGTAGCCAGTGGTAGTTTGCTCCTCCCCTACCCTCCTCTGGCCCCGTCTGCCCTGGCTGCTGACCCCTCCCCTGGCGATGATGCCGACGCAGGAGTCTGGCCCGCCTCTGCTCCTGGGACGCCAGCAGCCCGCTAATGTGTTGTGCAACTGCAACACACACCGTAACCATGGGAATGGTCACTCAACACCACACACACACACACACACACACACACGCACACACGCACGCACACACACACACACACACCAAGACCACGGGCACAATCACTCACAATTCATAACTCTGTAATAAAAATTAATGCTACATAACACAGTCCACTACCACAAACACAATACAAAACACAATTGCAAAACCACTACGAACACACCATGGTCCAAAAACACGACGAACCAAGCTACCATTTCCCTACAGACACATAACACATCCTGACAACACCAAACACACTGACTGGACTGAATACATATATTTATGTAGACGTGTACATCATACACAGGCATAGTACAGTCAAACCAGCAAGAAAACCGATATAATGCACAACATATCTGACACACGCACACACACACACACACACAAATATCACAGTGAACCAAACCAATGGCTAGAAAGTAAACACACAGATATCAACACAGAAACACATACTGAATAATTCAAGAGTTCCACAGACAGACAGGCAGAAAACTGAAGTAGACATAAAAACCCAGACCCAGACAGACAGTGAGAGGAGGGTGAGACAGAGTACAAACCAAATGCTAGAAAAGGAGGGTAGCATAAAAAACACAGAGGGGGGATAAGAGAGAGGCAAGGAGGAGGGGAAGGCGAGGACTTTGAAAAGCTTTCAGAGATGGGATGAGAGAGGGAGAGATGAAAGCAGAAAAGGGAGAATTCATATCTGAGGAACTTCAGTGAGCGGGGGAAAGCGAGAGTGGTAAAGAGAGGACAGGAGTAAACGTATACTGTGCAAACAGCTCTGGAACTATAAGAAGAAGAATACAACCACATCCAGTGCATGCCATAGTTCCATTACATTCATCGTTCATGTGCTGCCCCCCTCAGTGATAATGCAGTAATGCTGCTATGAGAAATGGCATCTTAAAAAGAGATAAATTAATAAATAAACATGCAAGTATCTAATAATACTCTACTCACTCTTCGCAATGTTGAGAGGTCTATACGCCTGTAAGGGTCTCCTCTCTCATTCTGGGTGGAGAGGTCTACTCTTGTGTATAACCAATGAATGAATGAATGAATAAGATTGTGAGCTGAGGGTCTGGTCTCACCCTTGTTGTCGTTGAGGGGGTCCATGTGCCTGTAGATGTAGCCCTCCAGGTAGGAGTGGAAGCGGGGTGTGGGGGGGAAGAAGGCCAGGCAAACGGCCATGAGCTCCCAGCCCCGCTCCAGGCTGTCGTAGCGGAAGTTCTCTGTGGTCTGACGACACAGCTGGATGTACAACTCATCACGCAGTCCCTGACTGCTCCAGCCACGCACCGCCACCTGAGAGAGACAGAGAGAGAGAGAGAGAGGTGAGGAGGGGGGGGGAGAGACAGAGAGAGAGAGAGAGAGGGGGGGGGGGGGGAGAGAGGGGGGGAGAGAGAGAAAAAGAGAGGAGGGAAGAGAGATACACATGACTTGACACATGAGTGACAGAAGAGAGACAGAGTATGACAGAGAGCCACGTGAGCAGCGGGTCAGACCTCCAGGGCCACGGTGAGGGGGTCGGTCTTGGCACGGCGGTCTCCCATGTAGGTCTGGATCAGCCTAAAGATCTCCACCGCCTCCTTCTTTACCATCCGGTCTGACGTCACAATCATGGGCTTCTTGATTGGCTCACTGCTCCACGCCAGCATGTTAGCAATGGAGACCTTACGCCGGAACAGACCCTGGAGAAGGGAGGGGTTAGAAAGGGATATACTGTATACTAGATCATTATGCCATTGTCTGATCAATTGTTTAGAGGTTGAACAATATCTATCTAGGTGTGAGAGACAGATTACTTAGGTGTGTTAGTGTGAGACAGTTTGTACCTGTGTGTGTGTGTGTGTGTATTTGTGCTCGTACCTGTGTGTGTTTGTTGAAGTGTTTGGACGCCCAGTTCTCAATGTCGGTCTCAGACGAGGGCTTACGCAGGGTGAATTCTGGGAAAACTCCGCAGCTGGCGCTGGGCATCATGTTCCGGGCATTTCGGCTCGCTTCAAACTGAGCACACGCTCCAAGATCTTCCGACTGAGATAGAGAAAGAGGGAGAGAGAGAGCTATTTTAACTTTCTCATTGCCGCAGTAGAGAAATAATTAAGGAAGAAAGGGAGCAAAGGAGAGAGACAAACATAGGCAGCAGAGCACAAGGTGTGAAGAGTAAGGAGATATTCAAGAGAGAGACAGAGGAAAGTAATTAAACAAACAGATGTTTCGCTTATCTTTCACATAAAGATTACATTCTCGTCACCCGAGGTATGCGTCTGTGTGAGGGGGAACATGTACATGAGAGAAAACAGAATCTTTCTGCCCTGTGGTTGTCATATAGTGTAGTTGCCATGGTTAAGTGCATTCCCGGTCTCTCTAATCTCACCTTAAGCTCTCCCTTACTATCCCACCAGCACACAGCAATTACCCACAATGCCCCCGGATGACCATAAAGGTGAGTGGATTAGCATAAGGAAACTGATTGGCTGGGCAGGCAAGAGGCCTCACATGGTGTCCACCCATATTTTAGGGATCAGATTATTCTCCTCGAAAAAATCTTTTCTTCTTTTATTTCCTCGCCAACATTTGTAAAAACATACTAGACCTGCCTGTAAATTCTCAACCTAAAATACTACAAGCCTCTTCTTAGAGTATGTCATCATAGATGTATCTGCATCATAGATATATTATTTAAAAAAAACAGACCTCTGGTTGTCTCAATGGGAGACGAAAACCCCCCAATCATTCAGTTGCATCTTTCTGCTACAATGTGATGACAAAATGTTGTTTTCCTATTGAGGTGATGTAAGTTTACATGAAGAGAAATATCAGAATTTTCCGTTTCTCATTTACTGCCATTGACTTCTCATTCTAACTCACGGTACGGAGATGTTATGGTGCTGTAACAGTTGGTATAGTTGAACCGCAAGACAAAGTAAATGTTACAAAGAATCCCTATGAGGTTACATAGAGTCACTATTGAAGGTACATGGAAGCCCTATTGGTTACAGGGAGTCCCTTCAGGTTACACAGAAGCCTTAAAATTGGTTACATAGAGTCCTTTACAGATATCGATATACTTCAGCTCTTTTTTTCGTTCTTTGTCTCTACCAGAGTTTGAGTGGTCTGTGTTCAGCACTATTTATTCCTTTGTAAGCATTTTCAGGCCTATCTTCCCCTACCTTCTAGGCTACATCGCTTCTCCCCCCCTTCTCCTACCGCCCCCCCCCCCCCCCCCCTTCTCTCTGTCTGGTGGTTTTTGATGGGGGCAGATTTCTCTTATGTGAGGGCAGTTTGCATCATGATGTGAGCGTGCTGGCCTGTCATGAAATAAGCTACCATCAGGCAAACAAAGGAGTGTGTGTGTGTGTGTGTGTGTGTGTGTGTGTGTGTGTGTGTGTCTGTGTCTGTGTGTTACAAACAAAGTGTTATGTGGTGTTGGCAATAATGAGAGAGAGAGAGAGAGAGTGAGGAGGGAGAGATAAGTGGAGGGATAAGATGAAGGGGATGGGAGGGGAGAAGCAGAAGAAATTGGCTACTAATTCCATCCCGTGTCTCGCCCCCTCTTTGGCATGGCTCCCATCTCTCTTCACACCTCAACCAGGCCTGCTGCCTGCCTGCCTGCCTGCCTGCCTGCCTGCCTGCCTGTCTGCCTGCCTGTCTGCCTGCCTGTCTGCCTGTCTGCCTGTCTGTCTGTCTGCCTGTCTGTCTGTCTCACACATCACAGCAGCACACAGGGCTGGGGGACCATGGGAGCCTATGCACCTGTATGTCTCTGGCCATATATGTGTCGGTATGTCGGTGTGTGTGTGTGTGTGTGTGTGTGTGTGTGTGTGTGTGTGTGTGTGTGTGTGTGTGTGTGTGTGTGTATAACAGGTCTGTCTAGTACATCCAGTCCAGTTCTGAGGTCCCACTGATAGACGCTTGTGCAGTGGCGGTGGTGCTAGCAGCAGTATGGATATTACATAAGCCAATCTCAGGCCATCTCAGCCAAGACTCTTAAAATAATTATCTGCACACCATGAAACATTCATGGCCTTACGGCAGGCCGTGTGTGTGAGAGAGAATGTGACCTAGCTGGTCTGCACTGAGAGGATGTGCTGTGTGTGTTTTGTGTGAGTGTGTGTGTGTGTGTGTGTGTGTGTGTGTGTGTGTGTGTGTGTGTCTGTATGTACCTGTGAGGGGTGTAGGAAGGGCTCGGGGGAGGCCAGGTTGGTCTGTACAGACAGGCTCTTCTCCAGCAGTAACTGTGGGAAGCCTAGCCTGTCGAAGGTGCTGCGTTTCCAGTGGTGCCCGTCGCTCTGTGCCAGCGCCTCGTCCTCGCTGAACGCTCGCACCACGGGGCCGGGCAGTGGTAGGGGCAACGCCCCGTCACTCTCATACCCGTCCTTGGAGCCCCCTCCCTGTGCGCCCCCTCCCTGGGCCGAGTCCCAGCTGCTCCTCTGCTTCATGACCTGCTGGGCCTCCCATGCCAGCCTGGCCTGGGCCAGCACAGCCTCTGACAGGGTGCCTGCCACCTCCCTCTCGCCCTCCGTCCCCCCACAGCGCCCCAGCTCCTGCGGCAGGGAGGGCTTGCGGGTCTTGCGTTTGCGGTTCCCTCCGGGGGAGAAGCCACCCCCACCTGAGGAGAGAGAGTGGTGCTGGCTGGAGCTCCAGGACATGGAGTCTTCATAGAGCAGCCTCTGGCCCCCCTCGCCCCCCTCACCGCTGTAGTCCAGCAGCAGCCGGGGGTCCCGGATCAGAGACTGGCTGTGCTGCAGGGTGTAGGAGCCTCCGTAGGAGCCCCCGTACCCCCCTGTGGACGTGCCATAGCGCAGCAGGCGGTCGGCCGTCTTGAAGCGTGGGCTGACGGAGGACTGCTCCACGTACACCAGCTGTTTGACGTACTCCTTCCCTGCAGGGCTGTACTCCAGGCTCTGGGTCTTCTCTGGACACTTCTGCCTGGTCAGCACCAGCTGGCCGTAGGGTGAATGGCTCTGCTTGGGCGAGTGGTAGAGGGGCGTGGAGGGTTTGCGGGCGGGGGACTTGCCTGTGCCGTACAGAGAGGGGTCGACACTGCCGCCGTGCATGTCTGTGGGCGGCTCCTCATAGATTGGTGGGGGCTGATACTCTGAGGGGGGCTCCTCATAGAGGGGGGGCTCGTAGGCATAGCGGGGGGAGGGGGGCTGTGAGTCAGCTGAGGAGCGCCGGTGGGTCCCGGTCCCGGCCAGCTCGGCCCGTTTGAGGAAGGGGGACTGGCGCCGGTCGACGTAGAGGATGGGAGAGCCATCAGGCTCAGAGGGGGGGTTGCCCCCAGACGAGCGACGGATGCGGGAGGCCGTGCCCCCCCCTGAGGGAGTGGCGGAGGTGGGGGGTTCACAGGGGGAGTATCCGTTTCCCTGGTGGGAGAGGAAGCTGGGTTCTCTGTCTGTCACCTTGATCAGCATGCGCTCCTTAGTACCAGTGTTCCATCTGAATGGAGAGGTCCTGAGAGAGAAAGAGAGAGAGAGAGAGAGAGAGAGAGGGAGGGAGAAACAAAGAAAGGGGGGGGGGAGATAGATCAACTTAACTATTACATTTGGCACAGGAAACAAAGTAATACGTAGGTGTCAAGTGATGCTGTACTTTAAAACTGCTATCGTAGGGAACTATGTAGAGACGCAAACCTCTGGCCAACATTTAGTTTTTTAACACAAAAACACACTGTGAGTCTGGTCAACCACTGTTCGACATTCCCAATCAGTGAGCTAGTGGTTAGAACCGTCACAGATGTGATTGAGAGCCCTACTCCAAGCAGATGTTGCTGTCAGTCAGCAGAGGAGGGACTACAGCAGCATCTGGGCCTGTCTGCTGGAGATACCGTTACCACCCCACCCTGGCAGGACAACTACTCTTGTAATCAAACGATTTTTTATTAAAACCGCCAAACTGTTCCACACAAAGTACCGAATGTTTTCCTGAAAAACAACCAACAGCAGAGTGCTACTGTGAGAGAAATAGACGATGAGTTGGGACAGAGGGGAGAGAGATGGAGGGGCAGGGAGAGACAAAGAGAGGGGGAGAGTGAGGTGTGAAATCGATTCCAGCGTTGGCCACCCTATCCTTCAATGGCTCCATGCTTTGATCCCCAAGGCCAGGGCTGAATACTGGGGAGGGCAATGAGTGTGTGTGTGTGTGTGTGTGTGTGTGTGTGTGTGTGTGTGTGTGTGTGTGTGTGTGTGTGTGTGTGTGTGTGTGTGTGTGTGTGTGTGTGTGTGTGTGTGTGTGTGTGTGTGTGTGTGTGTTCCGATGGGGTAGGATTAAGGATTACAGGACTCTGTTGGGCTGGACCACGCTGTGCTACAGAGACAGTGGTCACAGAACCACCACATTGCTCTCTCCTCATTCCCTCTCTCCACCTATTCTTTTTCTCATCTCTCCTGATCACCCCTGGCCCTTTTCATCATTCTCAGTCACCTTGTCTGTCTATTCCTTCCATCTCTCCTTCTCAAGCTCTTTAAATCTTCACTCACTCACTCACTCAGTCTCTCCCCCCCCCCCCCCCCTCTCTCTCTCGAAACCCACTACAAAGTGAACATTGTTCCTCCTCTCCCTAGCCATAAATTATTCATGGCCATTCGACCTTCAAATCAATTTACACATTCTCTCCCTCTCGTATCTCTCTCTCCCTGTATCTCTCTCCCCACAACACTTTTCCCTTGCTCAGTCCCTCTCTCTCTCTCTCTCTCTCTCTCTCTCTCTCTCCCCTAACCCTCTCAATCTATCCTTCTATCTTCTTTTCTGTCAGGCTAATCTCACCCCCCCCTCTCCCTCTCTACCTCTGTTGTATTATCAGTCTTTCTACAGTAGTGGGACCATTGAGGCCTTTCATGAGAACACAAATTACACATGTTACTATACGTATACACAGAGGTGTATGTACTGTACGTGTGTGTACTGTTTTTCACTACATGTGTATAACTGGGCGTGGCTCTAGCCAGGGGCCCCCGCTGCAATGACCACTTATATCACATACTGTATATCAGAAATGAATTGGGCGTCAGCATTGTTGTGTAAAATCATATGATGAAACCTAATGCACACTGAAAGCATCTGACCCAGAAGTGTCAAATAAACAGCCATGTCTATTGTGGTTGAAGTGTTGCCCTCTGAGTTTGTACACATTCCATCAAATCAGTGTGTGTGTGTGTGTGTGTGTGTGTGTGTGTGTGTGTGTGTGTGTGTGTGTTTGAGGTGAGGGCAGGTTGGTTTGACAGCTGCAGTGTGTCACTCCTCTGCATCTCAGATCCAGATGGCTGTGAGACCTGGCCTCCCACACATGCATTATGGATCTGTTCATCAATACAGGACACACACACACACACATACACACACACACACACACACACACACACACACACACACACACACACACACACACACACACACTTATCATATATATATATATATATATATATATATATATATATATATATATATATATATATATATATACATACATATACACACACACACACACACACACACACACACACACAAATGCATTATGGATCTATTCATCAATATGCAGGACTTTCAGGAGTCTTCAGCGACTCTGAATTTGAGTTCAGCTGAAAAGGAAACTTTAAACTCCAATGCAGCAACCTTCTCTGTCACTCTGTCCCCATCTCCCATTGTGATAGTCTTAGCTGATGACAATGTGGGCCCAAACTGTTTCCCCTGAAGACAGTGTCACAAGAGAGGAGGAGGAGGGACGGGCCTCCCCGAGCTCACTGCAAGAGAGAGCTCTCACTGAGGGTGATGGTGATCTACGTCCATGCACAGTGCTGGACTGAGTGTGAAACAGTGGGGTGAATAGGATGGCTCTTATAACTCAAGGACAGTTCAGTCACTATTTCATCAGAATCCTCTTTTTTTCGTCCTCCACCCCTCCCTTTCTCTTGCCATGTTCTCAAATAGAACCCTTGGCCTTTCCCGTGGAGTATAGCCAGCCATTCTGAGGTCATTACTCTCACAATCCATCTCTGAGATGGCCAGTGTGGCCTTGAGAAGCTGCCCGCCTCTCTCCTTAATAACACAGACTCACAAAGAGAATCTGGAGCTCAACTACTGAACACTACTGGTCTAAAACTCCCAACACTACACTACAGGAGTGGTGTATGTGTATGGAGTGTGAGTGTATACTGTGTGTGCAAGGGATGTTTGTTTGTGTGTGTGTGTGTGTGTGTGTGTGTGTGTGTGTGTGTGTGTGTGTGTGTGTGTGTGTGTGTGTGTGTGGCATGTTCCGTCATCGCTGCCTGGCAGGGACAGGAACACATTTACAGGACACTGCGACCCCAGCCAACCGTATCCACCAATCACAGCAGACTGCAGCAGATTACAGCTAATGAGCAAAAGACAGACTCGTTACAGACTGAAGAGGTGGGAGAGGGAAAGGGAGGGTGGGAGAGGAAAAGAGAGAGGGAGAGAGAGAGAGAGAGGGAGAAGAGGAGAGAGGAAAACTGAAGGTGAATGAGAGAGAGAATGAAAAGGAGATAGGTGATTTGAATGAGGAGAAATGGGTCAATCAATAGAAAGAGAGAGAGAGAGAGAAGAGAGTGAAGTGACAAAGGGACAACCAGACAGAGGGTACTGTGTCGTGAGGAAAATATTAGCCGTTTCAGGTTTCTGAGCCCTCTCATTTCATCAGGTCCCACATGTCTGGTTGCCTGTCGATCAGCTCCAGGTCTAATGTTCGCGTCAAGAGTTAATGTTCATGTTTGTGGTCAGGGTGCGAGGGTGCGAGGGTGCGAGGGTGCGAGGGTCTGAGACTGAGGTCTAGTCAGTTACCTGTCAGGATCTTCTCTGTTAGCCTGTTTGTCAGTCAGCTCCTGATCCAGTGAAGAAGAAGTGCTCCCCTCCCTGCTGACCGCACTGCTGCGGCCCGGGCTGTTATCAGCTGACGTCCTCCCCCCTCCTCCCCCTGGCACTCCTCCTCCTCCTCCGGGGCGGGGCGAGTCTGTGTGCTGCTTGAGGGTCTGCAGCTTGGCCAGGGGGATGATGTCGCAGGCCTGGGGCCGGTGCCACACGGTGCGCTGGGTGGAGGCATTGTAGTAGTAGAAGCGGGAGGTGTTGGGGTCAAACAGCTCCCACCACTGGTTGTCCCCGGTGCGCTTGATGCGCACGCCCTGCGGCGGGTCCCACACACACTCGCCCGTCAGCAGGTTGGCGTACATGCGCTCCCGTGTGCGCGGCTCGATGATCTCCACCCACTCCAACCTGCAGGGGGAGACGGGGGGGGGGGGGGATTAGTAGGTTCAGACAGGGACAGGGAAACTGAAAGGTCATGGGTTAAAGAGTTACAGAGAACTCACTGAAGAGCAATAATCAACAATAAAAACAGGGCTAACACATAACCTACTGTTCTAGATCATAGAGTCATAACATAATGCATAAAGTGTATGGACTCCGTTATGGATGCCGTGCTGGGTCAAGTCTGACAGTAGCTTGCGTCATACAGGCCAGACAGAAAACTCACTCAAGAGAGTTGAGCTAGACAATACCAAGTGCTGAGGCTGCCACCTTCTCTCTCTCTCTCTCTTTCTCTCTCTCTCTCTCTCACACACACACACACACACACACAAAAAGGCTTCTTTTATTAGGTGTGTCTGGCTGCTCTGGCACACACTCTCAAGTCTCAGTCTGATCTTAGCATTATGAATGCATCGAGCTATGAGACAGCGCGGGACCCTTCATTATCCAGCAGTGCCTCCTTCAGACATTCTGGCCATGCGAGTGTGAGTATGATAGATGAGATAGACGATGGAGATCTCCCCCAGAGGGCTTTTCTACCCCCTCCCCGTCGTTAAATACCCCTCCATCACTGCTCTGTTTATACACCGTGTGAGCATCTGAGTGTCTGTGTCTTAGCCATCATATCCCTGCCTGCTATCACCAGCTCCCATCACAGTATCGCCACTCCTCTCTTTTATGAGCCCAATACATCACAGCCTGTTGGATCAGCGTAGTCAGCATTACCTACCCCACCCCACCCCCCACCTCCCCTCCCCACACACACACACACATACAGGTTAGGACCTGGAACACATAATTGGTTACCTAGTACTATAGTGCTACGTGTTAGCGCTAACTTATAGCATTAGCATTCCAGCAGCTTCCCACACCCCAGTTTGCAGCCTGAGTGGCCCAAGGAATTAAGGAAGGTATCACACACTCCACAGAGTAAATAAGAGACCCAGGCAAATATCCCCACACATGCCAGTGTACGTGCTCATGCACAAATGCACACACACGGATGTCTCCACACACATACTGATCATACATGCCAGGCTAGGATGTCTGCAGCTGCCACTGTCCCACAGGGACACCACTACTGGGAGGGGAAGCTCTGAGATCAGTCACACGTCGACACACACACACACACACACACACACACACACACACACACAGCACACAGATAAATTGTGTTTGTGTGTCCGTGCGTCTACGTGTGCGTGTCCGTATGTGTGTGTGTCTGTGTGTGTGTGTTTCCTAGTGTGGCTAAGCACAGGAACTGCAGCTAGTACAGTGGGGTGTGATTTCCCAACCCCAGCAGAATGGAGGCAGCTGGAAGAACACTGGTGCTGTATATGCTCTCATTAGCTTTTTCATAGAAGGTGTTAATCCTGTATACCTAATCTAATCTAGTTACGGAGGAATCAACCATCATTCTAATCCATTTTTATAACACACAGCCACACCCGGCCAATCAACGTACCTCCTCTTCTCTCTCTATGGAGATGGGACTGTGTCTGATCTGATGCATCAGGCATCTGCATCTGCTCACACACATGTTATCCGCAGACAGCACTGACTGGGTGTAGGCTATATATATAGGAACACTATACTAATACTGGGTAGGGCCTCTCTTTGCTCTCAAAACAGCCTCAATTCTTGGTGCCATTGATTCCACAAGATGTTGGATACATTCCTTTGAGAATCTGGTCCATGATGACATGATTGCATCACGCAATTCCTGCAGATTTCGTGCACTTTCAAGCTGTGAATCTCCCATTCTACCACATCCCAAAGGTGTTCTATCAGATTCAGATCCGGTGACTGGGAAGGCCACTGAAGAACACTGAACTCATTGTCATGTTCATGAAACCACTTTGAGACGACTTTTGCTTTGCGACATGGTGCATTATCATGCTGGAAGTAGCCATAAGAAGATGGGTAAATTGTGGCCATGAAGGGATGCATATGGTCAGCAACAATACTCAAATAGGCTGTGGCATTCAAGCGATGATTGATTAGTATTAACGAGCCCAAAGTGTACAGAGAAAACATTCCCCACAACATTCCACCACCTCCACCATGAGAAGGTGTACAGGTGTTCCTAATTAAGTGTTGGGTGAGTGTATATAGCTATGTGCTGATGCAGTAACTGAGGTGAGACTACTGTATAGCTCAAGTAGGGTGAGCCAACACCCTAACAGCCAACAACAGCAAGTAAAAGGCATGCAGCAGCAGTGAGGCCAAAGCACTTGATGATTGCGGCATGTGTGTACACTGTGAGCAGTCCAGGCCAATCTTCAGTAAAGTGTGCTCTGTCCTATTCTAACAGGATTTGAGGGTCTGACCAGGGAGGAGACAGAATGCAGAGGGGAATAAGGGACTTCAGCACCACTCCCCTCTCAGTAACTCCCCCTTCTGGACCCTTAATCAGATCATACCCCCCTTCAATCTGCCTGCTGCACCTGATCAGCTAATCACATCATCATGCACACACACATGCACATGCACAGGCGCAGGCACACACACACACACACACACACACACACACACACACACACACACACACACACACACACACACACACACGTCTTTAACAGGATAGACCTGCTGTCTCATCAACACTATTACTGATAATTGACTTATACCACTCACACAGACCAACACACACACAGATGAGACTGCATTGTGCTGATACAACTGGTATTACTGCTAACCTAGCTAGCTACACAGAAATCAAATGCAGTTTCAGTCTCTGATGTCCTTTCAGTGTCCTCAGATGTCACTGGGCACGAAACTGAGAGGTCAAAGGTGACGCCAGCAGCTCGGTGGCGCTCCTCTGTCTGCTTGGCCCTCGTTAGGGTGTGTGTCGCTGCACCGTTACTGTGTGTGTTCCTCTGTCTGCTCGCCCCTCGTTAGGATGTGTGTCCCTGCACCGTTACTGTGTGTGTTCCTCTGCTGCCGCGCTCCGCATCACCACCCAACCGGGACAGGGGACTAGGCTATCATAACCTACTGCTACACGGGAGGGAGGGAGGGAGATGAAGACAGAGGGGGAGGCAGAGAGCCAGATGACAAGGAAGGGCAGAGAGAGAGAGGGGGGGGTCGAGTAAGGCTGTCTGAGAGGAAGACATCTTTAGAAATGGTCGAAGACTCTGACAAAAAGAGAGGGAGATGGGGAGAGAGGGAGAGAAGGTTCATTTGGAGGTGAGCAGGTTGTTAAAACTGAGTATGGCAAGTCCTTTTTTTTCGAAGTCCAGCTTTGTGTTTGTCAGACTCCCTATTAGAATTCACTAGAGATGGACAGGGGAACTTCATCTCATACAGCATCATCCTCATACTGTAGACTTTCAATGGGGAGGCAAGCTGCTGGAAGAAGGCTAGTAATGGTGTTTATAGGAAGCCAACTCTACCATGTCTAATTATTGTTAGGTTCCCACTCCTGCATGTGTGTATGTCCTTGTTGTGTTTTGTGTTTCCTTCTGTTTCTCCCTTCTCCTATCGTTCGACATTCAGGTGTCCGTCAGCAATTGGCCATTCGACCCCATCACCACTTATCTGTTCCTGTCCAATCAGAGGGCTGTCTGTTTCCTTCAAAAGCTCTGCCTGTCTTCTCTTCGGGAGTCGACCCGTTTCTTTGTACTCGTGTGTTAGCTGTCGACTCGCTGTTCCATTGTTTGTTTGAATCTCCTTCGTATTATAGTCTGCATTGTGTTTTCTTTTGTTAGGTTGTAGTCAATCGTTGTTTAAGCTTTTTTTTTTTTTAGTATGCATTAGTCTAGTGTAGCATAGCATTATAGCATAGCCTTGATAGTATAGACTACTATTACACTGGTTTAGGGGATCACTTTTGTTTATGATTTCTTTGCTTTGGCACCGCTCTTAGTTCCCTTTTCCCCTTGGCGTGTGTCTTGTGTTTGTGTTTGCCCAGAGCAAATAAATACTTGCAATTTAGTTACGTTGGCTTGTGGCGTGTTTAATCCCTACAATAAGTTCAGTGTGCTCCCTTTTGTTGTGACTCCTCTACACCCCCTAGACGTAGATGAGGTTTGATCTACAGTCGTAACATTATCCCCTCTGTGTGATCATCTAGTGATGACCAGCTTCATTCACCCCAGACAGACAGTGTTGGTAGGGTCTATGCATGACTGTATGCATGAGCGATCTGTGTGTGTGTGTGTGTGTGTGTGTGTGTGTGTGTGAGCCTCTTGCTCTTTGGGGGCCACTTGAGTGGGTCCCCCTCACTGGCAGCTCTAAAGTGGCCCTCTGGGGGGACATGAGACCCTCTACCACTCCATTCCACGCAGGAGGGGTGTGAAATATTGATGAGGGGAGGTCTGGAACTGCCATTAACATGGACCCCCCATCTACCTTTACACATGAACACACACACACACACACTCTGTGTCATCTGTGTGTGTGTGTGTGTGTGTATGTGTGTGTGTATGTAAACCCTGCACTATAGTACAGTAATCCACTGAAGCTTTGGCTGATCCGGAGGTCAATTGATCACAGGGTGATCAGTCTCTCTGTCTGACAGGTGGAATAAGTTAGTCTGCACACTGCGCACATCACACACACACACACACACACACACACACACACACACACACACACACACACACACACACATCACACACACACTGAATGGAAGGCCAGACATGGGACTCAGTGATGAGCTCCCTTTTCACACCAGATGGGGCTCCATGTTGGATCATACACATCCACGTACCCACTGTGCACGTGGTGTGTGTGTGTGTGTGTGTGTGTGTGTGTGTGTGTGTGTTTGTGTGTGTATGTGTCTCAGATGGAGATCACACCCCTTACCACAGTCCCCAGACCTCAACCACTTCTCACTCATGGGGGTTTGGGTGGTGCTGGGTGAACAGCTGCTCCAGTCCCCCTCCCAAAAACACACTGCACACACACTACACACACTACACACACACACATCAATAACAAGATGGTGTCTTTCATATGGCTTTCAATATAACTATCCAACAGTGTATCTAGAGAGACATCTGACACAACGCAGAACCCACATCACACACATCAAGCCTTTGAAGTAAGTCACATGTGCAGTACACACACACACACACACACACACACACACACACACACACACACACACACAGTACAAACAGGCCTATTTGCAATGTGCCATGTACAATGCAAGGGGGCAGGAGAACAATTTCATCTCTTAGATCATTTCTGTGTGACAGGGAGCAGAGGACTGTGGGAGGTTATAGGAGAGAGAGAGAGAGAGAGAAAGAGAGAAAGAGTGAAAGAGATTGTGTGTGGGTGGTATATGCGCTGAAATCCTGTTTATTTTTTTCCACAGACAGCTCTTAACCTGTCATGAGTCAGATGAGTCAGTCATTCTGGGAGAGATGCAGGCAGGCATGAACAAACAATTATAGAGCATTTCACAACCACACACAAACACAACTATCAATACATATAGTGTCAGTGTCCAGTTCTCATAGTTAATCTAATTTAGGTTTATGAATATATTAGCTATAAATATCTCTCTGCTATTTAATTCTCAGGTCACCCTTAAAATCCTAAAAACTGAATGTGTGTGTGTGTGTGTGCATGCATGCTTGTGTGTGTGTGTGTGTGTGTGTGTGTGTGTGTGTGTGTGTGTGTGTGTCAGTAGTACGTCATTCATCACAATGGTCCTCAAATGGACCAGAACCAACCTGTTAAATGGAGACGGGTAAAGCAGAGAGAGAGAGTGTCTAATTGGCGAGTAATTGGTCGATAAGCTAGTGTTACAAACGACCCAGTTAACCTGGACAGTGAGCTCAGTGTACAGTACCTTCACAGGAGGACAAGCTCTCCAGCACAGACTCAGAAGACATATGGAGAGAGAGAAGACGGCAGGAGAAAGTGTAAAACACTTAAATAGGCTAGTTTGTCATACATGTGTTGATGTGTGACATGGGTTATAGGAGAAAAGAAAAGATTCAGAGAGCAGAGAGCCTGTTCATCTGATAGACAGGGAAAATAGCCACCTGTACAAGACGTAGGCTAATACCACTTCTGTTATTGCTGAAACTGGTAAGCCATATTAGATGTAAGATCTATGATCAGTCATCTGAGATGTAGGATCCTCATAAGAGGGTCTTAATAAGGACTGTCCAATCTGTGACCATGGCATTTGCGTAGCAGGCTGACATTCCCCATACACTGGATTAAACTCAATAGACATTTCCATACAAATTTGAATGATTTGAATAACAATTCTGATTGGATGTCGTGACTGCCGTCTCTCACAGTTCCTGGATTTCCATTTAAAAGCTTTTCAGCGGCGGTAGAGGCGCTCAGTCCGTCTATTTCTGTCTGGCAGCTCTTGAAAAGACAACAAAAAACTGCTTAACATGGCATAATGTCATGGTAAAAAGCCAAACACGGCCTGTTCTTCACTGTGCATAAGGGGAAAAAAATGACAGATGAAGAAGGTAGGAATTCACTGCGTTCTGTTATCTGCAAGTGCAACATTTAGGCCGACATTTTTCTCGGTGTCAACACAAGTTCAACTGTGAAGTCCAATCTAACCTTGTGAGTGTCCTGCTGGTCTAACATCTGGACTGAAGTGGTGTCTCATGTTGGACATTGGTCCGGTCCTTCCCTCTGATTACAGCCACTGCAGTGCCAAGACATACAAACTAATGACAAAGTTTCATTTGGCCCGAGGCACAAACAGCTGTGACAGGCCGAGGACGTGTTTCTATGGTAACGTGCTGCAGAGCAGTTCTGTCTTTTATGCCCAGCTCCACCCATTCATCCTCTCACCTGCTTCCGCAACTTCAACCTTCAACCTCGAAGTCCCTCCTTCCAACAAAAATAAAATAAAGTGCTGGGGGGGACATCACTGCAGCCCCTCCCGATTTCACACTGCTCTTAACAAATCAGAAAATACTGTTACCATGGAGATCCTGTGTTTGACCATTCTCTATCACACACAGCACTTCAGTAAAGGAGAGACAGGAGAGAGAGAGAGAGACAGACAGGAGAGAGAGAGAGACAGACAGGAGAGAGAGAAAGGCACAAAAAGCCCTTAGAGCATAGTCCTCCACAACATCTAATATATGACCAATCACTCCCTCTACCCTCCCATTCCTCTCCTCTCTCCTCCTACTCACACCCTCCCTCTCTCTTCCATCTCTTTATGTTCTCCTCCCCTCCCTCTCTTGCCCAAGGCTGTTGCTATCATCTGATTTCTGCTTTCTGATCTCCCCAATCAGCCCAGTGCATGTCACAGGTCATCCTCATGCCCACACTCAGCAGCCAGCTACATTACTGTTGCCTGAGAACGAGTCACATCTAGATAAATTAGCGTGTTAGCAGCTCCAGCTAATCAATCTAGTGGATAAGATGAAGGGCACCCGACTGGTGTGTGTCGTCTAAATAATGAGCTAGGCTACATCAGAGCCGTATCAGAGACCCTCTCCTCTCCTCTCCTCTCCTCTCCTCTCCTCTCCTCTCCTCTCCTCTCCTCTCCTCTCCTCTCCTCTCCTCTCCTCTCCTCTCCTCTCCTCTCCTCTCTCTGGGCTGGTTTATTAACACAGTGCTCCAGAGTGCAGTGGTAGGGAAGAGACAGAGTATGCAGATCTATGCAGAGGCATAATGACTGAGTCAGTGTGCTGAGAATGAGATGGGAAACACTGCAGCTACTCCAACCCTGTGGGGAACCCTGCTAAAACTCCTGAGAGAGAGGAAGAGGGAGAAAATGAGAGAGAGGGGGGGGAGAGAGAGAGAGAGAGAGAGAGGGAGAGGGAGAGCACATGTATCTGGTGCAGAATCAGTGCATGTGAGAGACACACCCTTTTCTCTAAGCGGTGGAGATAACCAGAGGAAGGAGTGCGATACCTAGAGGGTAAAAGACCACTACCACAGGTCTATCATCAGAAGACATGTCAGGCATCGGAGCAGCACCACTAGTCGGCAGGTTTAACCTCACAGAGAACATCAGTAACCCTTCCAGCCAGAGAATGAAATGTTGGCGTGGAGCTGAGCGGGCTCTCCTCTAATATAATGGAATTTATTCATGGGAAAAAGCAACCCAACACAACAACTCACACGGCTTAAGATTTAATAAATCAATTATTAACACGGCAACCAACGGCCTGCATATATATTGATATTTAAATAGCAAACAGTGTCTCATTCTGAGGACAAACTTGGCAAGAGGATTTTTGCCAGATGTATCAAACGTTTATCCTGGGGATTTACCACAATACCCACCACCACACACTCTGGTGTGACAAACAGACCCAACATTGGCTTCTGACCCATTGATACCAATAACACATCACACATCACATGACCTTTGTCTCACTCCTCATGCTGCTGCCTCTATGACCTTTTGTTCGGTCACACGTTGACATGCAGAAGTAGTCACACGTTATGACACGGAGAAGTATAATGGAGGTGGTTTGGAACCACTCTCCCGTAAATCAGTAACACTGCCTAAGACCCTGAAAACATGTGTTAGATCCCGAGCTAATGCCTAAGATCAAGCTGTGTACGGGCTAAGGTGCATATCTTCCACGTGGGAGAACCCAGTTCAAACCCTGGTCGCTCACAAAAGTAGAGAACTAGGAATCCAACCGACACATGTACGAACACTGATCACCTTGCTGTTCCATGCTGTAATACGAACCTCTCCCTCATTTAGATTCCAGATAAACAACCTGTGTGAATACATTAATAAATAGTATTAATCGTGAATAAATTAATAATTAGCCATGAAAGACTCTGGTTCAGTTGGGATAAGATAAGAATGCTTAATACCACGGAGGGTGGGAGGGAGGGGGAGAGAGAGAGAGAGAGAGAGAGAGAGAGAAAAACACTGTGCGTGCGTGTGTGTGTGAGAGTGTGTGTGTGTGTGTGTAAGCGATTAGTATTCTACCCTGTGGCTCTTCCCTTCTCATAGGGGGGAGGGCTACATTATGGGCATTTTACAAAATCATTTATCTTCACTCAGAATAAGACACAGACAGAAAGGTAGGGTAGAGAGCCACAGAGTAGGAGCAAGAGAGGGAGAGAGAGAGAGAGAGAGAGAGAGAGAGAGAGAGAGGGTGAAAGAGAGAGAGAGAAAAGAGAGAGAGAGAGAGACACACATACAGAGAGAGACAGAGCAGCAGGCACATTAAATTCTTTCTAGATTATATTAGCCATCCTAGCAGACAGTGTATGATGGAAGACGTGTGTGCTTAGTGTGGATAACGTGTGTACTGTGTCTCTGCCACCCAGACCTGGGCGTGGTCCCTCCTCTGCACTGGGGTAGGTCATGTAGCTCACGCAGGGAACACGCCTCTAGACATGTTAGGACCCGACAGGTCTAACTCTCCCTCTGACCAGTCCACACAGGATCAATACTGTAGTCAGACACTGATAATGGGCTGGGTTATAGCCATTATACTACTAAGACATCACCTACATACAGTTAGAGAGACACACAAAGACAGAACACTGCACTAACCCACCATACTGTACCAAATAGTCCTGACCACCGCCCATCAAACACACAGCCAACATTAGCTCTATGCACATATGAAGTCTTAGCAGACCTACGTCAGATGAATCTAACATACATGCCTGCAGTGGATAAAAAGGCAATATCCATCATGTTTATAATCCTGCATTATTACTACAGTCCTCCTGAAGCTGTGCAACCTGGGTCTCCACGGTGATGCGTGTCACCACGGTGATAAACTCAAATTACCTCACCACAGAACGGACCAAGGGCAGAGAGATTGAGATTGAAGAGTGTGTGTGTGTGTGTGTGTGTGTGTGTGTGTGTGTGTGTGTGTGTGTGTGTGTGTGTGTGTGGGGTGAGATGATGAAAGCTACAGTGTGTGAGTGTCTGTGTGTGACCAAGATTACTGGTGGGGGAGTACTGGTGGGGGAGTGCTGGGACACAGAGGCCTTATCTAGTGTCCAGATATGTGTGTGTGTGTGTGTGTGTGTGTGTGTGTGTGTGTGTGTGTGTGTGTGTGTTAGTTAGAGGAGTACAGCCAGTGAGTCTCCACACCATTCCTTTGTTATACTCCAGCCCCAGCTCTGGGTCCCTCCCTCCCTGCTGTCTGTTTCTCTCTCTCTCTCTCTCTTATCTCCCTCCTTCTCTATCCCCATCACTCTCTCTCTCATCTCAATCATCTTTTTTCATTTTCTCACCTCCCTCGCTTACCCTCACACTCCTAACTCAGACATGCCTACACACACATGCACTCGCTACTTCAAAGTTTACATAATTTTAGGATGGAATTTCTCCTAATCTCATGCCTCATGTTGACACAATGTTTCAGACACATTGTGCATGTGTGCATGGCAGGGATGTTAGAAAACAGTCTAATGATGATTTAAAAAGTGTACAACTAGTGTATGTGTGTGTTTGTGTGTGTGTGTATAAATAGTTGTGTCCATTAATCCTCTGCAGGCAGGGACAGCTGACGTGACAGGCGGTTTTGGGATTCACCGCATTCTGAGGATTCACACACTCTCGTCCGGATAAGCAGCTTTCTCTGGATCAGGCACATATGTCTCCTCATTGAGACACAAACAAAACACTCCCCTGAACAAACTAAAAGATTAGGAAAACTAAGCAAAAAACCTAAGACAGTAACAGTCTTTTTCTATTTCAATCCAATATTTCCTGAACAGAATCAAGTTCGCAGTTGTCTCTGTAGCTGTTTCTATGGAGATCTAGTCAGAGAGAGCCTGTATGAGCCTCAGCCCTGAACCCTCCAGTGTGGTCTAGTCTAGTCTAGTCTAGAGCTCTGACAGGCAGTGAGCCAGACGGGCGGAGACAGAGAGGGGGGGCGGAGACAGAGAGGGGGGGTGGAGACAGAGAGGGGGGTTGAGGTGAGGTGAGTCTCTCACTTCCTACGGGCTCTGCTCAACTATGACCCCCACCGAGTCTAACAAACATGCTGTCACCACGGCCGCCGGGCGGGCCACAGCTCGTGTCATCACAGCTCACACAGGTGCGCGACGGCCTCTTGAGCCCCTCCCGGATGCAAATGACAAATAGAGTTAGGTTCCACCTTGTCTCTTGGCAACGGGCCCACATCATTACCAGCAGGAGAGAATCTATAATGAACTAGGCAGCGGATTTAAAAAACGGCCAGCGCCAGTCATCGCTCACTCACAGGGATGGAAGGAAGGGTAAACGCTTCTCAGGGTTTTCTCCTCTCTCCCTCCTTCTCTTTTCTGCTGCCCTAGGCATAGTTCTGCAGTGTGGTACTTTTGATTTTGAACAAGATTAAACTGTTGCAGCTTCATCAGGAGAAATGAGCGTTCTGGTTGGCAAGGTAGGTAGAGGACAGACAGTGCTGTAGAGGGTGTGTGTGTGTGTGTGTGTGTGTGTGTGTGTGTGTGTGTGTGTGTGTGTACTCCACAAGACCGCATTCAGAGGATAGATATGACAAGGTTGCAGCTATGCAGTGGTCAACTAAAAAGCAAGACCTTCTCCTCTGCCCCTCTCACTCTAGCCTCCCCCATTATCACTCCCTCCTCTCTCTCTCTCTCTCTCTCTCTACCATCCCCCTCTCATTCTCTGAATCCCACTCTGTCTCTCCTCTCCCTCTTCACCAAATCAAATTCAAGTGGAAAATGGAAATGTATACACCAGCCTGCTCATCCACATTAAATCATTAACTTTTTCACTGCCACCTCCACCCACCTCTCTCTCTCTCTCTCTCTCTCTCTCTCTCTCTCTCTCTCTCTCTCTCTCTCTCTCTCTCTCTCTCTCTCTCTCTCTCTCTCTCTCTCTCTCTCTCTCTCTCCCTCTCTCCCTCTCTCCCTCTCTCCCTGCCTTACAGTAGCTGTGCCTGAATCTAGGAGATGGAGAGAGAGGGAGAGAGAGAGAGAGAGAGAGAGAGAGAGAGGTTAGAGGGACCTGCTCTTCCATTAAGAAGCTCAGTGGTGTGTAACGGCTCCTCATAGCCCCTTTACTCTCCTCTCTCCTCTTCTCTGGCTAGTGCCCACTATCTTCATCCCTCTAACCTCCCTCCCTCCCTCCCTCCCTCCCTCCCTCTGTCTCTTAATTTAAAACTCATCTGTGTGTGCAGCCAGAGGCAGCCAAAGACACATCAGTCAGGTAAACAGCCACATAGCAGTGCATCAATACTTAGGTTATTACACACAGTATTACTAAACACACAGCTTACAGCCATGCATCAATACTATGGTGGTTATTATAGACACACCACACACACACACAAACACACACCACTAAACAGGCCATTTACAGCCTGACAATACCAACACCATGGCATACTGAACACACACTCATGTTCTGACCCCTCTCTCTCTCTCTCTCTCTCTCTCTCTCAGAGGAGAGGACCAGAAGAATAAGATAGAGAGGGTGAGTGCGAGACCGAGACACTGGGTGTGAGGAGCATGAGTACATGGTTATGAGAGGGAATGAGTCTGTATGTATGTATGTGTGAGTGAGTGTCTATTTGTAAAGGGGTCAGTGCATGGACAGGAACCACTGAGTACATTAGTCTAGGAGCTGCACAGACCAGCACACTGTAGCCAGAGACCAGGCATGCTGGTGAGATGTGTAGGGCAGTCCAGGACATGACACAGTGAGCTGAATATGTGACATGGTTTTTTAAATGTGTTAATCATTCTAGGCCCTACTGTTAGAGAAAGCTTCTGTGCTCATGGTGATTTCTGAATGATTATGGGTGTAACATGGTAATGCTGTGTAGGAAGGCCATGTAATAACAGTGAGTGCATTCTGCAGTTCAGAGGGGTAATAATATGCTTAACAACTGCCCAGCCAGGATCGATGCTTTTACAAGCCTGACGGCAGACGGCTGTCTGAGCATATGCTCCCCTATCATATATCCCTCCTCTCCTCCCTCTCCCTCTCTTTCATTCTCTTTCTCATGCTTTCTCAGTCTTCATCTCTATCTCTGTACCTCCCTTGTATGTCCTTTTCATTTTTCATTACCTCCCTCTTTTTACTCACACACACACACACACACACACACACACACACACACACACACACACACACACACACACACACACACACACACACACACACACACACACACACCTCCATTTCTAATCCATGCCCTGTGACCCTGAGCTCTCCCTGAGGGATGGGGTGGGGGGGGGCTGAGCTGAGGGGGGCAGAGAGTCACATTAATCTCCTCCATAGTATAAAAGGGGGTCCCTGCTTGGGGGTAAATCCTGATTCTCTCATATTAGTTAGTATGTATGAGGTGGGTAGATCAGAGAGGTGGAGGATTCATTAGGATAAAGTAGGGATATTCCTTTGGACAGGACAGGCACACACAAACTCCTTCAAATGTAGATTGACCAAAACACACCAGGTCCTCTCCTCCACCAAACCACTGATCTAGAATCCCATTGCAGCCTGGTGAGCCACGCAGCCTACAGTCAGAGACAGAACACTGCTGTACTGTGAGCATGTGACTGATCTGATGGCGCAGTGATCTGACAGCTGATTGGTGGGATGTGAAGGAAAGTAGCTCTAACAGGTGATTGATGCTGACGACGTGTCTGTCAGTCAGACAGTAGCGAACAGTAACCCCGCTCCTACAGCTCAGAGTGCGTGAGCCATTAGAGTCGCTGACACACACAGAGGCTGGCACTGCACCAAAGACATGATGAGAACGGCTCATATCACACAGTAGAGTCAGAGAGTCAGAGAGCCAGGAGGGAAGGCCAGAAGGAGGGAGGGGAGGGAGGGAAGGCCAGAAGGAGGGAGGGGAGGGAGGGGAGTGGTTGAAAGACAGAAGAGAGAGATAGATATGAGGGCCAGAGGTAGAAAGCTACTACAGAGCAAAAGAGTGGAGAGGAAGAGACAGAGAGAAAGGGAAATGATGAATGTATAGACGGGGAGAAAGGGAAGGATAAATTAAGCTATGGTGTGTGTTGTGTGTGAGCGTGTGTGTGTGTGTGTGTGAGAGAAAGATGATAATGATAAAGACTTATCATAACAAATGATGCTCATCAGAGGGTCAGAGGTGAGAGGGTCTCAAATGAGGACAGATGAAAGATGATGTGGAGGCTAGGCTAGGCCATCTAAACCTCCTCTGCTCTCTCTGTCTCCTCCTGTCCTCCTCTCCAAGCCCACCAATGGATCATTCTAATTGCACCACTATACTGGTTTAGCGCTCGAGCAATAGAATTCCACGTGGAATGAGGGAAAGGTTTTGATCCGTCCACTGCTCTGTGGAAGAACATCGATGATTCCACATTCCATTCATGTCCATGGGTCAGGTATGATGTGGGGGGCTGTTGCCTGGGCAACAGCTGGTGTTGGGGGAGCAGTGGAGGGGAATGTAATTTATAGCTGAGTGTGTATCTCCGGGCTGCCAGGAAGCAGCTGATGACTATTGCTATGTGGAGTATTGTTTGGTTGTTCTTTTTAAAGGGATCGTGTAAAATGAACCTCGCCCACGGCAACGTAGGCCTCTACTCGGATGTTGGAGAGAAGAGAAACTATTTAATCTGTCTGTATCTTCTTTTCTCCATGGCTCTCGTCTACCCCAACCCCCCTCTGCATCTCTCTCCTCACTCCTTCACTTCAATCATGTGCTTCCTCTTTCTTCCCCCTCCATCACTTCACAGCGCAACAAAAAGTCGACCGCCGCCTGGTTTTCCCTCCCTCTCCCTGATCCCTCGCTCCTGTTATCTTTAGCGAAAAGCTTTAAACAAACTGACGTCTGAGAGGGCCTATTTTGGTCTTGGCAGCGGGTGGCAGATCAACCTGATTGTGCCATTGTGATGTGAGCCCATATCTGTGTGTTCAGCAGAAGCTCTCTCTCTCTCTCTCACTGTCACACCCACCTCTTACCATCAATCCACACACGTCATCGGGAGAAGATCAGTCGCTCATTCAAAGTGTACCTGTGTTCTCTATTCTTTGCATAACAACACGCCGTCCGGGCTTAAGCCATGAGAGAATGTTGAGATCCGTTTGCCTTTCACTTGCATTCGGTTGTTCATGATGGAGGCCTGCTTTCTTAATTCTCTTGCAGTATGCCAATATGCCCCTCAATAGCAATATTGAACAAGGTATGTTAGAGTCAAAAGGTTTAAACCGTTCAAGGGTTAACCAGTTAGCCTTCATAGCAGGCTGCCCTCTGTCGTTGTGTGCCAAAGTCAGACAGCCAAGGCATCGACGTGCCTTTCGCGTGGGTGCACACAGTGACTGACTATACATCATGTGGATAGGCCTCATCTGACAGTCATTAAACATGTGGAGAGGGCTCAGTTAAGACCCTGCCACTGCAGCATGGAAAGAGGGGCTTTACACCTCCATTAGCATGCAGCAGAGGCCCAGAGAGAGATGCATGCTGAGAGAGAGAGAGAGAGAGAGGGGGGAGAAGGGGGAGAAGGAAAAAGAGGGAGGGAGGAGGCAGTAAGGATGAGAGAGAGGCAGGGGTAGTGATGAGGAGAGAGTGGGAGACGGAGAGAGGCTGTTTGGGTGAGAGAGGGAGAGGAGGGGTAAATGGGAAGGGAACAGGTGTTTGCGGATGAATACAATTACCACCGTGACAACGTGAAGAAAGGGAAAGGAAATGAAAGACAAAAGAGAGGAGAAGAAAGAGAGACGAGTCCCCTCAGGGAGTTTGGCTCGGTGTGTAAGGAATGTGTTTGCGAGTGTGTGTGTGTGTATGTAGGTGTGTGTTTGTGTGGAATGTATAAGTGTGTAGAATAGAGTTATGCTTGTGCTTTCCCAGCATGTTTTTCCCCCCTCCGCAGAGAGTCCGGTGTTGTCTCTAGACTCCATCTGTAATGGAGGCTGTGTTTTTTCTACCAAACCCCCCTGCATCTACCAGGCTCTCACTAATGTCCTGTGGTCCTACATCAATGAGCTACCTGATCCACGGTGAGAAACTAGATTGTATGACAGCAGCCACTGTTGAACGTACACAGACTGACACAGGCTAGAAATATAATAACCTTGGCTGTAGCTGCTGAACTGTCCCAACTCCAGTGTAAAAACCCCTGGCTGAACATTTTTTTCGTTTGGCCTCAGAGTAAAGGGCTCTTCCCGCTCACTAATGTGTGAGTGTGTAAGGGATAAGAACTTGGTTTCTACCATCTCTACTGTGTGTGTGTGTGTGTGTGTGTGTGTGTGTGTGTGTGTGTGTGTATATGTATGAATTGATGGTGGTTGACGTGATTGCATCTGTGTTTGTCTCAGGGAGGTTGTGTGTGCATTTTACAAGGTGTGAGGGAGAGGGTAATGTTCTTCCCAATCCCCTCTAGCCCTGAAGGATGCTCCCAGCAGTCCACTGCTCTCACAGACCTTAAAAACACATAGAGGGGAGGGCACAGCTGGCGCGAGCAACATGCCATTGGTCCCCTGCCTGCACTGTCGCCTGAAAGCCCTTAGCAACCAGAGAGATGAGTGACAACAGAGCTCCACACACAGGGAGGAGTCCTGACCTCCCAGCTGCCCTCCACACACACACACACACACACACACACCTCAAAAAGAGAGTGCCAGAATGTTGTGTGTGCGTGATAGATAATCTGTACAATAGATACAGAGTGTGTGTGTGTGTGTGTGTGTGTGTGTGTGTGTGTCTAGGTAGTTTGAACTTTGCTCCACTGTGTGTGTTGTGAGTATTGTGTTGTGGTCTGTGCCATTATTCCCATTAAATAAGACTTTTATGAGATTACAAGAAAGAGCAGCGGTAATCCCTGAGGAACGGAGCACCCAGTCACTGATTACATTCACTGGAAACGGCCCTGCTACATCAGGATTACATCCCAGAGAGAACAGGCATACACCCTCTACGGGACAATACACCCACATGCCACAGACAACACTACGAGTGAAGAGGAGGGAGGAGAGACGCTCGAAAGAGAGAAGAGAGAGTGGGAGGGTTCATAAATAAACAGTTAATACCTGGCTGTGCAGACACATCTCTTACAGCAGTATTTATGAGGATTTTTTATTTACCACCCTATAACCAAGGACGGCTAGGACAGATGGTGACACCCCTTGGTAAAGCTGGAGTTTGAGCTGTGTGTGTGTATGTGTGTATGTATATACGTGTATGTGTGTATGTGTGCCTACGCGTGTGAGCGAGGGAGGGAGAGAGAGAGAGAGGGGGACAGGGAAGTGTACGGTATGTCTCTGCTCTGCCCTATCCATGAGTCTGCCCACACTGTTGACCTGGTATACAGTCCCAGTGATGAGCAGACTGCTGATTTCCCCAAAAGGAGAACGAATCTCTCTCTCTCTCTCTCTCTCTCTCTCTCTCTCTCTCTCTCTCTCTAATTCTAATAGGGGATTACTCTCCCTTGGATGAGTGCCAGGAGAATAGGGGCGTCTCACTCCAGTGAGGCTTTTGTTTGTGTTTATGTAGGTTAATTGGCTTAATCTGTGCCCAGAGCTCAGCCGGGCTGTGCTTGGTGCTCTGTAGCTGGCGCTCCGGAGGGGCTTTAGCTGGGAGATGAGCGGAGAAACGGTGGAATTCTGACAGCGTTCTGTTCCTTCAGGGAGGCTTCTGTGGCTCTGTCATAAGATGCTCCAACTCATTCACTCACAGTAGAGACTGGAGAACACAAGAGCTTGTATGTTAGGCTAGGCCAGGTTCTAAACATCAGCATTTACTTATTGGTAATGTTGTGGTTTTTGTTAGCATTGAGATTGATAGTTGGAAGATTCTTAAAGATCCTTTTGAGATTGATAGTTGGAAGATCCTTTAAAGATCCTTTTTACCACCCTGTTGATTTGGTTGATGATTTAAGCAAGCGATATGACACACAGTTCTGCCTGCCATTGGACAACAATGTACTACTTCCGGATCTAGAATCTCCATCTCCAATCTCTGTCCCACTCATAACACCCTGTCATACCCATCTGTCTGAGAAACAACGCACCAACAACAACCCAAGAGAGAGAGAGAGAGAGAGAGAGAGAGAGAGAGAGAGAGAGAGAGAGCTCCCCACCCCCTGTTGGGCTATAGAGGCCTATTTAAATCATCTCCACTGAGCCCTCAGTCATGCCATTCCAAACATTCCACAGACATTGTCCCAACCATTCCGCCTGACAGAATCAGCGGAATCTTCTATCTTGAATCCTCGCAGATTCCCAGCTAGAAGCCCAGGCGTTCCCAGGCCAGTCTGACCTTTCTTGGGATGAGACAACTGCTCAGGGATGTTGGGTGGTGATCCATATTTCCCTGCTCTCTAAAATGCCAAGCAGCACAGCGCTCCTCCCCTGCTCTCCCTCTCAGTCCCATTCTGTTCCCAAAGGCACAGTGTTCTACTACTGCCAAACACAGAACAGGTCGCCTCTCCCGCCCGGGCAACCTGCACTTCCTGTTGTGGAGAAGGAGCTGAGAGATTAAATATTAACACCTGGTAAACAACTGCACAGTTACTTCCTGATTTCCTGTGGCAGAAAATGCCGCCTGGGGAACTCTGTTTCTTACACCAAAGGCCATATCTCAGCTCATTGTGCTCTCTCTCTCTCTCTCTCTCTCTCTCTCTCTCTCTCTCTCTCTCTCTCTCTCTCTCTCTCTCTCTCTCTCTCCTCTCTCTCTCTCTCTCTCTCTCTCTCTCTCTCTCTCTCTCTCTCTCTCTCTCTCTCTCTCTCTCTCTCTCACACACACACACACACACACACACACACACACACACACACACACACAGGCACACAGACACACAGACACACACACAGACACACACACAGACACGCACACTGAGAGCAGTGACACCTTCTGGAAAATCTGAAAAACAATAATGAACTCATTCCTCATTCAACTATGTAATGCATTTTCTTACTTTGCACCCCTGATATGTTACAATGTTGTTTATTTAAAACACAGATCGCTATGTAATGCGCTACAGTATTACCTTGTTTGAAACCTCATAACGCCTATCCACTCACACACGTTACTGAATCAGTGAATAGCCTCAAGGGGTTTGTGTTTCTTGGCCAGCACATTAGCATACTGCAAGGATATCTCCTTGACTTGCCATCTCTCCCTTTTGAAGAGCGCAACATCAAATGAGATGGGCACTTCTGCAGGAAGAAAGGATAGAGAGGAAGCGGCTGGTGAGGACTGTGGCTTTTCAGATTTCAAAGAAAGCAGGTGATGACAGATTGTTAGCCTTAGCGTTCACACTGAGTGGAAATGTTATTATGTGGCTTCCACAACAACAGAGAAGCATCAGAGAAGGCCCATCTGCACAGCCAAACAGAGACTTGAGGCTGGGATTACAAAACACACAGAGTACACTGCTATTCATTTAACTACACACACACACACACACACACACGGATAGATTGATCCACCAACCATCCTCAACCCCCCTGCCCCCCCCCCCCCCCCCCCCCCCCCCACACACACACACACACACACACCCCTTGAGGTATGATTCCTGTTTCTAAAAGACCACCTGCTCCATTGTTGTCCAGGCCCATCTATAGTGACATGCAGTAGAGGTATACACACACACACCACACACACACACACACACACACACACACACACACACACACAGCACACAACCATGCAATCACAATGGTCTCGACACTCTATTCAGATACTATAGAAAGACCACCTGGAAATTTCCTTATTCAAATGGAAGTAAGAAAACATGTTTCTGGTGAATGTCATGACATGAATGTCTTCCCATGGTCTTTAAAGACAATAACCTCTCTCTACTCTACTGGTGATGCACAAAACATGGTCAACCTGCTGTAGGCGTTACACTGATAACTCAGTGGGGATGATATCATAGCACTTTCAAACCATGACCATGTTTAGCGACCCATGACTGTAATCTCAGTGTATTCATCTCTACAACAACAACAAACATAATCAGACAGCAGAGGACTGGCAGGTGGTCTAGTCCAATTGAACACATTATGAAAAGGAGCTGTAGGTAGGTACAGAACATCCTAGTTCTGCTGTGCAATGTGACAGACTCCTTCTCTCTCTCTCACACACACACACACACACACACACACACACACACACACACACACACACACACACACACCAGAGTCCCTGCAGCCATAGAGCAGCACTGCGGAGTGTCACATCCGCTATCGGCTGTGGATTTCACGGTCACTGCACACACCAGGGAATGGGGAGAGAGAGAGAGAGATGGACAGAAAGACCAGGATAAGACATACATAAAATAGAATGAGCCAGTGGAGGTTGGTGGAGGTAGAAATCGGAGGACGGGCTCATCGTAATGCATAGAACGGAATGAGGAATGGTATCAAATAAGTGTGTTTGACACCATTCCTTATTCCGTTCCATGCGATACAATGAGCCCGTCCTCCGATTTCTACCTCCACCAGCCTCCAATGAAATTAACAGACAGGAAATAGACAGAACAGTGCTTCCTGAACCTTACAGCAATGTCAGTGGCTGGAGCAGCCGCACCCCAGCGCTCATCGATCGGGTTAGAGCACAGCTTCACCTCACACAAACACACACTGAAACACACACATACAGCCGACCAGCCTGGACCCACACTAATGAGTCAGCAGTAGAGGAGGATGAAGCCATGTTAGCTACTCGTCTCTCCCAGTGGTGCGTTAGTTACTCCCAGTCTGGCCCAGTATGCTGTTACGATGACTAATCATCACTATGGCAATGAGACCAGCTCAGTTACTGAGCTATATAAAACATGGCATAAACGCACCCCACACACATGCACGCACACGCGCACACACTGCAGTTACACACACAGGCTGCAGTTTTCTCCCTTTCTCTGGCTGTAATGAAAGATTTATGACTGCTCTTGTCCAGCCTCATGCTGCCTCATGTTAAATGCATGGCTTGAATCTGCTGCTCTCTCACTTACACATAAACACACACACTGGTAGACATACCCGAATGCATACACAGTCCATTTGCGCAACAACTAGGCTAAGTTACCACTGGCAGCATGGCTAAGCCTGCTCGTGCCTCAAAATCAATTCATATTCACTTCAGAAAACTTCAGCTCAGTCAGGCTGGGGTTTTTTGAGCATCAAATGACATCAGGAATCAGAATCAGCAACATCTACGAGGTCAGCATTTTGTCCAGTCTCTAGGGCGTGTGTTGGCACTGCAGTCAGTGAACTGGTCTGAACCAGGTTTGGTTGGTTTGCTGCCACCTTGTCATTTTCTTTTTTTGTGAAATCATCTTACAAGTCAAACCAATGCAAACGATTGAAACACACCTACGTAGACCTAGACCTTATGTCTGGTAGAAAATAGTGACTGGGTAGAAAAAGACACCAATCGGGTAACTGTGGCTATACTATTGGTTCCATCAATAGAGATGTATACAAGTGCTACAGCACAATGACATCTTTAACCATGGACACAACCCATCTGTGTGACATGATTGTACATCTGATGGGACACAGCCATCCAGCATGGCTGACATACAGGAGGCTCTGCTCAGGTGATGTCATCAACAACAGACAGCCCCTGACTCATCCTCCATGTCGGATGTGGTGGACCATGGCTGCACTAGGCATCGTTTCATACCAGAAAGACGCAAGACCGGGTGTCACGTCTGCGTAATGGGTTACCGTAGGTAAATGTATGTGTCTGTTTCATTTATTATTTCTGTAATGGAGGATGTGTCTTGTCTGACTACATGGCCGTTCTTTTGGGTTTCCCAAAAACATGAGTCATCATATCAGGGAGCAGGAGTTTGATGGGAGAGACACACTCTAGCAGATAGCTGCTGAGAGACAGTGAGTGTGTAGGCCTGTGTGTGTGTGTGTGTGTGTGTGTGTGCGTGCGGGCGCGCGCAAGAGATAAGATGGCTTCTACCATCTCTACTCTTCCTTTCTGTCACATATCCACCCCCTTAGCATTGACTATTTTGTTGTAGGCTGCAAAAATCTAATTAATAAAAAATGCCACTGTTTATTTCTCACACGGGAGGTTGAGTAGAATATCTAGATGTGCCAATGAATATAAAACTCTCTGGGGTTATTTTAGTAAAAGGTGGTAATTACCTGAGATAATTAGATGACATGGGCAACAGATAATTGAGGCATTCCTTCGAGAATGGAGCAGGGGGTAGGACTACATAGTCTAAAAGAGCAGCACAGTTTTATAAAAAGAAAAACAGTAGACACACACACACACACACAGTTTAGTCAATTGTTGAAATGGCCTGGTGTGTAGGGTTCCCGAGAGAGAGACAGGCAGACACTTCTACAATCAGTGAGAATGAAGTGAAGAGAGAGCGCGCGCGCGAGAGAGTGCGAGAGCGGTGTGTGTTTAATGTGTTTCAACTGAGGGTGACAGTTGGTTGTTCCTGGAACCATCTGAGAGATCAATAGATGCAGCCTCCTTGCCCACAGAGAGAGCACACCTAGCCAACAGAGCATACTTACCATTCAAACACAACCTATACACACACATCACAAAACAACTCAACACACTTGCATTAATTTCCACAATATAGTAGTAAAAAAACACAGAGAGGGTACAGACAACATACACTAAGCTATATTTCACATTGAAATAAACCAGCCCGAACCTAAACATAAGACATTTGAACATGCACACATTAAAAGCCCACACCAGTAGGGTTTGTTTCTTGGCTATTCTTGGAAAACATACTCAAATAACGGAACGTTAGTCATTCACAGAGCTATTTTAGAAAGCAACGCCAGATATAGCTAGGAGCAATTCTCAATAAAATGTACAGTCGCAAAAAAGCCGATGAAGGGGGTTCGGAGGGTTATATGTGTGTCTGGGCGCTAATTTGACAAACAGGCTAGCCACTTCACAGCTCAGAGCTCCACAGCTACATCAAATGTAGCTGTGGAGCTCTGATACACAAAATACACACTCTTTGGCCTAAATGACAATTTTCGCTGTTGAATCATTGTACAATAACATTGTACTGCGCAATGATGTCATATATCTGCTACAAAACTTCAAAATGACTAATGTGGGCCTTTAAGACATGCACATGCAAGGTTCAACATTAATGGTGGGCCGCTGGCCCGGGACCAGTACATGCGTCGGGACAGTAGGGCTGCTCAGTTACTGGCCCCAGTAACGTTTCTGCGCGACTTAATGATTTTCATGAGACTTCGGTGCTTTGGTCATTTCGTTAAAAAAAAAATGCTGCACTTGCGCCACAGTCATCGAGGACTAGTCTACTCGCGAAAGTTTTGCTATGCGTCATGATCAATTTGATTGCCCGACCTTTCAAGCATTTTCGGAAGACACAAGCCAGGCGATGCGCAACGGCCTATGGAAATCAGAGCACAAATGACAGTCGACACTGTCTTGGGCAAAAATAGCTCAGATATCACATAACTTTTACTTTTTATTTTGAGATGAAATGGAAGCATTTAATGTGCGCTATTTAGCAATAGGTCTATAGTCTACAAGAGTATGACAGCTGTAGATCCCCATTTCTTCTCCACCGTTTCTTGGCTTCCCTCTGTGCAGCATCTGAACGGTGATCGTCTAGTGCTGCCTTGAAGCTTTTCCAATTGACTTAACGCCAGCCGTAATTGCTTGATTGAATGCCAATCGGTTAGCTCGCCTGTCCTGAGGCCTGATGAGACACAACTTTATTACTCCACAGCTCCCATTCATAACAATACATCAGAGGATAAGATTAGCCTTTTCTGTCCACTACAGATTCACTACAATAGCCTCTACAAAGCAGAAACGCCCCATCCTTAGCCCAGCATGATGTGGATCTGAAAGGATTGAATGGATATAAACAATGATATAACTCTAGTCTAAACCAGCTCTAACCAATGCTTTCATCCTCAACTAATTTCTCTGCTCCCCTCCCTCTCTTCCTCTCTCTCTCCCCCTCTGTCTCCCTTCTCTCTCTGAAGCATCCCTCACAGGTGGTATGGTGGTCTCTGGGGAGCTGCAGTGATCTGGCAGGCAGATCTGGACCTCTCGCCCACACACTAAAAATAGCACCAGCACATTAACATACTGGAGAGAGAGAGAGGCTTCAACCACAGGAAGGGGGAGCGCTGCGTGGGAACTTGCCCTATAGGTGTCAATGTGTGTGGTGTGCATATGTGTGTGTGTGTGTGTGTGTGTGTGTGTGTGTGTAGTGGATATTCAGCAGTTCTATGATAGCAAAACACAACTACTATGTCCATAATACTTTTCAGAACCATCTATCACTAGTGTCCCTAAGGTGGCCATACAGAGATCGAGAGAGTGTGTGTGTGTGTGTGTGTGTGTATATGTGGTGAGTGTGTGTGTGAGTGAGTGAGTGGTGAGAGTGGTGTGTATGTCATAGGGAGAGATGACAATGAATGACAGGGACAGCTGGGGTGGAATAAATCGATCAGATCACTGACTAATTACAGCCGGTGAATCTGACCCCAGGGCTGCACTATGTGTGTGTGTGCACGTGTGTGTGTGTAGGCTACAGTTTGTGTATGTGCGTGTGTGTTGAAGTGGGGGTGGGGGTTGTGCTGGAGGCATCTCAACACAAAAAGGCGCTGACGATAGTCTCCTAGCAACCAAAGCCTCTGCAATTCCATTCCGTGACCATTGTGTGTGTGTGTGTGTTCCACATCTGTGATGTGTCTGGAGATTGTTCAGCTACATCCACAGGCACTGCTGGCATTTATAGAGACAATTCATATCACAACACACTAGGGTTGGGTGGTATAGGGTTGGGTGGTATTCTGCAGGTTTAGAAAATGCCCACAGTGTGCTTTTCAATCAAATTTCTGCTATCTATCAAATTGCCAAATGAAGCGTTGTTTGTCAATTCACAATGTGTAACAGCGCCGCTGCCAGCGTGGTCGGAGAGAGACTTACAATATTACACCTTCAGGAGTGTAACGTTTAGGGTGTTGCACGTGACCTCTTCCACCTCAGGTTAGAGAAGGAGAAAAAAAAAAAGAGCGCTAATGACTTGGTCCCTACAAAAAATCCCACTGCTGCTATAGGGCAGAATTTGGGGTTCTGACCCGACGATAAAGGAGAGCCTGCAGATTTAGACGAGGTTATTTGCATGAAAAATATGACGGCCAGAGATGGAAACACTAATGGGAAAACTAATCTACACCTCAAACTGAAAGACCCATTAACAGCTGCACGGATGGGATATCTGTCTGTATCAAGTGGTGCTGTCGGGTTCAGACAGCTAGTCGCTGACAAGGGATATGTGGTCGTCAGTTAACATGACGCCATACATGTCGTTAACCGTCCACTTTGTCACACCCGACTGGAAACTCCAGTCAAACTACTTACAGACTTTTGGCAACCGACAGAGCGGGCCCTCGGAGTCTGCCGTGCAATTACCGCCGCCTTCTCTCAGCTGGCCCCAAAAGAGAGAGGTCAAAAAGAAGCAAGCGGAATTAGGACTCCCACAGCATAGTCTCATAACGATAACTAAATCAATAATTTACAGACAAATGATCGCCTATAGGCTATATGCCATAGGACATGAGACAAGTTATATTATTACGAATGCAACGTGTGATGCTTCTTATTAAGCTATCATATTATGCTATCCAACCATTTAGTTTAGTTTGTCACGCTGTGATCGGGATGAACTTAAATGATTGTTTAGGCTAAATGTCATACGGTATAGCAAATAAATAATTCAGTTTTTCAATGTAGATTAAATATATGGAGCAAAGACGGCTCCCGCCAGCTCCACGGGACATTCTTTTTAGTTTTTTTTCGTGGTAATACCCCGGTAACATTTGAGGACGGTATAAAAGGTGTGAAAAAAGGCCCAACCCTATCTAAGCATAACATACCAACTGATTTATTGTACCGACTGATTTATTGAACTGTGAAAAAACTTCAGGGTTTTGACCTCCCCAAGTGGCCACATTCTGACATCCATAACAGCACTGCACACTACTACAAAATGCTGGATCAGACACACGGGGAGTAATAGGCAGCTGAGCTCTGCCATGATGATACTTTGATGGACACCTCACCAGGGGGCAGGGCACCACCCAGGATTGGATCAGGAAGGATAGGGGAAAGAGGAGAGCAGGAGGGAGAAATAGAGGAAGAGAGAGGGGGAGGGAGAGGAGTAAAGATGGCCAGGCCTTCCGGGTTCTCTGTGACTCTTTGCCTCTACCTCAGGTTGTTTGCACCTCAGGACTCTAGTTAACTGCAGTCAAACGCTGGGAATGTGGGCTGCAGTATGGTGAATGTGTGTGTGTGTGTGTGTGTGTGTGTGTCTGTGTGTGTGTGTGTGTGTGATAAGAGCATATCTGGCCCACAGCTGTAGGGTCTAAAGGGAGATGGAGAGTCACAGCATCATCTGGTGCTCAGAATCATCCAACCATCTGCCCCCCCCCCCCCCCCCCCCCACGCCTATGTTTTGAAGTGGGTTTATGATACCAATGACCAAGCTAACTAGAGTTAACCTTTCTGTTTAACCCTGTGACCTATTTCCCTACACCCTCTGGACCAATCACAACGATTACTGACTGTAAACAGGGCCATGCCCTGTATCAACTGGATTAAGAGAGCTGGATGGAGAGCCCTCTGAGCCTCCAGTGGATAGATCAGTCAAACAGAGAGATCAATCTGTCCTCAGAGAGGGAGAGAGGAAAGAGAGAGATGAAAAAACTGATAGCTGGCATTGTCTTTCTAAATCAAAAACAACAATGTTTGTGGCATGCCTTCTTGTGAAAACAATAGGCCTATCACCCATGCAGACATTGTTATTCAATTGTCTGATACTGAAATTATTATAGGACAATACAAAAATAGTACTGTTCTCTCTTCTCTCATTGTTTGATTGTCATCACTTGTTCTAGTGAGGTAATGGTTGGATCTGGTCTGAGCAGACACAGTAAGATGCCAGTGTTTGCCCAACAGCCAACTGGACAACTAATTGGATGAGATACAAAAATAATGCTTTGAATTCATGGAGATATCTAGTATATGGTAGTACAGTTCAAACTGTGTATGGTACAGCCCCAGCCAGTCAGTTAGACACTGCTCAGAGATCTGCTGCCACTGGGTGAAATGATGCTCCAAACATCTGATCCTGCCCATCAAACATACAAACACAGGCCAGCTTCTCTGACCCTAGCCCTCTTCTCTCCATAAACGTGTCATCAGCATCTTCGTTGCAGAATGAGGAAAAGAGGGGGAAAAGGGGGAGTGGGAGGCGATGACTCCGGTGAGCACACAGGAAGTAGGCTGGTGATTGACAGATAGTGTCAGGCCCAACATGTCACTCCCTGAATGTTATGCCCCATGGCGCTGGCCTCAATGTGAACCCCCATTCCTCCCCCCTGGAGCCGACATCCCTCTATCCTCGCTCCCGACCCAAATCTCTCCATCTCAGCATCTCTTGCTGATCGGTTACACTCTTTCTACGCATCTTGCTGTCTCCCTGATTCACTCCATATTCTCCCTTTGTCTATGCTAGTTTTCCTTTCTTCACTGATTTCCCACTCTCTCTCCATTTAAATGCAATGTGCAGAGGCTTGATTGGCATGTGAGTGTGTGAGGTGAGGGAAGACAGCAGGCAGGAGCAGGGGGGGGGGAGGGGGGCTGGTTAATTCTGTACAAATGAAAGTGCTCCTTCCGCCACCCCTCCGTCCTGCTCCACTGCCCCCACCCCTGAATGGGGAATGTCTCATTTCCACAAGCTGACAGCGTACATGTGTGACCTCAGGCTGATTATCGCTGCCGGTTCTTTTAAGGCAGCGTGGCTAATTAAAATGGCCCCTTCGACCCTCCCCATGTATTCCCCTCACCCTCTCCTTTATCCCCCTCACTCAAAACCAAACCGGTCAGACTCTCCTCTCCACCTGCTGGGTAGGCTAAGCAAATCATCCACCAGCAGTGTACACACACACACACACACACACACACACACACACACACACACACACACACACACACACTTTCATTCTGCAAAATGCACACACAACCTCCCTGAGACACACACAGAAGCAATCACATCAACCAGCATCAATTCACAGAAGACAGACAGACACACACGGAAATATAGACGTCTCTCACTCTGTTAGGTCTGCATTTGTGTGTGGGGCAGGGCTGTTGTGCCCGTAATCAAACTGTCAGTCACAGCAGGCAGGCCGCAATGCATGCTGGGAGTGCGCCGTAATAGCTGGGGCTAAGTGGACCGAGGGGACTGTCACATGAAATCTCACAACCTCGGCATGCCAACACCAATGGCCACTAATGACAATCACCCCCCCCTCACACCATTATACAGCCTTAATGCAGTGTGGGAGATGAAGCATTGGATATGTTATACTTAAATATGTCTCACTAGTAGATTACTTGCTAACGCAGATTAACTAACTAGCTACAAACTCTAAAGGCTAATTAGGTATGTCATCTGGCTACCTAATGCAATTAATTAGTTTGTTTATTAGCGGAAAAAGCCTGAGTCTGTAGAGCAGGAGACAGTATCTCTGTAGACCTTTTTTTCTCTCACACACACGCACACACACACACTAAATGGGACATGACAGGATGACAAGAGAGAGCTCTGAATGCGAAGAAGAGCGAGGTTAAGGAATCAGAAGAGATGGAACGAGAAAAAGAGCAGGATAGAGAAATGTGAGAGAAATGGAGAAAAGGACAGGAAGAGGAACAATAAGGAGAAGGTGACATATTAAAGATAAATATAAATAATGCCAGGGAAACTGGTGGAATGAGACAATATTGATTGCAGTTTAGCCAAGAGATTTCCAGCTAGAAAAGTAAGCCCCCCCCCGCCCTCATCTCAGCATGCTGGCACAAGAGAATGAGTCTATTATCCCTCTCTGTGGTATTTTCTCTGCCCTTTTCAGTCCATCCAAAGTAGTTGGTGGAGTGGGCACTGAGGGCAGCAGACGGTCTCAGTCACCACGCCAGAGTAAACCACGGCCAGGCCCAGGAAGGGTAGGAGGAGGAACACTGTAGGTGGAGACTAGTGTAGCCCTACACTCCATAACACTAAAACTAAACAGGATAACTGGATAACTATTCACAGATGAAATGACAGTGAATTTTCTGAAATGTATAGGTGGGCCTACTTATTCTGTAATAACCATGTAATAACCAGTTGTATAGCAAAGACAATAAATAGGCTACGCTGGATTATACTTTACCTTATTAAGGGCTCTCAAAAGCCCCCAACATGAAGGGTGAGTATGAGGGGAGAGGATTTACCCCATACAGTCACTAGAGGTGTCCCTCTAATTCTCATACATACAAACACCACACACTGGCACACACAAAGACAGAGGGAACAGAGGGAGGACACAGGGGGAAACAACGGGGGTTGGGAGGACGGAGAGGAGGAGTGAAAAAGGGGCGGAGGGAAATGATAAAGAGAGGGCGATAAAAGAGAGCAGGCAAGGGAGGACAAGTAAAGGAAGTGAGTGAGGGAGATAGAGGGTGAGTGGACAGAGAGGGAGAGATTGAGGGAGAGATACTGATGCAGGCAAGGGGATTGCTGTACTCTGCTACACAGATGGAGGCATGGAGAGAGGGAGGGAGGGAGAGAGGGAGGGAGGGAGAGAGGGAGGAGGGAGAGAGAGAGAGAGAGAGGATAGGGCAGACAGAGGGAGCCACACACAGCCCCTTGTTTCAGGAGCTCTCTGACATCTCAATAGAGACTTGGGGGGGCAGGGGAAAGAGGGGGGCCGGAGGGGAGATTGGAGGGAATAAAATTCCTCTGCAGTTTAAAAAGGGGACACATGGTGGTAACAGGCAGAGGGAGGGAGGAGAGGGGGATATACAATGAGGGATGAGTATGGGGGGCAGGAGAGAGGGCCAATGACGCGCCTTCTCATTCTCTCCCTCTCTCTCTCTTTATACTCCTCAAACCTCTCTTCGTCCAAACTCTTCACACCCCTCTTATTTCTTTCCTCCTGGCTCCATCTGACACCAAAGGAACAAACGCCCTATAATCTCTCTCTCTCTCTCACACACACACACACACACACACACACACACACACACACACACACACACACACACACACACACACACACACGACTGCCAACCACTCCCAAGTGTTTTGGGTAAATATAGTGTGTGTCTGCTGATAGCACTGCTTGTAGCAAAGGAGGTACAGTACACTCAACAGCCAAACATCCCTAGTACCAAGGGATCGTCCATTCTTCCAATTCTATAGCCTACTACCCATTCTCTCTATCTTCCATTCCTTCTTCTACCTATCCCCTCCAAAAAATTAAAATGTTTCCATTCTCTCTCCCTCCTTCCCTCTACTGCAGGTGCCCCCCCCACACACATAGATTAGGGGGTCTCCAAAGACTGCTCTTCAGATGAACACATTTACACACTAATCCTATTAAAGTGAGAAAACGCTTTCTCCCCCCTCTCTCCATCAGTCAATACTCCACCATTGCTCTTTCCCTCTATCCGCTGTCAATGTCGGTCAATATTCTATCTCCGCTCACGCTCAAATTCAAGCACGCTTGTAGTGCTGTGATCGTTCAAGGTAGAACGATACAATCAAAGCAGTTAGAATAGTTAGGGTTAGGGTTATGAACAAATAGTATCCCTGTTCTCTTTCTCTGTACTATCTCTTCAATGTGATAGTCTGTCAATACACACCTATCTCTTTGTCTCTCTCTTATTACTCTCCTTCCATCAATCCTATTCTCTCTTTTTTTCTCTATCGCTCTGTCTCTCCATTCCTCCATTTCATACACTCTGAAACAGACAATGCATTTATATGGCACACAGTTACACAAATATTAGGGTATCAATACACTGCAATGTCCATCGATGGCTCGCCTCGAAGAAATTTAGAGCATTTTGACACTCTCAACAGAACAGAAGCAATACAGTCAATTCCTGAGGCATTTAATTATCAGTGACTGAATCTGACACATTTCTGATAATGCCATTGTGCTGCAATGGCCGTGTGTGGGTGGTTAAGCATTTAGGCCTTGTTGGCTACTTGCATCACTTTGATCAAAATGAAGGTGGGGGAGAGGGTGGGGGCAAGGGAGAAATTGTTCAAGGCCAACGGCAGCCTACAGTATGACTCACACCTAAGCTCAAATGCCCTGGACCAGCATTGTCTTACGACAGATAGCGCCACTCCATCCACACTGTAGTTCAGGCGAAGCGGGTCGTGCAAGACTCGCATCATGCCAGTCTCACTCAAACATGTAGGACCCACTCCCTCTCTCACTCACAAACACATATACATCTTCACACAGACACACAAACCTGAAGCACAGTGTGTCTCTAGTTATAAGGACATGGTTGGGTTTTTTTGGGGGTTTTTTCCACATTATTGAAACAGGTGCAAGCAGCCTTTACTCTATTACCATTCTTGTACAGGACAAAACTGACTATCAGTTATAAACCTCAATATCACCTTTTCTCAACCCACTGACCCGATGTGGATGCGTAAATCAAAATGTAGAGACAGACCTGTCTGTTGCATTGAGAATGACTGACAGTTAGGGGTCATTCAAAACCGCTCCATATGTTGGCTCTGACAGGAGAGTGCTCGATTTACAGTCAGCACTCTGGGTCTACAGACTCAGCTACTCGAAAAGGCTACTGTCCTAGTGCTGTAGTGTTCCCATCTCCACATTGCCCCACGCTGTCCTAGTGCTTTGCCCAAAACACAATTGCCTTAACACCACCACTTAGACATGGACCAGTAACACAGATATCCTGTACAAGAGGGTCCAGAGCCGGCTTTATTTCCTGAGGAGGCTCAGATCCTTTGGCGTGTGCAGGACTCTGCTGAACATGTTCTACCAGTCATTGGTGGCCACCGCAGTGCTGTACACGGTGGTATGCTTGGGGGGCAGCATCAAGGAAGGTGACACCAAGAGACTGAACAAGCTCATTAGGAAAGCTGGTTCTGTCTTCAGTGTCACCCTGGACACTGTGGAGGAGGTCGCCAATAGGAGGATGAGGACCAAACTCCTGGCCATCATGGACAATCCCTTCCATCCCCTACATGACACTGTGGCAGAGCAGAGAAGCTCCTTTAGCAACAGATTATTACAACCACGTTGCACTAAGCAGCGCTATAGGAGATCTTTTCTGCCTGCCGCAATAAGACTGTACAACTCCTCCTCCGGCTGGCTTGATCGGGGTGATCAGTCAGGCTGGGGAATGTTAAATCATACTGTACTGTTCTTACTGTATATAATGTTTCAGATGTCTATTTTATTTCTATTTTATTATTCTATTGTCACTTTATTTTGTTGTTGTTGTTTGTCATGTGAGCTGCTGTAATGCCTTATTTTCCCCTCTGGGATCAATAAAGTACCTATCTATCTATCTATCCATCTACAGTTCTGTGGACAAAACGCCTCAAACCTGTAGGCTATATCATGCATCTGTCGTCAGGAATAATGACATTTACATCAAAGTGAGAACATCACAATATAAAACGAGAAAGATATGGCATGGTGGTCCTAATGGACTGAGCGGGGATATGTGAATATTTTATCCGCATGTGTTGGTAAAACACGCAAGCTCACCACTGCCCTACTCCACTGGATTGAACGACGGGCTGGGCTGGTATTAAAAATTCTGCATCCCCTTGGCACATGTGTAAATGCCCATATTGGGAACTGTCTGATGAGTGTAGCAACATAAAATTGTAGCCATCACCATATGACTGACAGGGCCAGACTACCATCATAAAACAACCGAACAGCCCATGTGTAATTGGTACCTGTGGGGATAATTGCGTTAAGTGCAGGTAGCTCAATTTTATGTTGTGAATGGATGTAGTTATGGTGAACACTGGGCTGGTGAAGACCATCTACAGCATGGAGGGCGAAAATAAAATAGAAGGAAGGGGAGAGAGGAACGCATTTTGCAGCTGTGCGTGTGCAGGTGTCCATACAGCCCTCTCCTCCCTACCAATGCAACCTGTCCTCTTGGGCAGGGGAGATGGAAAAAAGAGCCACACATAATAGGCCTATTGAAAACGGCACAATATCGGTTAAATTCAACGTCACAAAATGGCTGTCCACTGACATTCTAAATGTAGCAAAACGGTTGGCGTAATGACTCGAGCATCTGGGAGGGGACATCAAGCCATGTATTGAGGGACATCAGGGGGCCAAGCCTATGATCATGCACGCTACAGTCCTGTGCACAAGTCGTAGGCTTTCAGATCAAAAAACTTTTTTGGGGGGTTAGGGTTAGTATCTTGGCTAAAATGTTCGGTCATATCATAACACTGGTTACAATGTGTAGACTACTTGTAATTGAAACAATACATCTGTCAATTATTTTGATGTTTTTCTCCAGTGAATTTCTTATGATAAGGTTATCATGACCTTGAAACTAGCAAGTGACTTTGGTCGTTGAAGGTGCAGCCGTTATTTAGTTTGAAATGTACACATTTTACCAACTCATATTTCACATGAAACAACAACACAACAGTAACTTACGATTCATATCGACTTTTCATGATTTTGTAACATAATTAGTCCAATAGAAAGCAATGGGACAGCACATGAATCTCACAAATCAGGATCTATTTTATCGCAGATGGTCTCTAATCTTCAAATCTGACAATTGGTTCCACAAGACTGTCAGTCGAGGCTCTGTGCATCCCGTAGGAACTGTCTTAACAGGTGAACCACACCGGCGTGAAAAGCGCGTGCGAATGCAAACGTTTAGGTGCCCACATCCGACGCGATAAGGACACAAAAGAGAAGTAGCCTATGGATGCAATATTGGAGTATTCTAACAGGGTTTCTCCCCAAATCAATGAACAGATGGGAGGAACTTTCGAAATATCGCTTGGAGCGTAGCGTCGCAAATAGGACCAGTTTCTATTTGAGACGCGGGGTCAAATATTCGCTCGTGGACGCTCGCATGCGGTGTGGATGAAATTATTGAATAGAATGGGAGGGAATTTTGCAACATTCGCATGACGTTGGCGCACGCGCGCGGCCGGTGTGGTAGTCGTGTAAGACACTGGGATAGAAGACATACATGTGAGGGACAGCAGCACTCTCAATCCTGTAAGCGCGAGGTACCGATCCATTTCCTTGAGCCTCACGCCGGTGGCAGATGTTGGTCAGCCACCAGCGAGTGAACATTGTTTTATAAACATGACTTAATTTGCATAAGACTAAGCCCTCACGATAAAAATGACAGTTGTGATTTACAGACGGGTGAATGACTTCTGTAACACAAATTTAATAGACATCAATTATTAATTCAGCCTGGTAGGCATGCTGAGGAGATGGTTAGGTTTGGCACCGTCTGTCTCATTCAGCAACATCATTTCCCCATTGATAACACGAATAGTTATGAAACACAGCTGAGTATTTATTCTTCATAAGGTTCTAATAAAAAAGGCCTTATCTTTATTTAATTTTTGGGAATAACTTAAAGAATGCGTAGACGGAGGAAATCTAGTGACCGCTGCTTCACTGTAGTTAAGTACTGGTAACATTTGTTGCTAGCTAGCTGCTTTCTGTAATAGCTCGCTGCTTCGACGTGAGCGCGCTTCCATCACGGGTCGGCTGGCTTGCTTCGAAATGCTGAGAATTGGGATAACCGAGCTATACAGCCCTGCCCATCAGCTCTATCCGACGAAATATATAGTACACTAATAGCTTGCTCTCCACCTATGGTTGAAGGTTTCAAAGAATTGAATACGGGCAAATAAACAGCCTCGAGAGGTGTTGTTGCCTAATAAGACCAAAAAGACAGGTGCAGCATTGCACACAAGGATGCAACACCCCAGTCAGCGCAGATGCTGTACGTTGAACCTTCGGTTTCCCACACAGGCGGCTTGACTGAAAAGACAACCGGGTCGACGAATGAAGTGACTGAGGAGCAGGCAATAATAATACGTACCCGGGTTGACTAGTTGGTTAACATGAACGAGCAAACGTTTCCCTAGTGCCTCATAGTCCTCGCTAGCTCGACATGCACGTCCTGATATTAACATTATTTCCTTGGCCATATGCATAAGCAATTCAAGAATTAGATCAAATTAATTCAGCCTCACCTCTCTGCCATTTTCTCGGTGGTTCCCTATTAAAATCCGTTAGTAATAATCCCCTCAACGTCACCCATGTTGCCGAAATCGCTGTCGCCGCAGTCACCGAACTAGTCGCTTGACTCGCTTTTCTCCTGGACGGAATATGCACGCACCCCGAGCACCACAGATTGCACGCACTGCCTCTCCGCTTCTCCGTCACCGACCTGACGTCACCCGATTTCTACAGTAGCTGGAGCACGGTGGCAATGTCAGAGAGAACCTTTTACTGCTCAAACCATTCCAGCTGTCAGCCTTGAGCAACCCATAGCTATAGCTGAAATCTATGTTCAGCTGGGATTTTGTTTTCATGACCCTGACTGAAGAGTAGGCTTATGCCGGGCATACACTACACGATGCTAAAAATCATAACGTCGGGAAAACCTCTCACATTTTGCGATCACCCTTGCCCAAATCTTTGCCTCTTGCTGTCATTCCCTCAAAGATGAGAGTTCTCACACTACACGACTGAATTCATACTCTGAATTATACGATAAATTACTTAAAAACAGGAGACACATCAATCTGTCACATTTCTAAAACAATTTGATCTTGAATGGCAAATGAATCTATATCTATCTATCTATCTATCTATCTATCTATCTATCTATCTATCTATGTACTCTACGTGAACTCCAATCCCCCGCTCATCATCGGTTGGTTAGCCGAAGTAGGGGGGTGAGCTGGACGAAATTAATTTGTCAACAGCTCAAGGTATACGAAAGACAGCGCGCTCTGGAGTTGATTGTGGTGCAGCGCGAACTAAGGATCAGAAGAGTCATAAAACAGCGCCCTCTAGTGTTAAAGTTGGCTACATACTGACAGGTCTCACTTGGTTTTACATGGAGCAATTAAAGTTAGTTTGGCAAATAAATACACTGTATTTATTCGGTCAACATAATCAAGTACAAAGTGTTAAAAGGCAGATAAAACATTTGGCTCAAAAATACATTCAATCGCCCTGTCTCTATTTCAGACGGTTGCGCTAGGTAGATCGATCCAATGTGGTTACTTTTGGTGTTGTCTTGCTGATGGATAGCATGAGGACCAATGTCAGCCAATAGAGACACAGAGACCTAGACAGTAAAAGGGCAGTCTGGGATTCAAACTACAACAAAGTGGTCTCCCCGCCACTTTTGTGGGGGGTAAAAAGTTGGGGATGGGGCTGGAGAAATGTAACCACTGTCAAATTATCTATGGATGCAAGGACTGACCATCCATGAGATCAATATTACAGTTTAACCATGTTTTGAAGCTATGCTGTTTTTTTTTGTTTTTTTTTAACAATTACATTGTTTACAAACAATGGAGTAAAAAGCCTATATTTTGGGTTATAATGGGTTAAGACAGTTGAACTAATCTCATGAGGCAAATTATATTCTTCAAGAGTCATAAATCCCCAAATGCCAATCCCAGATTGCCCATTTAACATGATAAAATAATATGACCGCATTGTTCCTCCTGATTGGAAAGGTAAAAAACACCTGTAGATCATCTAGCCATCACCTGTGCATCATTAGAAGTACATGAATACCCCGCTTGTCGTCGACCACAACTGGGGATTACTTACCGGTGTCGTAGGCCTTCCTAGATGGACGGTGGGTTTGAGGATCTCGAGCTGAGAGAGGCGCAGAGAGAGTATTTGGACTTTCTGGATGATGATGTAAATTCTAAAAAGGCATTCTCTGTCAAATAGGCTGAGATTAATTAGAGCTGATGAATGAAATCTATGGAACATCCGATGCTGTTTTCTTTTTTATAGCAAGACCAAGGCGTTTATCATGAGAAAGTCAGAAGTATGGTGTCTGAGAACCGATGTCGTCTCATCGTGAACATTAACGACCTGCGGAGGAGGAACGAAAAGCGGGCCAAGGCGTGAGTATAGACAAACCCCGTTAGCGCTTGCGCTCTCCAGCATTGAAGCTTGAGAGGCGATGATGGAGGACCACTAGAGCGAATTTAGTAGCCTAAATAGAATGTGATCTTTATACATATACGTTTGCAGTAAAAGTGCATAGTACATGTCATTGTGTTTTTATTTTCAGTTTGCTGAAAGATGCATTTAGGGAAATCGTTGCGTTCCAAAATGCCTTGAAGGACCTGGTAGCCTCCATCGATTCAACCTATGGCAAGCAGTTCGAGGAGTTCCATGTTGGGTTCGTGGGCAGCTTCGGAACCATGCACGTGTCCCCTCGTACCCTCACAGCTCGATATCTTGGAAATCTGGTTTGTGTGGAAGGAATCGTTATCAAGTGTAAGGCACTTTTCTCTCCACACAATATTCTCCTACTGTTGTCGTTTGATTCTCTTCATAACCATACACCTTACTACTTTCTGTTATTATGGTAGGTTCTCTTGTCAGGCCTAAGATCACTCGTAGTGTGCACTACTGCCCAGCCACTAAGAAGAGTTTGGAAAGGAAGTACACAGACCTGACCTCACTAGATGCCTTTCCCTCTAGTGCCATATACCCCACCAAGGTGTGTGACAGAGACCATAAGTCTGTTTGTACTGCATGTTTAATAAAACAATGACAGAGGGCTTTTGCACACTGGTATTGTCTATTTGACCGGTATAGGAAAAAATACTAGGAATAGAAAAGTGGCCTCCTGCACACTCTCTGCTTGCAAGTGTAATACGTTTTAATAGGTGCAACGTTTTGGTCAGAGACTCTTTACTTTTTCTGCTTTTGTCTCTTCTCTCTCTCTCACGACAAACTCCTGTAGTTTGTGAAGTTATTTGTTAGATGTATGAAGATATTTTTTATTTGCTATTGCTTAACTTAATAATGTACTCCACTCCTCATTATGATGTGATGAGGTCATTATTGATGGTGATGGGTGTGGCAGTTGTTGCCATTTGATTGGTGACCTATGTATTCCCGCTGTTTCCCACCACAACCTTAACTGATGAAGGTCTCTGACCGAAACACTGCACCTATTAAAACCCATACACTTGCAAGCAGAGACTGTGTGCGGGAGCCTCTCTCTTTCTATTCCTGTATGTTTAGCATCTCTCTCTGCCTATAGGATGAGGAGAATAACCCTCTGGAGACAGAGTTTGGCCTCTGCACCTATAGGGACCACCAGACCCTGACCATCCAGGAGATGCCAGAAAAAGCCCCCGCTGGCCAACTGCCACGCTCGGTCGACATTATTGCCAATGATGACTTGGTCGACACGGTCAAACCGGGTGACCGTGTGCAGTTGGTGGGCATCTACCGCTGCCTGCCTGCCAAACAGGGAGGTTTCACCAATGGCACCTTCAGGTGAGTGGCTATAGGTAGGGTACTGTGGTATTCCCTGAACAGGTGTATTTGAGGCTGTATTCCAATAATCCTCCCACTTTTCCATACATTGACCACTAATATGAATAATTGTGTCTCATGTAGTATGATATGAAACCTTCTGTCTTGAATTCACATCTAATGCAGGACAATTCTGCTGGCCAATAACGTCAAGCTGATGAGTAAGGAAATCGCACCAACCTTCTCTGGTGATGATTTGAGCAAGATTAAGAAGTACTGTAAATCCCACTCTAAAGTAAGTAACACATTTAAATGTATTGTTTATACATAATTTTTGCTTGTTCATGCCAATGTCTTGTCTATTTTCTTACCAGGATGTGTTTGAACACCTGAGTCGCTCCCTAGCACCCAGTATCCATGGCCATGAGTACATAAAGAAGGCCATACTGTGTCTGCTGCTCGGTGGTAATGAGACAAACCTGGAGAATGGGACACGCATCCGCGGAGACATCAACATACTACTGATAGGTCAGTCATTAACCAGAAAAACTCACAACTTTACCCAACTCACTGCTGATGAGAACTCTATGGTCTCTCTCTAACCCATGGTCTCTCTCTGGTGATCAGGTGACCCCTCAGTGGCAAAGTCTCAGCTGCTGCGGTATGTCCTCTTCACTGCCCCCCGGGCCATACCAACTACAGGACGGGGGTCTACTGGTGTGGGTCTGACGGCCGCTGTGACCACAGATCAGGAGACTGGTAAGCAACGCCATTTTGGGACAGTTTCAGCAAAATGTGTCCATTTTAAATTCAAATCTCACCACTTAAAATCCACCTCATCCCTCTCTTTTCCTAAGCCCATGGTCTCAACCTCTTATGACCGTTTCTCTATTCCCCTCTCTGTTCTTCTCTTGCTCTCCCAGGTGAGCGGCGGTTGGAGGCTGGGGCCATGGTGCTGGCAGACAGAGGGGTTGTGTGCATCGATGAGTTTGACAAGATGTCTGACATGGACCGCACAGCCATCCATGAAGTCATGGAGCAGGGTCGTGTCACCATATGCAAGGCTGGGGTCCAGGCCAGGCTCAACGCTCGCTGCAGCGTGCTAGCTGCTGCTAACCCAGTGTACGGCAGGGTGAGGCATGCTAACAGTTAATGTTAACATAATTTCTGTCTGACTCTGTATAGTTCTCTCTCCTCTCCCACAGTATGACCAGTATAAGACTCCCATGGAGAATATAGGGCTTCAGGACTCCCTGCTGTCTCGGTTCGACCTGCTCTTCATTGTCCTGGACCAGATGGACGCAGACGGTGACCGGGAGATCGCTGAACATGTGCTGCGCATGCAGCGCTACCGTGCCCCAGGAGAGCAGGAGGGAACAGGTAGGGCAGACCTGTCACCTGAGCTGTAGATGCACATGTTGCATAATTCTGAGGTCCCCCTCATTCAAGAGTGTGTGATTTCTTTAAAAAATGTATTGTTTTTTTAAAATCAGACTAAACCACTGGTAAGGGTTGCTGATCGGAAGAATGTGCTGATCTTTTAACATTTCTAAAGCGATGGCTCTGGGCAGCAATGTGGATGTTTTTGCCACGGAGGACCCCAACATCACAGAGGCAGCAGAAAAGGAACTACAGATCTATGAGAAAAAAGACCACCTCCTGCACGGGCACCACAAGAAAAAGTACCCAACAAAACCTGCCCTCTGCCTGAATTATAGGCTTCCATTGAGTGTTACCTCCCTTGTAATTATATGCCCTCTGCTCACAGGGAAAAGGTGGTTACCATGGAGTTTATCAGAAAGTACATCCATGTGGCCAAGCTGGTGAAGCCGGTTCTTACCCAGGAGGCCTCAGACCACATTGCAGAAGAGTATTCCAAGCTCCGCAGTCACGACCAAGTCAACTCTGACTCAGCCAGAGTCAGTGTTTTATTACCTGGCCCTTCCCCAAAGCTAAAACCCATTCTCATTATGGAGTGCTTTTATTCTGTTATTAATTGTTCCATTAGTCATGGAGCTTTGTATGTGATTTGTATACTGTGTGTTTAGTGTGGTGCCTTGTCCACAGACTATTCCGGTTACCGCACGAGCGTTGGAAACAATGATCCGATTGTCCACGGCCCATGCCAAAGCCCGCATGAGCAAGACCACTGACCTGGCGGATGCAGAGGCTGCCCTCGAGCTCATGCAGTATGCTTACTTTAAAAAGGTATTCTTGGTAACGCCTGCAGCCATCACAACAGTTCTCTGAACTGGAGCCTGGGTTTTGGTGGACCTGGGTACAAGTCATGTAGCTGTGTATATTGTACACACTCATTTTAGTGGCATTTAAAAACATTCTGCTGTGTAGATCTTGGAGAAGGGGAAGAAGCGGAAGGTGCCAGACGACAGCATGGATGTAGAGCTGTCTCAGTCTCAGTCCCAGAGCCAGGATCTGGCCAGCCAGAGGAGCACCAGGTCTGGTTTCAGAGATAAAGGACGGGAGTCTTTGTTTTGGTCTGAATAATCCTAAATGGCTGCTCTTCTCCCGTCCCCCTGTCTAGGAAACAGTCCTGTGTGTCTAAGGATGACATGGATGTGACCAATGGTGGTGCTGAGCCTGACCCTTATGATTTCAGTGGGGATGAGGAACACAGTTAAGTCTTGCAAACACTACACGCATGCCTCCTGATTCAAGGGAAACACTCATAGCCCCTTAAACCACAGTCAAAGTATCCCAAAAATGTTGTGCAAAATATGCACACTGTAGTGCTGTAATATTTATCCCCTTGTATTTCTTTCTGTTTGATGCATTTTCCTCCCTCTCCCTTCTAGCCCAGACCACTCAGAAACCTAAGCCTGCATCCCAGACTCTGAGGAAGAGGACTGACATCAGCCAGGACAGGTAAACACCCCTGCACTGTCACTCGTCACTATATTGACCTCTAGTGATCACCTTGTGTACTGCACTCTTCAGTCTAGACTGGTAATGTTGTAGGTAAACTACTCTCAGGGATTATTCTGTTTGTAATCATTCTGTCCTCAACTGAATTTGACCTTCAGTACCACTGCTTGTAGACAATTGTCCCCGATACTGTGTTCTGTAAACCTTCTCTCCAGGCTGAAGTTGTTTAAAGCTGCTCTGCTGAGGGCCTTTAAAACCACACGGTCCCAGTCTGTGGCGGTGTCAGAGCTCCTGACCCTTGTCAATAAGACCACAGATCAGGCTGACGTGTTTGAGGAGGATGAGGTTGACCAGCTATTGGGTCGCATGCAGGATGACAATCAGGTGATGATGTCAGAGGGCGTGGTCTTCCTCATTTAAAACTGCAGCAGGCGTGACAGTCATGTTCCAGCTATGTTCCAACCATGGTCAATGATGGTCATCCACAGTGGACTCAAGTCACAAGTCATTATGAATTGTCTGTAATAAATAAGTTGAGCATGAAACATGGTTCTGCGGAGTTTGTTCTTTATTTGGGGCTATAGAAAGGCCCTCCTTACATTGTGTATAGTAACATTTAGATCACCATAATAGTTGCTGTGGATCTATGGAAACAGACTGAATTCAGTTTGCTTTTATTCAACCATTTATATGCATGCAATTCCACTTGTCAACTGTATAGGTAGCTCACATTTTCTACTGCTGATCAGGGTTTCCAGTGAAGAGACAGATATTAACCCAACTACAGATCTCACTTGTGACACACAACAAACAAAATGAATGCATTTATCATTACAGCTAACATTTTCCATCTATAACCTATGGTAGACAAATGGAATATTAGACACCAGCCAAGTTTGTGGTGATTCAGTGGAAACCAAAGAGTATTGTGTGACAATTTATAATTATCGCTTAAGGAGTGAAGGAGGCCATTGTATGGTGGTTGTTTCACTGGCACTCATGACCATCCATTGTCTCCAGTACCACATCTCTATCACTCTCATGCTGTCTCCTTCTGTACCTCTGGGCATACACTACACAGGCCATGGAAACCACTAACATGGCTGCTGCTATGCACACAGACACCGCCATCACTGTTGTAGCACTCTTGGTGGTGGTTTCCTGGGGCAGCACTTGGGCGACACTCTTCTTTAGGCAACCATCACCACAAGCAACTAGGGAACGAGGGAGAGGCTGAGTCTCTAGGAGTCTAGACACGTCTGAGAAGGGGTAGAAGAGGGGGTCAGAAGAGAGCTGTTTAAAGGACATGTTTGGGATTAAGAAGTTAAGGCAGGTTTAGGATAAGACCTTATAAACTGAATGGCTTACCATCCATAGAGATGAGGAAGATGGCGTCGTCTCCCTTGATGAAGTCTCTGCTCCTCAACCTGCCATGTGTGAGAAAGCTGCTGGTGCCGGTACCAGGGCCACGGTAGTAGGAACTGCCATCTGTGCCAGTCACCAGACTGCCCACCTTCCTTGGATTGTCCCAGAAGTACTCCTTCTGACCATTAGCTGAGAGGGCGGAGAAGAGTGACCAGTGTTAACATTCTGCACTCAACAGGAGGGAAGAGTATGGAAGATCTCATAATTTCACTAGTACTCTTTCTCAGTTTCCCCCACATACCACTATGTCTCTCCCCTAATAGACTCTATTCTGTGACTCTGGCTCACCATCAGTGCCAGAGGAGACCTTGTTGGGGTCAGTGGTGACCATGCGGTGGTTGGACATGCGACGTTTGATGTCTGGGTTCTGATCCATCAGGGCCATGGTGGCCTGTTGCCATGGACACGGCCACTTGAGGAGGTCGTCATTGGGGCCAGAGGTCAGGTGTAGGTAGATGGCCATTTTCTCTGGACTGTCGCTGCGCCCGTTGAGGTAGACACCCACCTGGAAGGCATAGCCTGCGGGGGACAGGAAGCGTGGGCTGTAGAGCTTCCTCCCTGCTGGCGTGGTTGCTAGGAGACCTGTGATGTTACGGATGCGCCAGACTTGCTGCGGGCAAGTGGTCTCTGATAGGTTGATGTCGTCCAGCGAGAATCCTCCAGTCGACACACCTGTTCCTTTCACAGCCTCAAACACAACCCGGAACTTCTTCTTTACGTCCAGAGCCACATGCTGCAGCTCCCATGAGTCCCTGAGAACCCCTTTAGGACAGATGCATACTCACACTCACAAACCTAACAACAAGTGTACCTGTATGTCGTTATAGGTAAGAAAGAATGACATAGCCCTGTCTGGATTTTCTGTATAGAGTAACTGTTGTGATTGAACTGTGAGACCAAACCTGAGGTCTTCTGGATGAGCCTCAGTTTTCCTTTGGGGTTGGCCTCGTCGTACTCCCGCACCCACACATTCAGTACATCATCGGTGCCCCCGTTATTATAGAGGTAGAACTGCAGGCACTGAGACCCTCGCTCGGGGTAAAGGGGACGACTTTCAAGGTGGCCGTGGTCACCATGGTTACCCTTGTCTGTGCTGAAGTGCATGAAGTATCCTGTTCCTGGAGACAGGAATAAAAACAAAAAGCTTGAGAGATCTAGTGGGAAGAGGACTCTGTCATGGGAGATAATTTGTCATATGTTTTTATAAAACAATCAAGAAAATTCTTCTGAAAGAATTGTAATCTGATGGTAATCTCAAAAAATGTTAATCATCACAATCCATTACACAATATACTTTGTCCAGTTTTGTAATCCTCTGGGAATTGGTATTGTAAATCATCCAAACTACCTCCAATAAAACGTCTTCAGAAACAAACAACACATTTGAGGACAATGACCCTTTGAGGCTATACCCTTTATCAGTCAAGGAGTAGATAAGCCACCATAGCTGCATGGTTATAAGGTAACATTTGGACTATGTTCTTTCTTCTTTGAGGCTTATGCTAAGGGTTTAACTTGTGTGTGCGTATGGGTGGGGGTCTTACCCTTACACTGCCCCATGTTGGTGTAGTCTGTTTGGGGTCCCCTGGCCACATTGTTCCGGTGTTCCCACTGGGAATTCCCATCAGGACCCTGGATCATTCCACAGATATTTTCCTTCTCAAAGCTACAGGAGTCCAGGAATGTTGATGACGTCGCTGGGGAGAGAGAAGGGGGTTGAGAGACAGAGTGAGACAGCATTTCTCTATGAAACTATGAATCAAGAAATCCAAGGTTTCATGATATGGGATCATGAAGTTAAAACAGTTTCCATAACGATTGTAGATTATCTAGCTGGACAACTCATTATCTAATCACCCTTGATAATAGGATTTGTTGATAAACAACAATTAAATGTCAGACTCTGACCCTTCCATGGCCTATGATGTAACATTATAGCACCCAGTAATAAACAGTTGTTGTTTCTTGATTGATTAATTGATCAGTTGACTGGTTTATTGACAGAACTCACTGCAGTTATACAGCCTGTTGAGCTTCTGAAGGTCACTGTCACTGAATTCCATCCTTTGACCAATCACATCCATGAAGTGTGGTATCTTGGTGACGATGGTAGGCTCTGTCCCCTTGTTGAAGGCTGTTTTACTGTAGTGCATCACGGAGCCGTAGTCATAGGGGACATTCAGAGCACTTGATACTGTGTCGTCATATGTGTTAAAGTTGTGCTCTTTGCCTGAAAGGGAAATATGTATAGAGGGCATTTTTTCTGTCAGCACTGTAAGCGGTGTCATACAACATCCAGATGGATTGATTCATTACACAACTATGTAAGAGACAGTGAGGACAGATTCAAATATCATGGTGGTCATAAATGATCGATGATTGAGTAAGTAATTGATTAATTGCTACCATCTTCTATGCGGTCCCAAATGATGTTGACATAGTCATCACGGTCGGCTCTGGACTGCTCATGCCAAAAACCCAGAGCATGCAGGAACTCGTGCTCAACTGTTGCTAGACGGTCACAATTATTTCCAATAGACAACCTCTGCTTCCCCATATGCCGGTTACCTACAGAGGAGAAGCATCTAGAATGGGAGAGAGGGATGTCAAGTTTCAGCTGAGCTATTGTACATCTCAACACATACTATTCTTCAGGAAAGTGTATGTGTGTGTAAACCTGTTTGCTCACCCGGAACCTTTGTACACAGAGATGTAGTTCTGCTCTCCCTTCCAAGGTGTGAAGTCAATGCAGGTCTTCAGTCTGTACTGCTCAAAGGCCTTCAGAATCACCCCCTTTGCATTTATGTCTACACACACACACACACACACACACACACACACACACACACACACACACAGAGAAGACACAGCACACACACACCAAATACATAACTTTAATTCCAGTACACCCCTCTTAACCAAGCTATGTTTGAATATTTGGATCTATGTTACAGTACATTCGAGTATGTGTGTACACCCAGGTCTCACCCAGGCTGTCCTCCAGGTAGTATGGTACTGTACTAGGCCAGCGATACTGATCTCCTATGATGCTGTTTCTGTCCTCACCCTAAACAATCAGAGAGATAACCACACACTCTCATCAGACCAAACTGTCAACTGTCTTTTTTTCTTAAAACACCCTTCCGCCCTCCATGTTAATCATTTCAAGCAGCAGCAACTTGTCAAACTCACCACATCCATCACAATATCCCCCTCCAGCAGATCCAACCCTGCCTCTGCAAACACACAGTTAGTCACACACAGACAAAATGCTGTCTAAACACAATAGCCATAACTGCTGTAAAGGCTATTACAAACCCTCATTGATGTCAAAGATGTCCAGGTCCTGCCCTTCATCCACGTCAATCTCTGCAAGAAATTAAATTGAAATGAAATTTCCCAATAAGATATTTAATTGAATATTTCCAAATTCATGTCTGCTCACAAAATACTGTCAGCTTCACTCCTGGGCCTATGACTACAGTTGAGGCTATGATTTAACATTGTTGTATTGATTACATCAACAACAGAAAGAGGTTTAACTCACCGATTTCACCTGTGAGCTTGGATGTAGTCTACAGCAGTAAATTAACAAGCATGCAAGCAAACAAATACAAATAGGTTTGTAAAAATGTAATCAGAAATATGACTTTGTAATCCCTTGTGAGATAATGAAAGCTTATGAATAACCAGGTATATGACATTCTGAATCTATTTGGCCATATACAGTAACGAGAATGATTTACATTATGTAATGTGTCACTTGAAATTGCATTGATGATGGAATGAGACACTTACCAAGCACAAGCTCTGACACCAGAGCAGACCGAAGAGCACAACTATCCACCTGGAGACCATTGCCAACATATACTGTATACAGAAAGTGTTTTCAGTATGTAAGAGACAGAGGGGCCAAAGACTACCTTCACACAGCCTGAAGCTATCCCTGGTCTGGGTGAGGTGTGTTTGTTTAGTTGGTTTTATGCAGTAGCTGAACAAACTGCAATGCTTGCATGATTGAGGTGATATCAATTTTATGGTTCAGGGTCAAATATTTTACATTGCTGTCAAATTAATTACTATTAATGGTTTACTAGTCCTGATTAGCTTATGTAAGCATTACAGGTACACTGATGCAACATGCACACACACACACACACACACACACACACACACACACACACACAGCATTCAAAACCACATCAATGTTATTTTGTAAACCTTGTGCTAATTTGTAAACCTCTTGGATCAGCGGTTGATACAATCCATTGGATACACAATATGTTTGATTCCAATTTCCTTTATTAAAGTTGTTGTATGCTTGTTACATTTTTGTCAAATAATCACCAAAAACTGTAAACACATTGAGATTTCAATTTCTTTAGTTAATTGTGAGCAGCTATAATGCAGTATACTGTATACAAAAACATACAATTAAACATTGTACATATATATACAGTAAGCTTAAAAATATAAATTACAGTTTGTATCAACAGGTCTATGTGACATGTAGCTTGTAGCTTTCTATGGCATAGAATGTGGAAAAAAGGCAGTGGCCTGAATTAAATAGGGTTGTCTGTATTCATTGGCAGTTAGTGGCATAAAAAAGTCCTCAATATGTTTATGTTCAGCACTCATTAAATATACAGTACATTACCATGAGATTATGTTATGTTTCCATTTTTACAATTGCATATTTGAGCAGCTGTGGAATCAAAATATTTCAATACTATTAAGAGAGCAAATCATGATATGTTTGTTATCGATAAAGTGATTATTGTTTTGCTGTCTGATGAGAAGATCATCTGGCATTTTGCATGGCGACTCTGTATGATTCCAGAATGGCATCTTGCTCGTTCATCATGTCGCTATGGTGTACATTCTATGGGCCAAATAAACATCCCAATGTTAGTGTATGTGAGCTTCATGTTAGTGTTCAATGAGAGTGAGTGAGTGAATGAGTGAGTGAGTGAGTGAGTGTGTGTGTGTGTGTGTGTGTGTGTGTGTCTGTGTGTGTCTGTGTGTGCGGGTGGGTGTGTGCGGGTGGGTGTGTGTGGGTGTGTGTACCGCGTAGTCTTCAATGTAGTAGCAGTGTCTCAGGTTCAGGTGTCCGATGAAGTCTCTGCTGTGTTGAGCTGGGTTCCCATGTGGTAGAGACACACACACAGGGCACACCTAGAGGGCACCAGAGAGTAACACTCTACATCACCAGTACCCAGTCTGTAACAATGTTGCGTTAGCCATCAATGCCAAATCAATAGAAATGGACTTATGTATCACTGACCACACGCCTGTTGTCATAGCGATGGTTCTCATTGCAGTGATCCATCAGATCCCTCTCATCCATACCCCCCTCCTGGCAGAACGGACAGACAAACGTTCTCACCATCAGACTGAGAGAAAGAGAGACAGAGGTTATACAATTAACAATAAAAATAATTTCCAGAAGAAACTTCATGGGCTTGCCAGGTGTTATTTTGGTAGCGTAAAAGTTTTAAAGATGTTTCAATAGATAGATTTGCTGGGTAGTAGAAAGTGAGAGCGGATAAAGTTAGAGATGGTTTGGTTGGTTGGTTGGTTGGTTGGATGGATAGATAGATAAATAGATAGATAGAATGAGCCAGGGGTACATCAGTGGAGTGGGTAGAGAGTTGGTTGGTTGAGTGGTTGAGAGTGGTAGAGTTGGTTGGTTAACTGGATGAGAGTTTTTGGAGTTACAAAAAGCTAAATAGTTTTAAAGCTTTAATGGGTATCAGAAAGCTTTTATCTGGGTTGATGATTTTCTGGGTAGCTGAAAGAAAGTGAGCTAGGTTGGTTGATTGGAGGGATAAATGGATAGATGAAAGACAGGATGGATAGATTAGAGAGGGGAGGTATAGAAATATCAAAACAATTAAGAGGTTAATCAGTATGGGTTATACTGAGTGAAGCAGTAGTGATTGGTGAAAGTTGAAAGTTGATGGCCAGGTAGTTGAAAGGTTAGAGGGTTATAAGGTTGGAAAGGTATAACGTTAGACAGATAGCATGTTAGAAGATTAGAGATAGAATTTAGATAGATAGACAGATAGATATATAGGATGAACCACTCCAAGCAAGCCCACCTAATAATAATAATAAGTATGTTTAAGAACAATAGTTGGACTTGCTCAAGCAAGCCCACCTAATAAGTATATCGAAGAACAGTAGTTGGACTTGCTGAAGTAAGCCCACCTAATTATTTGAGAAGCAGAGTAAAAATGCACTGTCTAAATTAACTGCCTGATCTGGTATCAAGATCACTGAGAAGGGATACACGACCAGGTTAGATTCAACACTGCAGAAACTGTGACTCATCAGACAAAACAACAAATACAAAGAAACACACAACAGTAGTCGTACCACTAATATGAGAAATACATAACTACTTACTTATCATCATAAGAATGGGGGAGGAATGCAGAGTGAGGTACTGTAGCACTGGGCAGTGGAACCACATCAGGAGGAGCGAGGGTAAGTGGCATGAGAGTACTGTCAAGACTCCTGGTAGTTGGGGTTGGGGCAAGGGTGGAATAAGATGTGATGATAGGTGTGGGTGTGGAGGCAGGCACAGAGGTGACTGAGGGGGCAGGGAATAGGGCAGGAGGAGTGATGAATGCTGAGGGTGGTCTACAGCGAAGTCTTGGGGTGGTAGTGAGAGGGATTCTAATGTGAGCTGGAGTCTGATTGGCCTGGTCAGGTGTGGAGGGTAGGCTTCTTCTTTCTGCCTGAGTAGCCTGCAGCTGTCTTATCAGGCTAAAGAACAAACAAAGGTTAGGGTTAGGGTCACACATACAATCGGTCATCACAGGTGGTTTTGCTGTGGCTGTATTTGGCTCATTGTGTTTGATTATGTTGCGCTTGGCTGAGACATTCACCTGTGCATGTTATCTAACACAGATTGTGGTGCTGGGGTGGAGAGCCCTGACAGAACAGGGAGAGGGTGCCTCAACCTGTGGACTGTTCTCCTCATCTGGGCTCTGCCATTGGCCCCCTGGACAGGAGCAGGTATGATGTTATCAATCTGTGCTTTAGCCCTACAGGTAGGGCAGTGGTCTCTCTCTGTCAAGGAACGTATCAGACATTGGCGGCAGCATCTGTAAAAATACACACACACACAAGCAAGTTTTTCAGAGCATCATAAAGGCATAAACATCATGCACACTGGTTGTAGTGCACTGATAATGCAATTTGACATTGGTTATTGGACACATTCCTTACTTTAGGGGAAGTAGTGGACACTTACAAGAAAGAGTCAAACCTGTTCTGTGAGAATGATATCACAACAATTCACTGAGGACTCTGGACTTGAGTCGAGACAACATTTGGTCATAACATAAATCCTCCTACTAATTCTGATATTCATAACTCAGAATGCTACTCAGGGGAGGGTTTAGAATTTAAGTACATTAGGTGGTCAGGGTATAATTTGCCCTATAATGATATGTTTATCTACAGTCCAGCGAGACACTTTCACCTAGAACTGCTGTTGTGTCATTTACTAGCAGTGGTGACAGGGTGTGGAGGAAATGAACCTATTTTAGAGTCTGTATTTATACCGTGTTGCTGGTCATAGGAGTCTCTTTTCACAGATAGATCAATAATCAACTTAATTTGAGTTAGAAACCTTTCTCTTTGGTGTGGACATTTTGACACAGTGAAAATAAATCCTTTAGAGGAACGTAAAAGTGAAACCTACACATCCCATCTATTTCACAGAAAAAGAAACTACACCCTTTTTCAATCTATCATAAAGTCACTTTGGACCATTGCACTGATATTGACATTTCAAAGACAAGTATTGCTTTCTTAGTCTTTCTTGTGTGAGTACTAGCTGCCTTATAACATCAGAGAATAATTGCCCAAAGAAAGGTTACTCACATGTGAGTGCAGGCAGATGGACGACATGGGTCCAGAAGGGGGTTTCTACAGATGGGGCATTCATCCTCAATCACAGATTCTGGGTCTGCTGCAGAGGGGTCCATGCCTCCCAGAACAGAGTGTTTCTCTTGGTATAGAAGCCTCACGCAGGAAGCTACATCTGCCCATCTAAGAAATACCTGTCACTCTGCCAGTCTGAGTCCATTAGACCCAGCCCATAGAAGGGGAACTCCTGTTACACAGCTGACCTCACAGTCAGGTACTTACCATTTACTGCCTTCTTGAACACCAACTACCTTTCCAGGAGGGAATGAGTGTGTGTGTGTGTGTGTGTGTGTGTGTGTGTGTGTGTGTGTGTGTGTGTGTGTGTGTGTGTGTGTGTGTGTGTGTGTGTGTGTGTGTGTGTGTGTGTGTGTGTGTGTGTGTGTGTGTGTGTGTGTGTGTGTGTGTGTGTGTGTTAACCAAGGAGTGTGTCCTTGGATGTGACAAATAGGCCTGCTCAGAAGCACATAATAGGAAAATGTGTTTTATGGCATTTCTTAGTTTTCACATTTGCTAGAAATGTGTCAGCAATACACAATAAATGTATACACGCGCACGCGCACACACGCGTCTGTCAAGCAGCTACATCACATGACCACTTCAGTGCTCCACGGAAACGAATCGATCAGCAGGCAACAGTAGAATTCAACATGGCTGCTTTCCACTGTCAGTAGGGGAGTTGTTTTCAACTCATAAGCGGATAGATTTCCACTGTCTTATCCATAAAGACCTATTCGTAAACTGGTCCTCTCGCGCAGACCGCAATGGCTCAGTGCGTACAGTCTGTGCAGGAGTTCATCCAGGACTCGTTTGTCCCTATGGTTGCCGTCTTGTGTAGCGAAGATGCGGAGAAAGTGACTCGTAAAAACAACCTGAATTTCTCCGAGCTGCTAAGGCCCTTCTGCCGTTTAACCTCTGAAGGTACGTGCTTTGACACTCAACAATTCGAGATGATTATGCTAAAGGACGTCATATAGCATGGAGTGCATTCACATCAAGCACATTATTCTACGTTTTTATGTGATTTATGTTCAAATTTGCTAGCAACTTAGCACTAGCATGCTAGCTAGTTACTAGCCCAGCAGCGGTAGCTACTGTCTAGTACTGCTCACAGCCAGATTGTCAAGTGACAGGAAGGGCTAACACAGACGTGGGGCTGTCAACCCTGGGCCTGTTCTCTTCTCCCGGAGTGTCACTTGAGAGGGCAGACTGACTGACACCTGAGCAGTCTTGGCATTGTCACACGCCACGACACAGCCGTCTTGGGTGTCCTTTGGTTGCTACTGCTACCCGGTTTTGGTTTCAGTTCTGCAGCAGTAGCTAAGTAAGGCCCAAGTCCACCTCGGCGGGGGTGGGGGTCGGAGCAAAGCCTCGCCTGTCATGTAAGCTGGCTAGCTAGCTAATTAAAATTACTGTATAAAGATTTCTTATTGTGTTGCAATGTCACTTAGCAAGATAAGAAAGCATTGTTAGCTCGCTAACCAGTTTAGCTTGCCACATACGTATGATGTTTTTTGGAAGATGCCAGGCACTGGGCACCACACTCAGGCTGAACTGTCAGTGGCAGCTTGCTAGCTAGCAACATGGACTCAGTGTGGATTAGCAGCTAGAATAGATTATGGTGTTGTACTCTTAATTGGAATTAAGGGTAGTTTACCACTGATTTAAAACTCTTACCAGTAGCTAGTTTACTCAGTCATGGGCCAACAATGCATGGCCTTACCTAGTAGTAATGGTGGGAACATAAGCCTAGCCCCAGTTGGTTTGTGAAGGCTCTGTATATTCAACCCTTTCATACTCACTCACCAGGTACTCCTACCGGTATGGTATGCACATTTAAGTGGGGTCTGTGGCTCTATTAGTCATACCCTCTTGCTGCTCTCTGATATTTCAGTTCCTTTAACCAAACATAGCCCTTCCAATCTCATGCCACTGTAGATGGGTAGGCAGTGCATATATAAACATATATAACAGTATATTTAACAAAATGAGCTTTGCCTCATGGCATCATTTTATATTTAACACAGAGCTCAGTCCAGATGACTGACAATAACGTATACCGGGATATTTTGAAATACCGCCGGTATGGTTTTTAGTTTTTTTTAGATTTTTAGTTTGTTACTAAATCTGAATATTTTGGGGACTACTGTTCATACTGTAGTAAACTCCTTTCAGTGATGCCTTTAAAATCACTGTGAACATTTGAGTGTTAGCACTTGAAATTAAATGACTAATGATACTAGGGTATTCTACCAGGAATGTAAGAACGTATGAAAATCTGGCCCAGCGCATGTAATCTCATTTGTAAAGGAATGTCTACAAATTGTTGACAGGGCATTGAGGGGAGAGGAGGACTTCTCCTTGCTGTTGAGAGTTCAGAATCTGCAGGCCTATGTGATTTGTGAGTTTGGCCGTATTAGTGCATGTTTGTTTGCCAGCACAGTCTTCCAATTGATAAACTAAGCATTATGTTGTGCATTACCACATTCTGGAGTGGACCTGCATACACATAGCATTACTTACTTGAGCTGTGCATGAGTAACCGAGTTGAGATGGTAAAGGCTTGATCGGAGCAAGTCGAAATGCGGGGCTACTGTTTGCAACAACTTTGACATCTGTTTCATTGGTGCCGTGACCTGGATCCACTGCTGGGCTTGCTGTGGTGGCGTGAGTTTAAAGGGGTGAGTGTAACCCAATTGAGATGGTGAACTCACTCCTCTTGTTCAAATACCCCCATCCGCGTTGTCGAATTGCTAGCGTTTCAATAGCGTAGCTGGTTAACATTGGGTATTTGAGGAGACAGTTACGTGTGTTGGCAAGCCAGAGGTCGCAAGTTCGAGGCTCGGTTGGAGCAAGTCGAGTTGCGGGGCTACTGTTTGCAACAACTTGACGTCTGTTTTACATGATTCTATTTGCCTGCTACAATGGAACCAATAGAATAGTCCCATAAGTGAAAACTGAATCAAGCACACTTTTCAGCAGGCGTCTGACACATTTTTTGACCCAATCTGGTCTGTCTCTTGGTTTGCCGTCAAATGTTATGAGGTGTATTCCGGGACTCTCTTTTGGTGCTCATATTGGTACCACCTCTCCCCACTTTCATGAAAATATTGTAATTTTTAAATTTGTGTCTCTTAGGGCACATGAGGGACCCTAATAACCAGGTACAGGTGGTGAAGAACCTGCGCATCAGCGTGAACAACGTAGTGACACGCCCATCTATGCCCTCCACGAGCGTCTCTGGCCCTGCCCAACGCAGGCTGCTCAGTGAGGTGGTGTCGTCATGTCAACCAGCTGAAGGGGGTGTGGCCAACGTCATCACCGCTGGAGACTATGACCTCAACATCAGTGGTGAGTAACTAGGGCAGCATCAGATGGGGGTAGGAATGAAGATGGGAAAGGGAAGAGGGAGAAAAGAGGTGGTTGGAAAGAGAGGGTAAAGAGAAAAAGGCAAAGGGGGGGACAGAGAGGGAGATCGATAGAGAGGCAGAGTGAAGACAAGAAGATACATGAAGGAATGTCAAAGGCAGAGAGAGGGAGTCTCATCCAGGAGAGAGGGATAGAGAGGGCTGGATAAATGTTTGAGGGTCAGAATTCTCAGACTGCCAATTCCTCAGACTGGCTGCAGATGGCAGCAGACACTAAGGAGAAAGGGATGACAGGATTTCTGGGGTGTTGATGCTTGCCTTGTTGACTCTTGTTTGTTCATTGATGACGTTTGTCCCTCATTCTATTTCTCTTTCACTCACCTGGACGGACCTTGGGTAAGAGCCTCCCTGAAACCTCTGTTAACCTGTAATGTTACAGCTACAGATCATTCTGTTTGAAAATGGAACAGAAAATGCCCATGAAATGTTGTATTTTCATGTAATTTAGCACAACAAAATGTGGATATTAAGCATTTGTATGAATATTGAGAAATTATTTTATTGTGCTAAATTGCAGGTAAAATATTTAATCAATATTTCTATTCCATTTGACACGGAATGACCATTGGGTAACGTTGCAGAAACATTGTGGTAAAGCTGCCACAGTGTGTGTTTCACCCCATGGTCCACACAATATCCTCTACTGCTGCCATATACAGTATGTCAAACTGCCTATTCTAACCCAAAGTCAAGTAGATCTAACCACCATGGCCTCTTTTCTTAGTCTAGCTTTTGATGAATGGACACCAACATAATGCTACAGTATGTATTAACACAAGGTTCACACATTGGCTAAGAAAAGTCAGTTATTCTTACTGTTTCTGATTCATCTCAAGGAGGACATTTGTTAGTCTAAGAGGATAGCCATGGTGGTATGATTTACCCTGCAGCTCTTCCCTGGGTTTCACTACAGTTCTATGTGATGTTAGTTGATGCTGAACTTCAGTGGGAGCCCTCTGCAGGTAATGGGATGTTGCTAATGCTAGCCCCTGACTTTCTCCTCCCTGTCAGATCGATCTCTTAAAGCTAGCGTCCCCTGGTACAGTGACTGGAGAGACACACTAACGGAACTCAGCACCTCCAAGCATTACACAGGTATTCATATCTCACAGTCTCTGTGTGGGGGATGACCTTCTCATCTCCCCTGTGCAGCTAATTAGCTATCCTACATTCACCCTTCTTTCCCCTCTCTCGTAGCAGAACTGTGTAGCGGACTCTATGATCTCCTGATCTCTGCTTTCTCTCACTTTGTAGCTTTAGATTTGCATATGTACTGTGTGTGTTATTATGCATGGAAGGAGGTGACTCATGGCATCAAAGCTCATTTTGATAATATTGTTGCAGCGACTGAAAGTATGGGACTTCCATCTCTGTCATCTCAAACCAAAGACACTCTGACATTAGAATCTAACAGCAGGTAGCAATTCACTGCATCACATGTTGTATATACATAATTGAATGATATCTAATCTAATATTCAGGATATGCAGTGTTTGTATGATAGCTTCACTTCTGAGGTTGAGTCCAGGGCAGTTCATTCAGAGCCAGACAGTGGAAATGGCATAAGAGCACGGCCGGATGTCTGAGGTTCTCTCTCGTTGACAATGAACCGAAGGCTTCGAATTGGAACGTTTTCAAAGCGGAAGTCTTCTGATTATTAGGATTATTGCGATTATTAGTTCCTGAGATCACTGACAGAGCTTTCGGATTCTGTGAGTCACTCTTTCCTGACTCACTGTAGGTTTCCCCCTGTATTATGTGGCATAGAACTCTCTCAATCAGTACAAACCTGTGGCCCTCACTGAAAATATGACACATGCCGTTGCACACTTAAAAAACAGAGACAAACCATGAAATCCAGAGTTTGAGGTTTTGCAGCATAGCAGCAAATCTGTTTGGGCATATTTGGAATCAAATCATCCATATTGTCTCAATTCTGATGTTTTTGGAATACAGTATGTCTCTACATTTTCATAGACTGACCACAGGTGACTTAACATTCCCCTTGTCATGATTCTTCTCTGTCATGTAATAAAACTTGTTACAATAGACTGGTAATGATATGGATTCCTGCTGTAGCCCTCATACACTGCCAGTTACACTGCTGTTGTGCCTCTGTTCTGCTCTCGTAAATGTAATGCTATGTAAGTGAGGTATTACTTTCTTTGTTAAAGTTTCTGTTTAGTAAGAGTGAATCTGAGATTCTCTCTCATTTGGTTTGATTGCCACTGTTATTTCTTTATATTTTTTATTTTAGCTTCCACATGAGATATTCTATCAGCACTGGCAATCACAGGTCGATGCAGAGAATTAACGAGGTGTTGGACTCTTTGTTTTGATTTTCCTGCAGTGGGTCTTACTCTGGATAGATGCAGCGTTGTAGAGTTCACTTATTGATTCAGCCTAAACATAGCCTGCTGTGTTTGTGTATTGATCTCCATGTCTGGGGGGACTTCTGTGATTGGGAGAGCAGGGCCTTACTTAGGTGTCCATAAGCAGCTCCCCTGAGATAGCAGGGTCACCTGACCTCCAGGAACATGTCTTGCTTGCTCGTCCTAGATCCTAAGATCACATTGTGTTTTCCCTCCGGAAGCATTGCCTTCCTCAGATCTCTGTCATTCGCCTTGTCATCAGCAGAGGGGCAGAGAGAAGGGCTGAACTAGTCGAGTCGGCTAGATCAGGACTTTCTGTTTTCCTGGAGGAGTATGAGAAACAGTCCACCGTTCTGCTTTGGTTAAATGCTCCAGATGGGGAGGAAGTTGAGGCTTTACTAATTATTTTTCTTTTCCTTGTACACACATGTAGGAGAAAGTTTATCAACTCTTTTTGAGCCTAATTGTCATGGCAATGTTATTATTTCAGTGGTTGTTCTTTTATACTTATGGGAATCACTTGACAAATATATGTGTAAGCAAGCACCCAGTATATCAATGGTTTGAATAAAATTGAATTGGGTGCAATCCATTCTTTCATCCAGCAAATCAGTAATTCATTTTTTTTTTCTCCCCAAGTGTCATTTTTACAGCTCTGCAATGAAAGCCTTCAGAAATAACAATGATGCTATCTGGTTGTGTGTCTGGTTTTGTCTGCGCTGTGCAGCAGACAAAACCACTCTCAGTGTGGTGGTGAGGTGAGATTTCTACAATGCTGTTCTCTTTCTCACGTTGTTTTGCTCTGTCTCCAGCAACGACACCCTGGTTCGAGACATACAGGGAGAGCTTCCTCCAGTCCATGCCTGCCTCTGACCACGAGTTCCTCAACCACTACCTCGCCTGTATCCTTATGCCAGTAGGAAATACTATGATACTCCCCACCCGCCCATCACTACCATTTCTCTTTCTCTCTCTCTCTCTTCCTCCTCCTCTACTCCTACACTTCTCTCTGTGTGGTTGTGAGTCCTTGACTGGGGACCTCTGCAGGTCTATTGGTGGTGTCGTCCAGTGAGGCGGTGCCAGTGGAGCAGTTCCTGAAGCTCTCTCAGGAGCAGCACAGGATCCAGCACAGCGGAGAGTACACCAACCCCAAGTGGTTCATCCCCAACACACTGAAATACTACGTCCTACTGCACGACATGAGCGATGGGGATGAACAGAGGTACCATGAGGGCAAACACACACACACACACACACACACACACACGTAGTGGTTACATAACTACTTGGTGATCTGATTAGCCGCATTATCACCATCGAAAGCCAGCAGGCAGGTGTGTATGTCATGTCCGCCCTCCCTTTCTCTCAGCTGTTCACCTCGTTCACTTCAGCCATCCCTGGCCCACCCTTGAAGACCGTGTGTACGTGGGTGCGAAGCCCAGTCGTGTTCCTTAAATGTTACACTTTGCATCATTAGACAGAAACTGTAATGAAGTAGATGTTTACTCCTCTACCCTCCGGCGGTTATTGATTCCTTTCATATTTTAAGTATTCCCTTCATAAGTTCACAGCCTCAGTATTATCAGAACACACTTTTGTAGAAACTCTGGCCTTATGCGTCCATAAAGCTCTGCTCTAGCCTCTAGCCTCTTTTACCTATTGCTAAAGTTGCCTCACATGTACTGGTTTGACCCCTTGATGTGGTATCCATATATCGATCTGTCTTTGTATATTTTCTCGTACCTGTATGTGACAGAGGGTGAAAAGCAACTGCACCATAATCATTCAGTTCATAGTGGTTTTGTAATGGCAAGATGGCGGCATGCAGGTTTTTGCAGGCTGAGAGCACTTGGTTTGGGAAGGAACGCCATCTACAACTATGCAATAACATTATATTTACTGTCAGATACAGATAGATGGTATTGCCAAGCTTGCCACATCATACTATCAAGAGGACCACAATGGAAACAATGTTACACTATTGTGTCATTGTGCTTTTTAAATGGTCAAATAAATTAAATGGTATCAAATAATCTCTGTCTGTCTGTCTTTCCCACTCTCAGGGCGGACTCTGTGTATGAGGATATGAAGCAGAGGTATGGGTCTCAAGGCTGTTACCTGTTGAAGGTTAATTCCCGTACAGCGACGGCAGGGGCAGACGAACAGATCCCAGACCCCTGGAGTCAGTACCTCCACAAGAGCAGCCTGCACAGCCAGGTATGGCCCAGTCAGAGAGAGACAGACTAACAATCTACTTCTATGTGAACCCTTATTGCAGCACTCCTATCTTGTGTAGAAGAGTAGAGGTTTTTCAGAATAAAGAAAGGATGTAATCACCCAGACAAGCAGAGTCCTACCACCTATTACACCATTACTTCATTAGTACAGGTGAAAGGGAGGATGCTATTTAGAGTAAGAGGGATATACTTATCTTCAGAAGCACAATAGGATGTTTTTCAGAATGTCCAATCTTCTGTTGTCTGTTAGTGTGTAGGATCATTACATGTGTGTTCTCATGTTTGATGATGCGTGTCTGTAGGATCTGTATGAGGAGCCTTCCCCAGCAGTGAACAACGCGACTGGAGAGAATAATGTTGATGGAACGGAAGTGGATGGACATGACTCAGCAGACAAAGGTGAGCCCACTCAGCCTCCCCAGGAGCCCAAATGATGTGATGCTCACTCTGGATCTATAAATAGAAGAACAATATGCTTGTTGAGATGACTTGGGTAGATGGCTGGGTTGGTGATCATGTGGTGTTGTCTGTCAGATGGAGTCTCCAACAGTCTGGACACCCACCCTCTCCAGCTTGATACGCCCAGCGACCCTGGCAGCTTGGACGCCCTCAGGGTCGTGGCCACTGAACCACTGAAGAAAACCCCCACTGCTTCCGGCCCAGGGACAAGCCTTGGTGCCTGTCTCACACTTAACGACCACGATCGTATCAGGCAGTTCATCCAGGAGTTCACCTTCAGAGGTCTGCTGCCACACATAGAGAAGAACATCAGACAGCTCAACGACCAGGTACACACACACACACACTGTTGGTACTCATACATATTGTGTACAATACACATGCACTGGTTTGAATAACTACAGTTTGACTTTCAAAGTTTCTTTTAGATTTATTTTAGAGTTTGCAGTTGTCGCGTTAAAGGTTTATATTCTATTGATTCCTCTACCTCCCTCCCTTCACAGCTGGTCTCTAGGAAAGGCTTGAGTCGCTCTCTCTTCTCTGCCACTAAGAAGTGGTTTGGCGGAGGGAAAGTTCCAGAGAAGAGTATCAGTGAGCTGAAGAACACGTCTGGCCTTCTGTAAGTACAGTAATGCCATCATTATCAGTAATGCCATCAACATTATCACAGCTCTCATCTGACTACTAATTCTGACAGAAGGTAGAAACACATTCACCCAATGTACTCTACTTTAACTTCTACCAGGCTTAGTTTATTGTTGTAGAGCTTTTTGGTGTGGTTGGAAGTGTCACATTACATACTGACCAGTGTTTGTAATGGATGGCAGAGTCACAAACATATGTACACATTCACACATGCAACTCTATTGGTCCAATTAGAGGTGCTAAGCGAGAGGTTCTGGACAGCTACTCCTCTTAACCATAGTTGCATTATTCACATTAATGTGTCCCGAGAGTCTGACATTTGCCCCTTGTGATGTCAGCTATCCCCCAGAAGCCCCGGAGCTGCAGATCAGGAAGATGGCTGACTTGTGCTTCTTGGTGCAGCACTACGAGCTGGCCTACAGCTGCTACCACACAGCCAAGAAAGACTTCCTCTCCGACCAGGCCATGCTGTATGCTGCAGGAGCGCTGGTGAGAGAACAGACAGACAGACAGACAGACAGACAGACAGAATGTGAGAGAGTTAGAGTGAGTTTCTTAACAGTGGGGTTTGGCAAACCCGGGGTTTGTCCACTACATTTAAAATATTCTGAAGTTTTGATGGAACAGACTCGCCATTTGATGTCTGAGAGAACCAAACAACAGCAGCCGCTGTGTCAGCACTGCACATCTGAGGGAAAAGCAGCAGCAGCAGCAGTCTGTAGACTAGAGTTATTAGAACTAGGCTGAGAATGCTGTCCTCAAATTCTCAGCTTTTTCCTAGACAGGTATGTAATACCAAATGATAGTGGAAAATGGCATATTTTACACACACACTCTCACATAGTCTGTATTGATCTATCCTCCCTATCCTCTGCCGCTCATCTTCCCATTCCCCCTGCGTTAACAAGGCGGCCATGCCTCATGGCTTTCTGGGTCATTGGAATATTAACGGCAGAAAGATACAGACTGGGATCATGACATCCCATACCTGTCTGCTCTCCAATGATAGTACTGTATCTCTCCCGTTCTTCTGTCCCTCTTTTTTCCTTTTACCCTTTTTTCCTCCTCTCCTCTCTCTCTCTCTCTCTTTCTCTTTGTTTCCTCCTTTGTCTCTCCCCTCCTTAGGAAATGGCTGCAGTGTCTGCATTTCTCCAGTCTGGTGCCCCAAGGCCGTATCCAGCACACTACATGGACACAGCCATACAGACCTACAGAGATGTGTGCAAGTATGACACCCTCTCGCATAACACACACAGACACTTGCATTTTGCAGCACTTACATAGACATGCATCATACAGTACACCTACATTTGGCTGAGTCTTGTAAGTTTGTATATAATGTGGGTGCCTTGCTCCCATAGGAACATGGTGCTGGCAGAGCGCTGTGCGCTGCTCAGCGCCGAGGTGCTGAAGAGTCAGACCAAGTACTCAGACGCTGCAACCCTCCTCATCAAGATGACCAGTGAGGTGAGAGGGGACGAGGGCAGGACTCTGTTCTGATATCCTATCATCTCTCCTATCGGGTCTCAGGCTCTCTCATTTGACTGTTTGTGTTTACGTTTGTGTTGACTGTTTGTGTTTAAGAGTGACCTCTTAAGGGGTAGACAATATTTCATTAGACAATGTGTCGGGCTGTCCGTGAGTATGTACGAGTTAGACTTTGTGTATGTGTATATGCTTATAACTCTTTGTCTATCTTTGTCTCTCAGGACTCAGACCTGCGCAGTGCACTCCTGTTGGAGCAGGCAGCCCACTGCTTCATTAATATGCGTAACCCCATGGTCCGCAAGTTTGCCTTCCATATGATCCTGGCAGGACACCGTTTCAGCAAGGCAGGCCAGGTGAGTGGACATTAATTTGGCCTATACTAAGCCAGGCCAATCCAGGACAGGCTGAAACTGGCCAAAGCAGATCATGTACATGTTCTTTTTTTAAAGATGTATAGTATTTGGTAAAGTGGGCCAGATGAATCATGAGCTCGTCGGAGATAGAGCTGGACGCTCTCGTTCACTCTTGTTCACTACAATATCTTTGATAAAAGTTGCTCTTTTTTTCACGGGTGTGACGTCATGTCCTATAGTCTTTTGAAATCAGAACAAGGTAGGGTGAGACAGGTGAATCAAAGGCAAGAGAGAAGTGGGACTGCGGAAAGGTCAGAGGGGTTAAATGGATTTGTTCTTTTGAAGCGGAGTTTGGCTGGAAGGCCCAGAGACTTCAAAGTGCGAGGAGTTTTGAGTTTTAAGATTTGTTAAAGTAGTGTAGCATTTAAAACTCTGGCATACGAAATGTGTTAATAAAGCTTTTCTCGTCTTGTAAAGGTTAGTTCTCTTTCTTTCTTTTTTTCTCCTTTTTCTCATTTTCTTCCCCTCTGTTTTTCTCTTCCTGTCTCCCCCTCTCTCCATCACTTTCTTTCTCTCTATACACCCTCTCCTGCTCCCCCTCTCTGTAGAAGAGACATGCGTTGCGGTGCTACTGCCAGGCCATGCAGGTGTACAAGGGAAAGGGCTGGTCTCTGGCAGAGGACCACATCAATTTCACTATTGGCCGCCAGTCCTTCACCCTGCGCCAGCCCGAGAACGCTGTGTCAGCCTTCCGCCACATCCTCACCAACGACAGCCAGCAGACCTCCACACAGCAGGGAGCCTTCCTCAGAGAGTACCTCTACGTCTACAAGGTAGCGAACAGCCCAGACACTACCTCAACATAGAGGATGGTCCTGCATAAATACGACTGCAGTAGACTACACAGTTCTAACAAAACAACATGAATACATCAAAACACTTGTTCCAGCACTGCTCCTGTCCTCAGTGTCTGGCTGGGGAGGCTCTCTTTGTCACACTGCCCCCTAAATGAACAGGGACATGTTGACTCATTCCTGGAATGAGTCCAGCCAATGGTGCATAATGTCCTTAGGAGTCCATTATCCACATTGACACGAGGGGACTGATAAATGACAGTGAATGATGTCGCATTGATTCCAAAGCTCAGATTAATGTAAGAAATATTGGATGGAATGGCAGTTATCTTGATTTTAAAAAAAAAAGAGAAAAAAAACAAATGTAGCATGAAAGATGGAGGAAGGAATGTCCCTATTTTTTCTTTTCTTTTTTCACTAAAAAAATCATTAGAAACGGTTGAAGGCCAGAAAAAATGCTGTGTGTCACAAGAGAGACAAAGAGAAGCATGCTATGCAAACAGACAAGGACAGCTTTTATTATTCTCTTGGTCACATGCCACTCAAAATGTAGCACAAGCAGGTAGGGTTGGGCAGGTATGAGGCATTACCAGGTGAATAAGGTGTTTAAGCTTATACTGGTTTATTTCTGTCAATACCAGCCCAAGCCTACAAGCAAGTAGTCACATAAACATGTGTGCACTGCACACAGACGTGTTAACTTGTCCTCTTCAAGTCTAAGCTGTCGATTAGTCTTTTTTTCTGAGTTGTACAAAGACCTTATACAGTATGTGTCAAGCCACACACAGAAACTGTGTTTATTTTTTACTCCCCCATTTAACAGTGTTTGGTTATTAAACTCAATGACGTTTAGACAGAGGAGTTTTTAGGAGATGGAAAGTAGTATGAAACGGCATGAGTGTAATCTGAACTGCGAGTTCGATTATTACAGCACTTATTTGTGTGTGTGTGTGTGTATGCGTGCGTGCAGCATCTGACTCTCTCTCATCTCCCCTGTGTGACCTTTGTTTCCAGAATGTGACGGGGTCGTGTGAGGTGCCTCTGCCCCAGCTGCCATTGCCCTGCATCCACAGCTCTGCCACACGGGTCTACTTTGGCCATGAGCGCCGCCTCGCAGAGGGTGAGACCTGCATACACACGCACACATTGAAGCTGTGTGATGTGCACGTGTGTGTGTGTGTGTGTGTGCGTACAGTTTGTAGGTTTGTGACAGAGAGACTGTTGTGTGGATGTGTGAGACACTACAGTGTTGTGGAGCTTTAATCCGTGTGAGACTGCAGAGTGAGAACGAGGCTGTAGTGTCTGTGCAGCGCTGAAACTGTGTGAAAATGCGTCATTCAGGGATTTAAATGGAGATCAAAGGAGTTAAACAGCAGCAAGTTAGCCTGGGCTGAACCAGAGAATAAATTACATATCAGGTTCCCTGGAGAAAACACTTAGCTCCTGCCGGCTGATTGCAGGAGCTTCATTTAAAAGCTACAATGAATTAAACAGAATAACTTACTCTGTGTGTGTGTGTGTGTGTGTGTGTGTGTGTGTGTGTGTGTGTGTGTGTGTGTGTGTTAGACAAGGGTCATGTAAACATGGAGAGAGCAGTGTACACACTGTTATGTTGTGAGTTCACAGGAGTTTCCTTGTAAGGTTACATGTTTGATATTTCTGTTTGATTGAGTGGTTGTTTGACCCATTGATTAACTGGTTGATCTTGATCAGGTGAGAAGCAGGCAGCCACCCACGTGTCTCTGGATCAGGAGTTTGACAGGGACCTTGCTGCCATGTGGAGGCAGTTGGAGGAGCAGGTGGTTGCCGTGGCCAACCGGGGGGTTGTCCCGGCGACGTTTCAACCAACCCAGTGTTGCCTGAACAGCCAGACGGACAACCTCCGCTTCCCCCTGGCTGTTGTGGAGGGTAAACACCCCCCATACACACACAAACACACTATTAAACGTTCTGCCCCCTATGCCCTCTCTCGGAAGATTTGAGTTCAACTCTTAGTTCTGTTTGTGCTCATCCTCATATCTCTCTGATCACAGAGCCCATCATCGTGGAGGTGGTGTTCCGGAACCCTCTGAAGGTTCCCCTAGTCCTCTCTAACCTGTCTCTGCTCTGGAAGTTCACGCTCAAAGACTTTTCTCGACCAGAAGATGATCCAGTTGGAGATACGATCAGCAATGAGAAAGAGGCGCTCGCTCCCAGGGTAAGAGCAGCATTCTTCACTTCACTCGTCATGCCTGTGCTTGAGCTCGTTTAACCTTTCCTATTCCACTCCTGTGTTCCAGACGGCACAGAAAGATGACGTCATCGCCACAGAAGTCATCCCAGAGTTCTGCATGAGCCCAGAGGAGACAAAATTGGTAAGCTCTCCTCTTGATTCTGCCCATTTTTTTACTCTCTCTCTCTTTCTGTTGTTTTCTCTCTCTCTACATATTTCTCTCTCTTTCTTTAATCCCCTCCCTCATCGTCCCTCTTGTGGTGTAACTCCTCCTCCCTTTAACCACTCTGTCAGCCCTGTTTGAACACTTTAGAAATACATCCTTTTGTATTTGTAATGCAGACATTTAACTTCTTTCCAGGCTCGCCTGAAGTTGCTCCCTCATCAGACTGGCCAGCTCAACATCCTGGGAGTGGCTTACAACCTGGCCTCCCCCTCTACCGGAGAGACAGCCAATAGCACTGCAGGCTCACAGAATGAAGGTACCACACACACACACACACACACACTCTCTCTCTCTCTCTCTCTCTCTGGTATTTTACACAAGCTAAATCTAGTGGCCTATTCAATGGTAGTATTCGGTTGTGCTTGGCAGTTAATGTCGAAGAAATGTTGATTTACCTTTTTTTACCTACATAAAACTAGACTCTACATTTCTAACGTTCACTAACTGGCTATACAGCCAGCTCTTGCTGCACACATACACACACTTGCATCACGGAAATGATAGGGCCCTACCTTTGTTGTCTGGTCACACACACACACACACACACACACACACACACACACCTACCTACACATAGACAAACACTCATGGTTGTAAATGACAGTGATTTAGCTACTAGTGAAGTCAACTACTCCTGTTTTCAGTATCAATCAACCATGTTTATTCTGCTTTCATAGAACATTGATAAAACAGTTCTGCCACTGTGATTGACCTGTTATGGTCCAGCTCTAACTGATGGTGTGGTTGTGGTCTTCTGTGCTGCAGGACCCCAGGCAGGCGAGGGGACGGCAGTTCGTGGCCGTCAGGACCTGGAGATTCAGGGACCGCGGTTGAACCACACCAAAGAGGAGAAGACCTCAGTTAGCCATGGTTCTGACAGGCGCCTGGATCCCACCATAACCCCACCCATGCCCCTGCTGGAGGTACTAGTCATGTCCTCTACCCCCGTAACAGACCCTCTACACCCGACTCTGCTCCCTGCCGCCCTCACCCCACGCCCCTCTGGCACTAGTGGATCCAGAAATGGCAGTGAAACTGAACTGGGGAGGAAGGATTATTCTCCTTTTTTGGGATTTCATTCTCTCTTTTAGAATTAATCTGAAATGTATTAACATTTAGGTTGAGGTGGACAGTATTGGAGTAGTTATGGGATGTGGGTCTATATTTAAATGAACAACAGGCCTATCAGTCCTTTATCTGTGTGTCCCCCCCCCCTTCCCTCAGGTCTTCTTCCTGCAGTTCCCCACTGCTCTGCTGTGTGGTGAGATCAGGAAGGCCTATGTGGAGTTCTGTAATGTAAGCCGCGTCCCCCTGCGCGGCCTGCGAGTGGTGTCCACGCATCCAGACTTCTTCACCTTCGGCAGTGCAGCCAGCACACCTCTCACCCCCGTCAGCCTCTCCGCCTCAGAGAACTGCTCCGCCTACAAGACGGTGGCTACACCTCCGGGCGCCCAGCCTGGCTCGGTTGCTGCTGTGACACTGGTGTCAGGGGGGGACTATGGGGTGAGGGGGGTGTCGGGTGGGCCGGGGTCGGGTGTCGCGGACATCCCCCTGGCAGAGGGCGTGCTGCGGCCTGGAGAGTCTACCCAGCTGCCCCTGTGGCTACGGGGACCTGACCAGGAAGGAGTCCACGAGATCAACTTCCTGTTCTACTACGAGAGTGCTGAGAAGGGCGGCAAAATCAGGTAGGTAGGAAGCAGCTTGTCACTCAGGATACAACTGAAAGAGTCACATGAAAGAGGTTGTTAATTGCAGCCTGGGAATTTGAGAAACTAATATTCGATATAAGATAAAGGCACCTGTTTGTATAACTGTTTGATACAGGGGAACATCCACAAGTGTAGTAGTTGCCTTGAATATACATTCCTTTGGCTTTTTAAAAAAATGTGAAGGTTAAATTGGTGCACTTTTTAGAAGCTGAATCCTCACTCCACCTCTGAATGTGATTTCGTATTTTCTTCATTATAATTTGTTCAGGTACACAGAGGAGGATGATCATCTTGGTTGAATATGTTTATTTAATTTTTAATGCAATTTAGAAAATTCTGTTTCAATTATAGTGAGCCTTTAGCGTTGCTTACAGCACCACATTTGTGAGATATAAATGCATGAGAACATATCGTCTGAATTACTCACTCTCTCCCCCTCATCTCTCCCCCCTCTCTATTTCTCTCCTGCTCTCCCTGTCACTCCATTCACTTTCTCCCTGTTCCTCTCTCTCAAACACCCCCCCCCCCCCCCCCCCCCAGTCACAGGGTGGTGCGCCACACAGTGTTTATCTGTGCGAGTCGTTCTCTCAGTGTGCGGGCCACGGTCTGCCGCAGTAACACACTGCCTGAGGAAGAGGAGGAGAGGGACGAAGAGGGGAGGAACGCCAGCATGCTAGTCTTTGTGGATGTGGAGAACATCAACACAGTGAGCTCCTCTGCAACACACACACAACATTAAAACACTTAAAAACGTGTACTGTACATGCTTAAACACAATTCTCTCTCTCTCACACACACACACAGACACACACACACACACACAAACTCTCTGTCTCTCATTTGCTCACTCCTCTACAGTTTCTTATACAGTACGTCATCACTCAGTCACATGTATTGAGGTTGGTTTCTGTGATGTCATGTTGCTGTCTGTGCTTTTCTATGTTTAGACACATCTTTCTATGATTCTAAAGCTATGATGTCATACTGTACATAGGTGTTTGACATTGTTGACAAATGCAGATGTTGATTATATCAGCCCCCTCTCACTCCCCTCTCCCCGTCCCCTCTCCCTCCCTCCACAGAGTGAGGCTGGTGTGCGCGAGTTCCACATCGTACAGGTGTCTAGCAGCAGCAGACACTGGAAACTAAATAAGTGCATAAATCCAGCAGACAACAAAGGTTTGTCCCCCTGTGCTTTCCGTAGCTGTCCGAGACAGCAAGAACATCATTTACAGAAATGTCTGCATTGAATGAGTGTATTCTGTTGTTAATTTTAAATTGTCTTTACCTGAAGAGGTCTGGTTTTAGTTATCAGCACTTCGCTCCCTATCTCTCTCCCCCCCACCCTTCTCTTTTCCCTTTATCTGTTCTCTGTCACACCAGTTGACTGCCTTTGGCTAGAGAGGGAATGCTAGTTGCACATGTGCTTAGCATATCATTCATTTTCTCCCATAATGGCTGTTCTTGTCAAATACTTGTTTATATGTATTATTATTATTATTATTATTGTTTTGATCACAATGCTTATCAGTACTTGGTCATCATGTTCAAAAACATTTGTGTGTGTGTGATTGAGTGAAGGAACATCAAGGCTCTGCAGCTGTTCCATTATCAGATGGCCTTTTGAAAGGTGATCTGTTTAGAGGGATTAGCTCTCACCTGCTCCTCCTCTTTAATTGGCCACCACTGCAAGATAGAACATGGTCTTTGTTAAAGTGAAGAGCTGGCCAGTGCGATAGTTAAAATTGATTAACATGCCCTTAAACTGTGTGTGTGTACGCACGTGTGTGTGTGTGTGTGTGTGTGTGTGTGTGTGTGTGTGTGTGTGTGTGTGTGTGTGTGTGAGAGATCCCAATGGAGGGCAGAAGAGAAGTTTTTCATTTTATTTAGTCTTTTTATCCTCTTCTCATTCTATCCTTCCAGACTGCAAACTCACCAGCAGGGAGAGGGGCAAGCTGTGCTTCAGAGTAACACGATGCAAACCACAACTAGGTATGACCTTGCATATCACACGTACACACACACACACACCTACACACTGTATATGCTACTACACAAATGGAAAACAAGTTATACCAGGCTTATACAAGCACATACAACCAATCAATCAAGCAAGCCACTTACTGTATCTCGCTTGTGACTTATTTTTTTCCTTCATTCTTTAGCTACCTCGAATGCTCTAGAGAAATACACCTTTGCAGACCTTAACCTTGGAACTGAACAGGTATGTTTGCCATGACAAGAAGAGGAAAAAGTGTTAGCATTGTCATCTCATGTCATCATGAGTTATTGCTTAGTGCATTTATTTTATCAAAACTATTGTCTTCTCTGCCTCTCTCCAAACCTCTCTTCTCTTTCTTCTCCTTTCTCCAGATCATCAGCTCCACCACTCCGTGTGCAGAATTCTTCTTCCGCCGATGTCAGCCCTCGGATTCTCGGAGAGAGGTTGTGGCAGTGGGCGGGGTCTTTTCACATTCCAGGGGTCAGGGGTCAGTCCCAGTGGGCGGGCTTGAAGACATCACAGGCGTGGTCAGGAAGTGCAGCGAGGTGGACCTGGACATCATCGTCCTCTGGAAGGTAAAACACACTCTGCACACCCCAAGCCCTTGTCCTGACTTTGGTCCCCCCTGATTGTTGTTAATGATTCAGTTGATTTGGTGGTCTGTTTTGCCACCAGGCCAATCCTGCTATGTTTGTTTTTCTTGTTGCTCACAGGCCTATGTTGTTGAGGACAACAAACAGCTGATTTTGGAGGGACAGCTCCATGTGGCTCTACAGACAATCGGCAAAGAGGCCTGCTCCCTGACACAGAAAGAGGTAGAGACACACACACAGTGCTCTGGCTGGAGTAATTGCCCTTTCTGCTGTGTGACTCACACCCTGAATGAGACACCAGGAATATTCCTGGGCAGAACAAAAGTCAAAGTCAAAGTCAAAGTGGCTTTATTGTCAATTCTTCACATGTCAAGACATACAAAGGAATCGAGAGGACGTTTCTCACTCTCCCACGGTGAGACAGATAAAGTGCCCAGGCACAACAGATAACACATACTAAAAGTAAAACATTCAATAAAAATAATTTAAACAGTGCAAAAAGAGCAGTCAGTAAAGACAGTAAATAGCAGCCAAATACTGTGTATTCTGTGTACAAATAATAGTGCAATAGTAGATTGTAGCAATAGAATAGTGGATTGTCCAGAGTCCAGGGTGGGGAGCGGGGGGGGGGGGGGGTGGTTGGGAGGGGGGGGGTGGTTTCAGCTTCCTGACAGCTTGGAGGATGTGGCTGGGGGAAGTGAGGGGAGAGAATTTAGCTTCCTGACAGCTTGGGGTATGAAGCTTTTCGTGAGTCTGGTGGTGTGGGCACGGAGGCTCCTATACCTTCTTGCAGGAGGCTGAACAGACTGTGTGCGGGGTGGCTTGCGTCGCTCACAATCGAGGTAGCTTTGCGGGTGAGGCGGGTGGAGTAAGTCTCTTGCAGGGAAGGGAGTGGGGCACCAATGATCTTAGCAGCTGTGTTCACAATGCGTTGCAGTGCTTTCCTGCTGTGTTCGGTGCAGCTACCGCCCCACACAGTGATGCAGCTGGACAGGATGCTTTCAATGGTGCCTCGGTAGAATGTTGTCAGGATAGGTGTGGGAGCTTTCGCTCGCTTCAGCTTGCGGAGGAAGTAGAGGCGCCGCTGGGCTGTCTTCGCCAGTGATGCAGTGTTGGTGGTCCAGGAGAGGTCCTCACTGATGTGCACCCCCAGGAATTTGGTGCTGCTCACTCTCTCCACAGCAGCACCATCGATGGTCAGTGGTGGGTGTTCGGTGTGCCCTCTCCGGAAGTCGACCACAATCTCCTTTGTTTTGCTGACATTCAGCAGGAGGTTGTTGTCTCTGCACCACGTGGTCAGAAGGTTGACCTCCTTCCTGTAGTGGGTCTCGTCGTTCTTGGAGATGAGACCCACCAGAGTTGTGTCGTCCGCAAACTTCACCATGTGATTGGTGCTGTAGGTTGGTGTGCAGTCTGAGTCAGCAGGGTGAAGAGCAGGGGACTGAGCACACAGAGCAGAAAACAAGACAGCGGGTCCCTACCTCCACTCAGGCAGTTCAGAGAGCACTCTCTCTTTCCGAAGACTCTTCCACAGATGTTGTCTCACTCTGCACTTTGAAAGTACTTTTGCTGCTTCTCATTAGAAATACACACTATGGTTTCTCTTACCTACAAGTCCCTTTTGTTTTTTCTGTCAACAGCTAACAGGGCTAGGATAAAAAGCGAAGTGTTTAGTTGGCTGTCCTCCCAAGCACACTGACTGGGACTGGGGTGTCCCCGATGTCACAGAAATGCTGGGAGACTTTTACACTGGGATAGGGTTGTGTGGTCAGATTGTGGCTTGGAGTTGCTGCTTTGCACACTGTTAAGCCCAGAGCTTGTCGAACAATACTGGTGCTGTCGGTGCAGCTGACTGCATGTTGTGTTGGCATGTGTTGCCCAGTATTAAGCGTGCTTGTTTGTGGTATAGCCTGGGACCAATGCAACCATGTGTGGTGATGTGAGTTATCTTGGGCAGTAGCCAAACATGCAGTTCGCGGATGGCTTTTAAAGGTTCGCTGCATTAGAGCAGTTTGTAAATCACTATCGAAGCGTAGCATGAGTGTATGCGTCGTGAGAGGTTAGAAGTCGATGGACGTTGTGGTCTTGGTTTGGTCTAGCGATTAGTGCTGCCGCCTCAAACACATCTGTTAAATATAACAAGAAAATAGAATATGTTGACCGCTGTGTGTGTGTGTGTGTGTGTGTGTGTGTGTGTGTGTGTGTGTGTGTGTGTGAGCGAGCGAGCAGGTGGTGCGGTGCCACGTCAGCCTTAACCTGGCTACATTTACATTTATGGCATTTAGCAAATGCCTTTATCCAAAGCCACTTCCAACAAATACATTTGTCTAAGTAAGTGAGTCATCTATCCATCAGTCATCATAAGAAAAAGTAATCTATGGTAGGACCAGGGGCTATTGGCAGTCCCAATGCTAGAAGAAGGAAGAAGAGAAGGAATTACGAATTATTATTTTTTCTACAGGACAGAAACTTGTACAGGGGGGTAGTGGGGATGAAGAGGTCTTTAGGAGGGACAGTTAAGATGTAGCCTGAAGAGATGGGTCTTTAATGTATGAGAAGAAGATAGGTAGCTACATTCCAACCTAATCATCCCCCTTCTTTCAATTAGCTCTTTCATCCCCTCTCCTCTACCCTGCAACTCTTTCCCAGGTCTTTACTGCAAAAGAGAATATGTTCTCACTTGTGTGGTAAAATAAGGTATAAATAAAACCCTCAGCCCAGGCCGGGGTGCTTCCTCAGTGGGTGGAGAGGGTAGCAGGGCTTAGGCGTTGCTTGCTCTCTCTCTCTCGATCGATCTCTCTCTGGGAAGAGTGCAGGAATCCCCTCTGAGATGTCCCACAGCATTGTTTAGTTTGACTGAAGCTCTGTTGACAGGAGTGACACCATCCTCATCTCTATTCAGCTGGCTTGATCAAGCTTGGGTCTCTGTTATGGGAGAGGGAGAGAGAACAGTTGTGTGAGAGAGAGAAAGGGAGATCCTTTCTTTAAAAGAGAGGAGTGTTTTATTTGAGTGACCTTCTCTCAGGTGTGAAAACAATGCAGTCTATAGCATTCCTTTCTCTCACACAAGTCAAAGATGTTCTGGAATAAGAATGGCCTTAATGGCTCAGCAATGTTAAGCTCGTCACTGAGTGCAAACACTTCATGTGCGCACACACACACACACACACACACACACCCAACACGTTATGCAGTCAGACTGTCTCTGTATGATGCCTTTCTGGCTCTTGTGTAGGCTGTGTATCTGGCTCTTGGCTCTGCCCCTAGAATTCTTTTCATCAAACTCTCAGACACGTGTATGCAGACATACACACAGTTCCAAAGTCACATTGAGCGTTGATTAAAGCGAGTGGATTTTTTTGAGTCTTTATGAAGACGGATGCATCGGAGGGTGGTGGCTTGAGCCATTGCTTAAACGTGCGTGCGTGCGATCTGACTCTGTTCACCTTACTATAGTTCCCCACTGCTGTCTTGCATGATTGAGCATCACCCCTCATTGACAATGACTTTATTCATTTCCATTAATTCTGCGTCTGGACCACCGTCTTACAGTTAAAAACATATTTGTCAGTAAAGCTCACAGTCTGAACGCATGCTGTGCTCTCTGCATGCACCATGAAGTGAGTACAGTCATTGCATCTGCTGTCTGGTTGAGTAAATTGTGTGTGTGGGACTGGTTTAAGAATGTTTGCAGAGATATCTGATGCGAACAGCTATTATCATCTAACCACCTCAACTTCCTCTCACGTGTCTCTAAAAATAACTCCCCATTCACGATGGAGATGGAACGTGATGTCTTCCACCCCTTAACCCCTCCCTCCCTCCCTCAGCCTAACCCTAACTTTAAAAAAAAAAAAAAATGTTTCAACCATGTATGGTTACACACACACACACACAAGCTTCTTTCCAAGCTGTTGCATAGCAACAGTGTCCGTTGTGCGCGTATTCATAATGATTGCAAGAGAACTCATCCCTGTTTATCCCTACGGCTTTTTATAGCTCTGCATGTGTGTGGCCAAGACCACCCTGGTCCTTCTCTTAATCCCCCACTCTACATCTCCATCCTCCCTCTGCTCACAGAAAAAACACTCCCCCTCTATAATGAAGTCTCTCTTATTCCCAACAAGCACCATTGAATCTCTGCATATAATTATGAAATGCACACACACACATACACATACACCTTTACCGAAGGCACTTTATGTAAAAGCTAATTACATAGGGTGCTGCACAGTGGCAAAAAAACCCATTACATCTGTGTATGTATACAGTTTGTATGCAGTTTGTTTGACATAATGGTCTTCATCGCGTTCCTCTGCTCCCTTCTAGGAAGCTCAGGAGATGTCCCTGTTGAAGTTTAAGCCAGAGCTTCCCCCTCCATTGACCCGCCCCTCCATGGAACAGCTCTCCCACCTCATCAAGACCAACCTGCACTATCCCGAAAGCTACAGCCACCCATTCATACAGAAAAGGTAACACACACACACACACACACACACACACACACACACACACAGAGGTGGGGAGGGGGTCAGAGTGAGTATGAGGGGAGACAGGAAAGGGAGAGCATAGGTAGCAGAGTGAGTGTGAAGTACTGGGCGACAGACAGCCCAATGTCAGTTCGTCAGAGTTGATGTCTAATGTGTGAATTCTGTAGTACCACCAGTCTCTGTGACTACTGAACTCCAGCAACACTGATCTGTTAAGTCTGTCCCAGGGTGGTTGTGACGCACATGCTCACTGGCAGAACTGCACTGCTTTGACCAACTTACTCACTTATCCTCACACACTTAACCTTCAACATGACAAGAGTTTAAATTCAGCTCTTACCACACAGCTTGGAAATGCAGAAACAGCCATTGCTGTCTGGAGATTGTAAACGTAGACGGACCTTGACCTGAAGTGCTGTGCTGTTTCATCATGTGATGCGCCTCTGTCTTTATCTCCCCCATGCTCTCTGTAGTCTATGTATGGTGCCGGTCACTTTAACTCTATCCAACTGCTCCCTGGCTCAAGTTGACGTCATCATAGACCTGCGACACAAAACTACCAGGTAAGCGCACACACACGCTGTCTCTCTCTTTCTCTCACACTAGCAAGCTACCAGGTACACAGATGTTTCAGTCGTGATTGTTCTGTATTCTCACACGACAGTGATGAAGCTCACTCATGTACTGTTGAGAGACCATCTGTTCCCTATGCCCCTGAGCAAATGTTTACCTAAAACTTCACCATACTCTAATCCTGTTTAACTGATGCATTGTCTTTGTCTTCTTTCCCTCCTCCTACCCCTCCTCTTACCCCTCTTTTGTCCTTTTCTTAAATGTCGCCCTCCCCTCCCCCTTACACCTTTTTATTCTCCCTCTCTTTCCTCCACCGTCTCCTCCTCTTCTCCCTGCCCCGTCAGTCCTGAGTCTTTGGAGGTGCATGGCTCGTTTACATGGCTGGGTCAGACGCAGTATAAGCTGCAGCTGAGAGCACAGGAGGTAATGCGTGTGCCGCTGCGCGCCTGCTTCCTCCATGCAGGCGTCTATAACCTGGGCACGCCCCGCGTCTTCGCTAAGCTGGCCGACCAGGGTGCCATGTGTGAGACCAGCCAGCAGACCGCCACTCCTGCCCTCATCATCATCAACAACAGTGCCTGAGCACTGCCCCCCTAATCAATAACCAATACATCATCATCATCATCATCATCATCAGCCATCTCTATCAGAGCTCCGCATCAGCAACTACAACGTGGAGCTCTAAGACCTACAGTCTTAGCCACCAGATAAATCTACTCACACCTCAAATCACCTGTCCCTCCACAAACTCCCTGACTAATACTGAACTGGACAAAGGAAAGCAGTTGTTTTGTATTTCTTAATAAAATTGAAATAGTGATGGAATGTTTGACATGAATCCTGCATCGGTTGATCTTGTAAACACTGCAGTGGTCAGATGGTAAATTAATCTCCTGTAGCTATTTTATGTCTCAAGCAGCAAAGCATTATGGACTTTCATGTGAATGGAGTTTTTTTTTCTTTTTCTTTTTTTTTGTCTCAGCGCTCCATTAATCGGTCTCCTCAGCTGAAACATTTTGGTTTGACATTTATATTTGATGAAATCCTTAAAAGGGGAGGAGATGGAGACGGACACATAGACATTTTCAAACAGCCGCTGTGTGCGTCTCCTACGGTGGCCGATGGCCGCCGCGACAGATTTACTTTTCTTTTGATAGTGTTGAAACTACTCACAGTCGGTTAGTTGTCACCATGGCGACAGACATGGACCTGTTTACTTCCTGGATAACCTGGAGAAGGACCGCTCCTCTGCCTCAATGAGACTGCAACCGTGGTTTGACCATGACTGGAGGGGTTCTCATGGTCCTGTGGAGGCTCACCCATCACGAACCCTTTAAAATGACATAAAGGTTGACCACTATGTGACAAACGCTTTGACTGACAGGTTCAGATACTGCCCGCCTACCTGCCTGTCTATTGGTCTGTCCATCTGGACTGTGTGGTCCCCACATGCACGCATTTAATTTTCTACAAACAAACCAGTTAACATTGTCCCCCTCATCCCTCATTGGACCTTCACCTTGTGATCAAGCTGTTATTTAAATGTATGTATTTACTCAACTGCTTTTCAGAAAATGATGTATTATATTTATAACAAATTTACTGTAAATAGAAATAAAAATGTAACCAATGATATCTACTTTGAGATGCTGTCTCCCGTGTAAAGAAGCAGATGCAATTGACTGGAATTTTCCTGAGAGAGTTTCTTTGGGTTGCTCTGGGAAGGGTTGATTCTGGATGCAGTGTGTTCCCTCCCTCATTCACCCTCTTTATCTGTCAACTTAATTTCTCAATGCCAATAATGAAATAATGGCTCTTTTTGTGATTCAAATGCATTAAGGGCTTCCTTATGTGATTTTGTCTCACACGCCTGATGTGTACTTAAGTTTAATTTTTGCTCAGTTAAAAGAATTTTTGCCTTGGCAAAGTGGTTAGCGCAGCTGAAGGACAGCTATTCCTTGTTGACTTGACAAGGGTTAGAATCTGATGCTTTATAACCCATTTAAAGCATTACAGTAACCTATAAACTCTTAAGTTGCCTTTTTAAACGATTTGCAGTAGGTCACAATGTACTACAGACATTGTACTACATGAACCGTTCCCCCTAGCTGCCCTGTCTGCCCACTCTGCTCTCACTCCCTTTCAGGTTATTCTCGTTCAGCCGGCGATGCAAGCACCTTCTAGCTCAACTGGCCATAATTGATTTGGAGCAGAGTCCTCACGCCCCCCCTCCTGAGCTTTATCATTCACAGAGAGCAGGACCGATGAGAGGCTCAGAGTACCACGGAGCACAGATGCAGGGAGTGATGATGGAATGCCGTAGGGGCAAATCTGCCGTGAAAGAGGAGAGTCACTCGCGTAGCCCCTCAAGAGCTGACTCACCAAATGGTTGTGGAGACAAGACTAGGCTATCAGGTGAACCTCCCCCCCCCCCCCCCCCCCCATCTTATCTCTCTTCATTTCCTCCTCCACCTACACACACACACCCCTTCATTAGGTAAAGTCCTGCCCCAGATGAAGACATCACTCACGTTTTATTTACACCTCTGTCAAATGGTGGCAATTTAATTATATTGGATTACTGTTTTTTGTTTATTGGCCTTTTGGTTTTGTATGTTCACATATAACAACCCTTTATTCCCATATGGAAAGTAAATATATTTTGAATATATTTAAATATATGTTTAATCATGCTAAATGTATTCAGAATACATTTGCATTCTTGTTAAATACATTTTTGTACAGAAATCAAAAATGTGTGTATTGAGGAAATGTATTCCAGAAATGTATTTTTATGCATGGCTGTGACATTGAAATGTGTTTCAGAAATTAAGGGTATGAGGATTCTCACCCCAGGTGCATGTGTTACGGGAAATGTCTAAACGGAGAATGTATACATATATATCTTGGTTAAACTATACATTTCCCAACTCTACGGTAGATGTGTACATATTCCGGTATATTAACCGGGGTATGTATAAGCCTATATTTCCCATTTTGACGAATTTGCCGTAACATATGCATGAAACAAGTTAGTAACAATGTGACAGGCTTAAGTGAAGCTGCATTATGAGGTGCCAGAGAATTTGGGTGAAAATGCTCTGCAAATGCAACTTGTTGGGTGTCATATTGCTGACTAATGACCAAGTCTGGCCAGTTCTGTCAGGGGTGTGAGCGATGGTTGTTATCTTTGTATTGTGGGCGGCTGAAGTGTTCTGTGAGTGGTTGATGTTGTCCATAACCCTTCCCTCTGTTTCTTCATGGCCACTCAAGAGGAGCCTCCGCAGCCTTAAGCAGGTGGGCATAGGCAGGGCCCTGCTGGAGGTTGAGCAGTGTTTCACACACAGGCCAGTTACCTATAGGCCACCCGATACACCCAGTGTGTTTCTATTAAGTGCATTGATGTATCAGTGTATTTCCGTCTTTTGATTTTCTTTTCTTTTTTCTTTTTATCAGTATCTGATCTTGTGCTCCTTAGATCATATAATTGTCATTCTTATTTAACCCAAAGTAAGAAACAATATGGTTTACTATTATTGAAAAAAAAAAAAAAGATGATTTAAAATATTCAGGCTACCTTTGTTATTAAGCTTAACATAGTAGTAGCTTTTGACTCGCAACTCACAGTTCCCAAGGAGTCCTTGTAAATAGCAGCTTCTCATCCCTTCTCCAGACCTCCGCTGGCTCGCCACAAGGGTGCGTGCTTTCCTCTCTGCTCTTTATCCTGTACACGGAGGACGCAGGAGCGCCCAAACAAACCGCCACCTCTTTAAATTCGCAGATGACACTGTCCTCCTGGTCCAGACCAAGACCATTGACCAGCCCTAGGAAAGTTTGTCGAGTGGTGTGACAAGTCATTCCTTGGACTAAAAGCGGAGGGGGTCACATTTGTGCCTGAGGCCATCAGGATAATCAACGCCATGATCTCACTAGTACACACACACACACACACACAGTACAGCCTGACTGTGGCATTGATGGGTTGCAGGCAGCCCCATGAATATGAATCTGCACTGCGCTTTCTTATGGACATTAATTATTTTATATTCATATGCCATCGCTTTAGTGTGTGTAAATGTCATTGTGATATGTTGTGGTATGCTGTCTTGTTGTTGTTGTTGACCGTATGTGCCCAAAGAAGTTGCCCCCGCAGTGATGAATAACTTTTTTTAAAATGTAATAACATTTAATTGAATACCAATTCACTATGACAGGATCCACAGGGATCCAATAACGCGCGTCAAAGATACAATAATTGATGGCATGCTGTAACTTTCGGGAACAAATGGCGATTTGGTTGTCATCTGTTATGACCACATTATAGGCTATAGGCTTGGGCATTGTAGAACTGGCACTGCAGAGCGCGCTTAATTCCCCAGTGACTACTTTTTCAGTAGCCTATGGTGAGTGGGAGAGTGATTTCATTCATAGAATCGTGCTATCACAAAAGACCCTGACGTCCTGCCCCCTAATTAGTTGCATACGCATGCGGATAGATCTGCCAACAGAAAGGATTCGGGTTTTACCACATTGGCGATGCACGTCCGAGCGTCCAATAAAAGGAACTCGTGGACACAGTCGTGGACGGGCATCTCCAACAACTCCGACGCGCATTGGGCATTCCTGCGCTCTGTGCTTTTTAAATGGACAAAGTGCGGAAAAGTCATCCCCACCGCCATGCGCTCGACCCGGAGGACCTTACACACCTCTGACACACCTCTTGTTCTCCCAGTCTCGCGCTGTTCGGACTCCTTCGCTGATTTTACCTGGGTTGGTTGGAGAGGAAGAGGGCTCTCTTCCACGCGAGCGGTCTAATGAGAGCGGTCTTTTTAACATTGTTGGTTGTGGATCAATCACAAATGAAGTTTCAGCGCGCCTTTATCGCGCCGCGACTGGAGTTGTTCCCTCGTTTCTAAGGGAATTATATAGACTAACAGTGAATCGAGAGGTAAGGCTCTATTTAGTGCGTTAACATGTAATAGGCTGGGGGGTGTAGGTTTGTGATTTGTGTGAGAGGATGAGAGGTACGTGCAGCCACAGGTGCCGCAACGGGCAGAGCGGTCACGGACTGCACCACAGAGCGTTATGTGTGGATAGGTAAAGGACAACTTTGTGCTTGCATGACAGGGTAGAGCGCACGACCATCGTTAGATTATTTGACTCTTTTTTTTATTATTATTAAAAAAGGCTGTCTGTACACTCCACGTCCCACTAAGAATAAGGAATGGTTATGGGACAATCCACCCACCGCACATCGGACCTGTAGATTAGATTTCTCTGTGTGCTCTGTGGCAGAATGACATATAGGTTTTTAACAGGTTTCTAATATAGGGTTTTCACAATACGCTCAGCTGAATGGACAGTGTAACAGCAAAATCTTCCCCGTGGTGCATAGAACAAATAGCCAGAGGGGTGAGTTTGATGTGTGGGTGTTTAGTGAGAGTAGGCCTCTGTAGCTGTAGGGAGTTATATGGACTAGGCTATTAGGGCTGTTAGGGTGCACCTGCAAAAGAGGCCTTGGTCTCAGTGTGTTTCCCCTATATAAATAAAGGTTAAATAAATTAGTATTCATACATTTTGTCTAGTTCAATCCTTTTCATTTTGTCCATTTCCTCCTCAACAGTAAAAAAAAAAAACCCAAACCCTGTTATTTCCAGCCATTCTGAGGGTCAGGGCCCACTCAGACAGAGACACAGCTCTTGACTCATCTTCACTAGCATGTCCATCACCCTGTCATACTCACGCCCACCTCACTCTCTTCTTAAGCTGGCATTAGGGTTTGTCAGGGTTGTCCTCCTCTATCCTCTATGTGCCTGTAATGTCTACACGGCTTGCTTACAGTACTTGTGTATAAAAGACTTTTGCAGCCATCTGCCTCTAAGTATGCTTATCTTTAATACACTGGTCCACCTCAGTGCAGTGCAGTGCAGCGCCATCTCCGCCCCATGGCCCCACTGTTAATGAGTGAGTTAGATAGGAATGTGTTTGTGTGGTCAGACTGTTGATGGCATTGTGTATGGGCTTTTGACAGGAGCTTTAGTACGACACTGGTTTCAAAGACAATGTGTGTGTAGGCAGGTTAGAGAACTACACTCACCGGCCACTTTATTAGGTACACCTTGCTAGTACCGGGTTGGACCCCCTTTTGCCTTCAGAACTGCCTTAATTCTTTGTGGCATAGATTCAACCAGGTGCTGGGAACATTCCTCAGTAAATGTGCGATAATGCATACAACTATATGTCATTGTTGGAGTTTGTGTGGCTGGACGTGTATATATCTAGAGTGGAGGGTGAAGAGAAGAGAGACTCTCATTGGTTGTGACTGCTGTGGGTGCACAGCTCCAGTGCCTCAACAACTCCTCCTAAATGAATGAGTTTTACACCCAGAGGATAATTAAATAATTTGTTTGTTGTGCTGAGTATTGTTTCAATAATCATGCCCGCTGCAATCTGTCTCACAGCCAAACCGAATCAGTGACTGGGAGAGCCTTTCATATATAGGCTGCTGACAGCTGTTGACATTGATTACCTGCATGTATGAGTGAATCAGTGTGGGCTTTGATGTGAAGGTATAAGGACTGTCTGTGACCAGGTAATGTTATAATATAATATGAGAGAGAGAGATTCATTTGTCCATCAGATGCAATTTAACATCGCAGTTTGTGGCTAAGTACTGTAAACCCTCATCATATGATCATCGAAGGGATGATGCACAGAATTAGTGTTAGGAGTAGTGCTGCAGTGTATTAAAAGAGAAGGTTCATGCCATACTTCGACTGTAGCATACTATTCAATGTTACTATTCTTAATTAACTATACGTTCATTTCAAATACTGTATAACATGTTTGATAGAATATATTTATTGATATGCAAGGTGTATGTGAGTGTTTTCTCCAGACACAGAATGCTGTGAGCCATTGCAGTCAGACTGTCACTAATGTTGGGTAGGTCAGCGGCTCGCACGGCTGCATTAAAAGCTGTGATTGATTGAGGTGCCTGTCTGCAGCGAACTGATTAGTCTGAATCAGAAAACAAAACTCTCCATCACACACACACACACACACACAGTATATAGGGCACAGAGTTTTCTAAAGTTGATTTACCTTCATGTCTAATCTTGGTGAGGTCATTTCCTAACTGTGCAGTTCTCGCTCTCTCATCATCTCTCGCTCTACCATTCTATCTCATCTTCTCCTTCTCCTCTCTTGCTTGTTCAGGTTTTTATTTCAAATGGAAGGTGGTAAACTATATACAATATACAGTATATAACAAAACTAGGGAAGTAGTGGACACTAGGGACTTGTGTCCCACATCAATGTCAACGGGCCACACCCTCTCTTTTATATCCGTTTTATATCCTTATATGTTGGTGATATGTGTGTATGCAGACAGAAAGTGTGTGTGTGCCTGTGTCTTTGCACATTTGTACTGTGTGTGGATCTGTGTCTGTGCATCTCTGTGTGTGTATGTTGACTCGTGTCTCTTGTCTCAGATGGGGTGGATTGCAGATAACAGCACCTTCCACTCCAACATCCCTGAGGCTGCAGACCTGGCAGTGGCAGTCGTCTACTCCATATTTGGTAAGTGCCCTTGGGTCCCAACCGTTTAGAGGAGCACCTAACCATACTGGAACATACAACGCCTTCGGAAAGAATTCAGACTCCTTCACTTTTTCCCACATTTTGTTGTGTTATAAACTCAATTTAAAATGGATTAAATTAAAAGAATTAGCCATCAATCCACACACAATACCCCAGAATGACAAATCGAAAACAGGTTTTTTAGAAATTTCTGTACATTTATTAAAATTGAAATACAGAAATATCTCATGTACATAAGTATTCAAACCCTTTGCTATGACACTCTTAAAATTAGCTAAAATGCAAAAATGTCATCAAGAAATCACTCAATAAGTTGAATTGAGTCCATCTTAATGCAAGGATAATAGTTAATGTAATTTTTGAATGAATATCTTTGTTTTTATAGGGTCTCTGATTTGCATAGGAATCAATTACACACTGTGTGGATCAGGTTGTCATTACAAACTGAGCAAATGGAGAGGAACAAAACTGCTCAGGAATGTGATCCTGAGGCTTGGTGAGACTTACAAAAATCTACAAAGTTGAATGGTGGCAAAAAGCACAGTCGATGGGACAACATCATCTCAGGCACTCAAAATTGGTCTATAACCAAGTGGCCAAAAAGAATCCCTCAATGGAAAATAATCTCTCATATCCATAATTGTGTTTGCAAAAATGAATTCAAGTGATACAGCAAAGAAAGTGTCTGGAAATGTGTTTATTTGGTTTTCCTACAAAGCATTTGGTTTGGTGCAAATCCACACATGCAATGCAGTTTCTGCACCATCTCTCGTGTGAAGAGTAGTGGTAGCTGCATCAAGTAATGGGTATGTTTGTCACTGGCAGGGACTGGGGAGTTTGTCAGGATCAAGAGAAAATTGAGAAATTTGCTCAGTTGGTAGTGACATCCAAATCTACATAGTGTGTAATTGATTCCTATGCAAATCAGAGACCCTATAAAAACAAAGATATTAATTCCAAAATTACATTAACTATTATCCTTGCATTAAGATGGACTCAATTCAACTTATTGAGTTATTTGTTGATTACATTTTGCATGTTAGCTAATTTCATAGCAAAGGGTCTGAATACTTATGTACATGAGGTATTTCTGTATTTCAATTTGAATACATTTACTGAAATTTCTAAAAACCTGTTTTCGCTTTGTCATTCTGGGGTATTGTGTGTGGATTGATAGCAAATTCTTTGAATTTAATCAATTTTAATTTGAGTCTATAACACAACAAAATGTGGAAAAAGTGAAGGGATCTGAATACTTTCCGATGGTACTAATAGGATAAATGAATTTCAAGTGCCTAATTGCCACAGCTATAAAATGCCAATAATTGCTATTAACATCCTCTTGCAGTAAAGTGTCTCCTCAGATAGGAATGAAGAGAGAGAGAGGGGTGCAAAGACAGTATCTGTGTGGCATCAGCCTTGGCACTGGGTGTAAAATTGAGCCTCTGGTTGGGGTCTATTTTTAGCACCAGCACATGCACACATCAACCTCCACAGATCCTAGAGCTTGAGGGGTCACACTGTGACTAAACACACACACACACACACACATCTCAAACTCACAGACTTTTATTGTGTTTTTTCAGTCAATGCCGCTATCATCAGCAGGTGTCTGATGTTCTCAACTCACTCCATTCACACCTGAAGAGCTAATCCACTTGTTTATTCTCTCTCTCTGTCTCATATCCCCATAATCTCTCTCTCTCTCTCTCTGGTGGAGGTAGAAATCATAGGAGGGGCTCATTGTAATGCATGGAATGGAATGATGATGTTTTTGATATGTGTTTGATACTATTCCTTATTCCATTCCATGCATTACAATGAGCCCATTCTCTGATGTCTACCTCCACCAACCTCCCTGATTATACTTCTGAGTATTACTAAAGACAGTCACAGTGCTGCTGCTGATAATAATAATAATAATAATGATCAAAGTGCAGTGCTTATTCTGTCTCAAAGGGGAGTGCGAGCATAAAATGTGTTTAGTATTGTAAGCTTTAGCACGGATAGAGTTTCAGTGAGGAAGCAGACATGTTGCAAAAAAAACCTTTGTGGGGCATTTTATTGGTACAGATCTCACAAAGCCAACCTTCCAATGGCCACAACAGCCCACACTTAAATACCCTCCCAGGTGACATGATTAACGTAGGACAAACCAAGTAAGAGGGGAGCTCCACAATGTACACAAACCCAACTACATAATCTATTTTTATACATAATCACACATAACCAACTATCACAGGTAGGTAAAAAAAAACAATCACTGTTAGGCTATGGTAAGTGCAAAGGACACTTTGCACTTACCATTCTCCAGCCACAAATCCCATCCCCCCGTTCAATTAACAATGGGAGCTTCCGGAACGATATAGGCTGTCCTTGTGGCTTGAGGACTCCTTTTGCCAGTGAACCAGGAACTGCAATCACAAACGGGTGAGTATATACACACATTCTACACTTCATTCATCTCCCATATACAATGTAAAATGTAGAATACCAATGTTTCACAATAACTCAACAATGTTATTTATAGTTAATGTTATTTACAGCTATGAGTGCCAATATGTTAGCCGCGTACTCATACCTTTTATTCTTTGCAGAACCGCCCCTCATGACTGCCCAACAACTGCAGACCCATGAGTCATCCCCTGCGTTGCACAAGCACCTAAACACAACATATATCCCTGCACACAAACACACCCATACACTCCCAACCCGTGATGGACTGATCTCCATCACAAGTATATACACTCACCGGCCACTTTATTAGGTACACCTTGCTAGTACTGGGTTGGACCCCCTTTTGCCTTCAGAACTGCCTTAATTCTTTGTGGCATAGATTCAACAAGGTGCTGGAAACATTCCTCAGAGATTGGTCCATATTGACATGATAGCATCATTGCTGCAGATTTGTCGGCTGCACATCCATGATGCAAATCTCCCGTTCCACCACATCCCAAAGGTGCTCTATTGAATTGAGATCTGGTGACTGTGGAGGCCATTGGAGTACAGTGAACTCATTGTCATGTTCAAGAAACCAGTTTTAGATGATGTGAGCTTTGTGACATGGCGCGTTATCCTGCTGGAAGTAGCCATCAGAAGATGGGTACACTGTGGTCATAAAGGGATGGACATGGTCAGCAACAATATTCAGGTAGGCTGTGGCGTTTAAAAGATGCTCAATTGGTACTAAGGGGCCCAAAGTGTAACAAAATATCCCCCACACCATTAGATATCTGTGTTAACGAGCAGTTGAACAGGTGTACCTAATAAAGTGGCCGGTGAGTGTATAGTTTGGTCATTACACACACACACAATACACTAATTCATATGTATAATGTATTCATTTTCTGGAGAATTATGACTATTAACCCCTTGGTTTTTATTCAGTAAACACTCTCCCCACACCCCCCTCCCCCAACAGAAAGACACACACAAAGTACACCACAGACTTGTATCTCTCAGTATCCATTAAACACCCGTTTGACGTGCTGAAGAATTGCACGCTTTATTAGATGAACAGAGAGCAATGGAAGGTATAACCACCCATCAATCTGGGGGTAAACACTGGGCCTAGAATGATGGCAGCTCAGAGAGCTTTAATGGGACAGACTGACAGTCTAAATTAGATCGTAGACACTATAGGCTGGGTCTTGCAGAGTCTCATCTTAGCTAAATATCAATATACCTCCTTCAAGGACACTTATTCTTCCCTCTGGAGCTCTGGTTTGATATAACCTGTTTTTGTCAAATGTAATGTAAACCTTTTCGACTTGAGTGTCTTTTGTAATTGTTATGTAGTGGATATAGTGTCAGTTGTGTCTTGTCTCCTCTCTCTCTCTCTCTCTCTCCCCTCCCACTCCCTCAGGTGTGTGTTCGTTAGTGGGGAACACTATGCTGCTCTATATCTCCTATAAGAAGAAGCAACTGCTCAAGCCAGCTGAGTTTTTCATCATCAACCTGGCTGTCAGTGACCTCGGCATGACCCTTAGCCTTTACCCTCTGGCTGTGACCTCCAGCATCTACCACAGGTGGCAAACACGCCGTCATTCATATAGACAAACACACACACACACACACACACACACACACACACACACACACACAAAGTGGAGGCTGGTTGGGGGTAGAAATCGAAGGGCTCATTGTAATGCATGGAATGGACACATGCACACACACACATATATATATACATACATATACACATACATACATACATATGCACATGCACAACCCTCTGGCTCTTTTGAAGTCTGACAGAACAAATCTCCTTCTGGTCCCCTCCCTCTCTCCCTCCTGTGTCTACTAGGTGGTTGTTTGGTAAGACGGTGTGTCTGATCTATGCCTTCTGTGGTGTTCTGTTTGGGATCTGCAGTCTCACTACCCTCACCATTCTGAGCACAGTCTGCTGCCTTAAGGTCTGCTACCCACTCTATGGTGAGAGCACAGCACCCCTGACCACACTATGACCGTATTGTCATAAAAGTATCTATGACCACATTATGACTGCACTTTTGTCCTGTCCTCTGAGCACTAATGACCACACACTGACCTGACCACACACCATGATGAATGTATTTCTCCCCCAGGAAACCGGTTCAGTCCTGACCACGGGCGTATTCTCATAACTTGTGCTTGGGCCTATGCGCTGGTGTTTGCCTGTTCCCCATTGGTCCACTGGGGGGAGTATGGGCCTGAGCCCTATGGTACGGCCTGCTGTATCGACTGGCGCCGCTCCAACTGGGACGCGGTGGCTCGCTCCTACACCGTGGCTCTCTTCATCTGCTGCTACATCTTGCCCTGTGCCATCATCACTTCATCCTACACACAGATTCTGGTCACGGTGCGAGAGTCACAGCGAGCCGTGGAACAGCACGTCTCAACACAGACACGCATGGCTAACATCCAGACCATCATCATCAAGGTAACACACACTCTTGAGGAGAGGTGTGTCGAAGCCAAATCTGTCAGAAAGAGGGTCGTCGTGTGTACCATATGTGTGTGTCTGTTTAGTGTAAGTAAGAGGGAGATAATGCGTTAAAAGTCAGAGAGCAAAGCTGTGTGCGTGTGGGCGTGCGAGATGTGACTGCACAAGCATGCGTATAGAGCAGCGAATCATTGGCTGTCATGGAGTGGCGGTGTGTGTGAGGCAGAGATTAACTTTTCAATAAAGGAGATATTTTGTGGAAAGGTAAGAAAGAAGTAGTCTGAGAGAATCTCATTGAAGTAAATGTCTGCTCTCAGGCCAGCATAAGTCAGCCCATTTCCTCAATAGGCTAGAACTGCTTGGCTCAGTGCAGCTGAGACTCTGAAATCACTATGCAATAAATGCTTCCTCCTAGAAAGGGCAGATGTTAGTTTCCTTTAACTTTTTATTCGTGCCTGACTGGGTCGTGATTGCTATAGAGTGCTCTCTCTCAATTACAACTTAAAATGAACATATAGAGCAAAGATGTCAGTGCGATCTCAGTTGTCTTGTTGGAGCCGTTATACAATTCTGACCTAAGTTATTAAAAGAAAGTATTGAACATAGTTTCTCTCTCTCCCTATCTCTCTCTGCAGCTGAGTGTGGCTGTGTGTATAGGCTTCTTTGCAGCATGGAGTCCCTACGCTCTGGTGTCCATGTGGGCAGCATTTGGTCAGATTGACGGCATCCCTCCAATGGCATTTGCTGTTCCTGCCATGTTCGCCAAATCCTCCACCTTGTACAACCCTCTGGTCTATCTGCTGCTCAAGCCTAACTTCCGCCACCTGCTGTGTAAGGACCTGCTCTCCCTGCAGAAGGCATGTCTGCACCAGTGCCGCTGTGTCCACCGTCTATGGTGCCTTTCCTACCGTTCCATCCTACCTGTCAGTCTGCGCTCATTCCTCCCCCGGTCCAACTCCACCCCCACCTCTGCCACCGCTGCCACACGTGTTGTGGTCAGCTCCTCCCACTGCGTCTGCGAGCACTGTCAGGACACCTTTGAGTGTTTCAAACACTACCCACGCCGTTGCCATGTCAATGTCAACATCGTGCAGCTCTCTCCTCAGGGTGGCACTTCTCCCGTCCCCCCGGGTCCCAGCTCCGGCCCTGGCCCCCGACCCAAACCCCACCCAGCGGCCAAGAAGAGTGTACACGTCATCGTTCGTGGGAGGAAAAGCTCAGAGATTGACAGCCTGGAGATCACCCTGGAGACAGTCCCAATCCGCCCCAAGGCTGCTGCACCTTGAGAGAGAGACCTCTACACTCACCCTGGGGCTCTCAACCTCTCTTTCTAAATGTATTTTAGAACTGTATTGTATTGTTTTTTGTTTGATTTTTAAGTCTGTTTGTAAAGGTGGGTCATTGCCATTTTCAGAATAGGGAGATATCTACCTGATATCTAACTGTATTCATGTATTTACATTTACATTTTAGTCCTGTAGTAGGTGCTTTTATCCAAAGTGATGTACATTTGTATAAAGTAAGTGAATCAACTATACTGTACATCACAGTAATCGTAAATAAAACCTTCCATAATAACAAGTGCCACCTGCGGTCACAGTGCTCGAGAAAGGAAGAAAACAAATAGTTAGGGTTTCTTTTTTTATTATTATTTTTTCTTTGTAAATGCAAAAGTTCAGGTAATGTACAAAACAGTGTTAGGGTCTTTTTTATTTATTTTTATTTTTATTATTATTATTTTTTATTATTTTTTTCATACCTTACTGTAGTACAGTATGTTTTGTAATTATTTGTCTCATTGTAGCTTTTATAATCAGGTGATCCAATCAAATCTGTTGAATCCAATTCTGAGTTGAATCCAATTAGGATTGGACCTGTGACTACGTATATGGGTCGACCAATGAGTGGGACATCCTGCTCTGACAGGTTCTTCACCCTTTAACCAGTGCAACCTCAACCAATCAGAGAAGAACTGAGGTGGACACCTACCAATAGTATAGTGCTGATTCTATGTCAGATCACAGAGTACTCCCTTTAACAGTGGTTACCACACTCAGGATATCCATGTCCCTTACTTGAGGAATGGCATTGGGCTAAGAGGAGGACTCTGGGATGCATAAGAATAAACACTGAAGAAGAACAATTGATCTTATTGTAATTTAGAATAATAAATACTATATTTTTTACTCTCATTTCATCTCTACATTGACATTGGTCCAACTACTCCATTGATGTTTGAGTGAAGGAACATTTTATCGTATTCTGTCATGGTTGAATGAGTTTACTTTAGCTAAGATGGTATTTGTATGATGATGACTATGATGAACCTAACTCTGAGAGCAGCTGCTGTAGTGTAATGTGATTGTGTTCAGAGTAAAGTAGAACCAGACCACAGTGCCATAAACCCCTCCTGTTTTCAATGCTGGTCTTATCTCTCTCAGATGTTGACACTTACCAAAGACAGACTCTGCTTTCAACATGTCTGTGTTGTATACAAAAGATTGTCAAGTGTTTAAGTCTTTGTTTACATATTTCATTGAAAGAGAAAATCTACGTCTGCAGTTCCTGGAGCCAACATGAATGATCATATTTTGGGGGATCATTCTATTTTCAGTGCTGTTTTGTGGCGGGGTTAGGGGGTTCAAAGTGGCAAAATGTTCAGTAGATGTCTGAATTGAGCCCCAGACTCTAAATGGGGATCTGTTTATAGAATTGGTGCCTCATGGTATACATGGAACTTCTCTGATGTCAGACTCTGAGGGTACTATCCTAATCTTCACACACAACTCAGACACACAGCACGCAAATCTCGCATTGACATCAACACAACTACTCAAAACAAGAGTTTATTGCGAATATCTCCAGTGGATAACTGCTAATTCTGCTTTAAATGGTGCTTTTAAACTGATTGTCATAGTGATTGTATAGAACTGAAACAATTTGTAGTATTTAATGGAATTCAGGACAGTTTGTTTAAAAGGATGAGAGTGCACATGAAATAAACCAAATGTGAAAGACGTCTGTGGAATGTATGTTTTTTCATATCTTTGTTTATCCTGTGGGAAACTACACTTTGTTTGTATCGACCATACACATGAAAACCACCCTAGTCATTCTGGATGAGCAGATGTGTGTTGGCGTGATGCTAATTTGTTACAGAGATTGTCCTCAAACATTTTGAATCATCAGGTTGCAACCTTATCCTCTGAGATGCTGGATGTAGAAAGAGTACATCAGGGGTTAAAGCATGCCAGATTGTACCCATCTGTGTGGCATTTATTTCTTCTTTATAAGAATCTTTATAAGATTATAGTTCCACATGGGAGCTGAGGAGTCACAGCCTGAGTTTATCGATCTAATGTGGGAGCTTTATTCAAATCTGACAAAGCAATATAGCATTAGAATACACAGGTACAAGAAAAGTCACAATCTCACACACTTGGAGTGGCACAAACTTGACAGATGAAGCAAACTAATTAAGATGCTCATTTCTGATTGGTCATAAATCTTTCTGGCCAATCTCTAATTGTTGTTAATCTCTTCCTCTGTGGCTGCAGCATCACTTGCCCTTTAGTTTGTTGTAATAATGTAATGAATAATGTTGACATCCATCATAGTAATGGTGATAAGTCAGATGAGAGCATCTCCTCCTGAAGTTGTTTAGAATTGACCCTGTGTGCTCTGTCCCTGTCCCTTTGTGGCAGAGCTGTTAGTGATGATTGACAGGTAGGAAAGGGTCTCTGTACCTGAATGGTGAGAGTGTAGTTTAACAGTGCCCTGAGAGAGCTCATGGCTGACATTTATGAAGCAATACATTCATTTATGAAGGGCATTATATTATACAGTGTCACATATCATAAAGAGTTAGCAAGGTCAGAGCTCAGATCACACATGCACGCTCGCCCACACTGTCATAAAGAGTTAGCAAGGTCAAGACATACATCGCAGAAGAGCAGACCGCTCTTCAATAACTAAATTGATATTCTGCACATTCACATTCACACATTATCACACATAATTAACATGGTCAAACCCCAATCATCATTGCACATAATTAAAAAATCACATATCAGTTCAACCCCAAATGGCTGAGGGTTGTTAATTCAGAGTATAACAAATGGAGAGCATTATTGTAAACAAAACACAGAAGCATGAAGTTTACATACTGTATCCAATATAGTTTAGATCAGTGCATTGTAAATATTCATCTTTATATCTCCATTAGTGTTTCTCTTAGGACTCAGGAAGGCTGGTGACCTGCTGTGCTATGACTCTTTGTTGTCATTCTGCTGTCCACACATCTCTGTGAGAGTGGTGCTGTGCTGTGCTGTGTTCAGTCTTCCAGGCCAGGGAGACTGCTTTGTGATTGTGTCTATTTAATAATGGCTGACTGGCTAAGTGCCATACTCCCTTTAATATTTCAGAGTGCAGGAGCTCCCAAGGAACTGACCCTTTAGCTAACCTGGTGTCCTGTAGCGTAGCCACATTCTCCTCTCTCACTCCTCTGACAGGATCTGGGTCCACGGCAAAGAGATGCTGTTGATGTAGAGTATGTGGTCATATGTGTGGCCTGGTGTGGGGTACCTGGGTATGGTAAAGGAGTGGAAGCTGCTACTGAACAGAGTCAGTCTGGTGGTGATGTGGGAGAGAAGTGGGCGGTTGTAAGGAACACACACACACACATGCACACACTTAGTAAAATAATCTGCGAGACCGTCATTAGTTTCTCCTCACTCGTGTAATTCTGAGAAGATTCTCCTCAGAGGCCATTCTTCTGCTAGTCCTTTCTCTGAAGCATCAGCCTGAGTGTGCGTTTGCATGTGTGTATATTGCATGCGTGAGCCGGCACTGACGCATGTGGGTTTAAGGAGCTGCCTCCATGGAAACCAGGCTGTTTATTAGAGTGTGACATTTCTTGCCTTCTTCTTTCAGGGTCTGGGGGACTCCTACCATTGAGACAAAGCTCACTGTCTCATCATCTCACAGGCTGAAACATGGTGGAGAAAGGCAAGAAGGGTGTAGAGAGATGGTGTAGAGAGAGGGGTGTAGAGAGAGGGGTGTAGAGAGATGGTGTAGAGAGATGGTGTAGAGAGATGGTGTAGAGAGAGGGGTGTAGAGAGGGGGATATACAGTATTTACCACAGCTCTTGCTTGCTCACTATCCCAGAGCTCACGTGCAGATAAAAATAGCTTCTGCCTCTGCTTGGTACTTAAGGCACTGTCGAATCAGAAACATGCACGCACACACACACACACACACACACACACACACACACACACACACACACACACACACACACACACACACACACACTGCATGTGTCCATCTCCCTTGAGCTGAAGTGTTTAACAGTGCATGAGTGAGTCAATCTCTCTGTTTAAACCTGTAGAGCCAATACAACAAACATGGCCTGTAGACCAGAGCTTACAGTATCTCTGTGAGCGCAGGCCATAAACACTTCATTTTTGAGGAGAGCAGAAAGAGCAAATGGTTCATACTAACTGTACAAATCATTGACAAAACACACCAGAGGAGGAGGATGGCAGAAATTTCAAGAGAGAGCAGTGGTTAAATTGTTGTTTTAAATGTCAAAATTATCATGGAAGGATGTTCTCTGATGGTATTGGTTTGGGCTTAGTGTGACCTGTGTTCAATCCCTGGCAATTAGATTAATAATATAGTAACTGTATGTGAATGATGAATATATAAACACTTCATCAAGCATACATTTACAAAAGCTTAGATGATTAGTATGATGATTTGCCTGTGTGATGAGGGTTCATGTCAGGGTTATCATTCACTCGATTTAGAGGATATTCTCTTAAGCTTGGAAAATAAAAACTTAGTCCTTGACAAGTCCATTCAAGCTTTTGTCTGAAGGTGTCAAGGAGCCCTGTGTTCTCTCCTCATTCTATTGTGAGCTCCAGCTCTGTTGTGCTCATGGAATGGGATGAACACAGAGGAGAGAGGTACAGAGGGAAAATACAGGTCAGAGAAACACAAAGACATTATTATTTATTGAAAACCAGTGGACTTAAACATACTGTAGTACTCTAGTACGATCAACGGTTTAAAAAACAGCCAGCCATAAAGCTATATTCTGTCTGTCTGTCTGTCTGTCTGTCTGTCTGTCTGTCTCTCTTATATTAGGTCACAGATGATCATTTTAGAAACAGTCTCTAGAATACTCTCTGAGTAACACTGAAACACTGAACTCTCTAGGATTGGAGAGTCATGCCATCACTCAGAGACAGTGTGTGCATGTCCTAATCCTGGCCGATTATAATGAACTGTTGCCACATACATTTCTGATGCAGTGAAAACCTACATTATGCCAATCTATTCATTCCAGCTGTAGTTGGCAATGGTCTTCTTTTCTGTCCATTAACCTTGGCTGGATGGTGTGCTGGGTGAGGACTTGGCAGGCAGGGCAGTTGGTTTACTTTTTAAATGGGCTGGATGTGCTGTGTCAGAGGAGGACTGATTTGAGTAGAGTGGTTCAGGGTGTATGCACAGTGTGTGTGTGTGTGTGTGTGTGTGTGTGTGTGTGTACGCGCGTGCACATTAGACACTGACAGATTGAAGTGAGAGGGGGGAAGAGAGGAGGCTCCCCCTAACAACATTAGTGCAGTAAATTAATGGTATAGAAGCCATACAAATGTCACTACGCCTCAGCTTCCATTTATGAACTAAAAGCTAATTTAGCTTTGGAGCTATGTATTGTACTTGTGTGAGTGTGTACTATACTTACCTGATAATTGTTTCTATGTCTGTATATTATCTGTCAATAGCAGTAAACTATTAAACCGTTTGCCAAGCGAAATTGAAATTATTTTACTGTGTGATTACTCACCATAAATTATTATCAAGTACTTGCAAAATAATCGGAGTTGAGAATATCTAAGGCATGCACTTTTATGCGAATTAGGCTTATGCCAGCAATTATATTTTAGTCCGTTTTAACAATTAACCAAGCTTTCTTATTTCTTCTTGAGTATATACATGTTGTACAAATATGTACAAAATGTCCTGACTACAACTCCAACAGGACAGGAGTTGTTTATTATAGCACCCCCCTTGGGCCAATCAGTGTAATTTTGTAAATGCCGGATCTCTATGGCAAGATGCACCATTCACCGACGTTTCGTCTGAGATATCGCGTGTGAAATACGAACGGATACACAGTCCCCTCCCGATTTCATCCTGGAGGACAGCAAACATATACGATAAATACTGTATGATTGGTTTGACTTATCTAATTAATGTCAATAATCATTTTCATGTCCCTGCAAGTCATCATTATGGGGAAGATTTTAAAAAGTTTTATAGGTAGCCTATATGGGCAATGGCAATGGCAAATTACGTGTGCTGAATATTCTGCCTCGTGTTCGGCACAGGTCATTAACGCGTAGGCCTATATAGTTCAATTGATGGTTGTTTTGTAAGTTGGCCTTTCCGCATTAGCAGCGCACCAGAAAGAGACAAAAATCAGGCGCGACCACTTCGGTGCACGCACAGGTCTGCTGGTAGTAGAGGCCATCATGCTATACCAGCCTCAGGTGTTTCACTTAGATGGGTGAGGAGTAGCCTACGGAGAACAGGGGGTAATACTGGATGTTTGGATGAAGACGACCAAGTGATGTTTGAGTGGATGATGAAGTGAGACGGCCCATGGTGGATGAAGAGTGGAACGTGCCTCTCATGGGACACAGGGAATGAGGATAGTCTCTCTCTACGTCTGCTGCCATGGCATTTTGAACATTTTGTATAATGAGATAGCAGTTATTCCTATGAGAGTAGATCCAGAACATAATATGAATACAATATGAATGACATATCAAATCACAACCTTATGTTTTGGGGAGGAGGGACCTCATGAACCCACATTCCCTTACTTCAGCCCAAATGGTTGCCATGGTGACAAATGACGGGTGTGGAGTATTTGCAGACCACACTTCGGGCGTTTCTTCCTATGGGCGTTCCTTGATATCACGAAACGCCCATTGATGCCTGCCATTGGTCAGTTCCCATGCTTTGTCCCTTAAGCAGGTATTTTTCAGAAAGAACAGGGTAACAATAACAACTATTGGGTAAGAATTAACGATTAACTAAAATTTTACCCTGTAAATACATGCATTAATCTGCTACAGTAAAAGTATCAGTTGTATAACAAGTAATGGAAGGTAAAAGAATACTCAACATGTAGGCTACACAGACATTTAGATGACTGACATTATGCACCGACAGTACCATATTCTTACATGTCACTTATGTCGCTGCAAATTAATCCATGTCTACTTTACACTTGATCACAATATCCAGTTACCATGACAATTGGTGTGTTATCTACAAAGATAAATTTAGAGCTAAAATATCCATTCACCAATGGTTCAATGGTTAAATATTTATTTTGTAGCACCATTTAACACAGCAGTAAATACATCTAATTGCTACACAGTAGCTATTATGTACAATTGCTAAAATAAAATGTATTTATTATGCAGCTGTCCTTGCACCTCTGACATGCATGCTTGATGTTGTCTGTAAAACAAGGAAAAACAAAGGTAACAAATTAATGCGCTCAACAGCCATCATCATGGGAGTTAATGTTTTCTCATTTAAAGGGCCAATCAGTAATTGGTACATATATTCTTTGACTTCTAATTTAATGATATACAGTATAGCCATTGATTCTGGAAGAATATAATTTATAAATGCCTGATGAGCTTCGATCAACCATCAGAACCCAAAATGTAAGCTTGTTTTACTCCATTGTTTGTAAACAATGCAATTGTAAACACACACTGTATAGCTTAAAAAGTTATATATTTTTATATAAATATTTTTGATTTTATGGATGGCCAGTCCTTGCATCCATAGCTCTGTCTATGAAATTTAAAGTGGTTACATTTCTCCTGCCCCATCCTTCAGCTGTTTACCAAAAAAGTGGCAGGGAGTTCACTTTGTTGTTGTTTGAATTACAGATTGCACCTTTAAGGTCTCATCGTCAGTAGTGTTCATGATGGAAGGACGGGCAATGATGCTCAGCGGTGCGGAGTAGCAGAAGGATAACAGAAGGCCAGACAGACCCTGCAGAGGGGCTTACCTAGACAGAGAGAGAGAGAGAGAGAGAGAGAGAGAAAGAGAAAGAGAGAGTATATGAATATGTCAATGGGTCTAGTCTGAACCTAACAGTATTTTAACTCTGCTATGCAGTAGAAGCAGGTCCTACCATAGTATGTTGCAGATTCAAAGTTGTGTTCTCATACCGGCCCCAATGAAGTCAGTCTGTTCCTGACAGCAAGGTTCAATCAAAGTTGTCAGTTAGATCCTGGTAACAGCCACAAAGCCCCCTCAAAGTTAAAAGACAGCTCTGTCGATTAAAATGTATTACCAAAAATCAACCTACATATTAGCAACTATGCAAAAGATGGTTGTGAATATGAAGTTTAAAAGAACATATTGAAAAGTAGAGTAGGGACTTGCGCTGTGGTACTGATGTGGTACGGGGGTGTCACTGTCAACCCCAAGCTGCCCAGGAGGGTGTGTGTGTCTCTGCCTCAGTCTGCTGATGGCCTAGGGCTCAAATACTAATCTCAGGAGAGAGAGAGAAAGAGAGATGAGTCACAAAGAACACCCTTTTTTGTACAAAACATATTGTATGGCTATTCAGAATAACCCACATTGATAAAATACACACCTCATGCACCACAGATCTTGACAAGCACTAATGAACGAACACACACACACACACACACACACACACACACACACACACACACACACACACACACACACCTGCCCCACCTTGCTCATCAACCAGGGCTGCCCTGCCTTGCTCATAGGAAAGCCACCTACAAAAACAAACAGACACAACATACATGTGGATTACACTGTAGATAAACACATACACAAGTGTTGTTACCACACATGCCTGGACAATGCAATCGGAAGGAAAGAGGGAAAGAGAGTGAATAGGAGTTGGAGTGAAATTAGCTCCGACACATTCCATGTCATTATATAATTTCATCCGGAGCTTGAGTGAAATGTACTTGATCCATACTCAAACACATTTGATACACAGTCAACCCCTAATAGCTCACATTTGTGTTACAGCCTTATGTCTACTATCAGCCATATCAGCGCTAACTAAGTCAACTGATTAGCTTGCAAGATTGTGATTCATATTTCGGGGACGTTAGGTGTCAATATCAATTAGCTATTCAACATACCTAACAGCTTCCCAGGTATCTGTATCCAATTATAGCGACTTCAAGTAAATAAATAATTGGCTAGCTAAAGTGGTTCATTTACTGAACGCGTTGAGAAGACCCAAAAATAGTGTGTTTCTTTGCAAGATTACCGACATTGTCGAAATCTACTCTTAACTGCTTTCTTGCAAAAGAAAAAAAAAAGAAAGACAAAAAACGGCCACGGACAGAGCAAAGAAACGAGATACAAAGAAACGCCCCGAATTGCGGTCTGCAATTACACTAATCTCGGTGGGGTGGTGGGGTACGGATCCAGGGACCGGCTACACCCACCGGAAACCGTGTCTGCAGCGCCAGCAAAAATGAGATGGAATGAAACCTGATTTTTTTTTATTGGATCTGTTTTTCGCTGTAATTTCTCGCACAAATGTACATCTGGCGCTTTCAGAATTGCCCGATATTACAGCCAAATCCCTCAGTGTTATTGCTCTCTGCTATGCGTGATTTGGTTAAGTAGCTAGCTAGCTTGCCAAGTGAGTGTTTTGGAAACATCGCCGAGGCTGTGTGGGAGGGGGCAGAGGCACAGACCCGTTTCATCCATGATCTTTTTCAAATCTTCGTCGCCGGCGAGAAAATACATATCTAAACATCATGGAACAGTATCACGAGTATTCTTAAGAAACTAGTATTGTGCAATTAACCATATCAGTAGCTAACGGTTTCAGTATGCCCGATCGGCGAGGCTTTACAGTGCCTCAATGATAGTGATACAGGCCCGTTTTTTTCGATCTGGAAATTTCTTGACAGGGGAAAGCCATAGGTTTTTCCGGACTGACTAGCTAGCTAACCTAGCTAGCACTAGGCTTTTCGCTGCATCCCCAGTGCTAACGATGCGGGCCGTTTCGGTGCATTGAGTTTGGATGACGATATCTGCTTCTTTTAGTATATCAATTTAAGGACTTTGTATTTTATCAAAACAGTATATTTTATGGGATTATCAGCAAGAGACAAGCGGGTTTAAGCAAATATGGTGAATTGGAGGCGGCTGCTGCGGGTATCAAACCGCTCCTTTTTGGCCTTCATTTTTTTCTTCTCCATGTCTACGACATGCCTCTACTTCATATATGTGGCCCCTGGAATAGGTGAGCTCATCTTAAACCTACATTTTATAACTTAAATGACGAATGTAATTATTGATTAATGCGATTAGCAGCATTGCCTTGGATTACCTGTGCCAAATACATTATGCTCTCCAACTCTGCCTGGCTGCCAACAAGCTGTAAAGCTAATCAGAGTTTACGATTTACCTTGGGCAGCTAGCTAACGGTTAGTTTAGCAATATTGTATGTAAACACTAACCATGCCATGATAGTTTGGGAAGATGTGTGGTGGTAGTCATAATTACTGCAAGCCACATGATGACTTCTGATACTAGTTATGTTGAATGAAACATCTAGCAATCAAGTTATTTAGATTAATATGTTTTTCACATGAAGCAAGTCTAAAGACTTGCGTAGCCAGTTACACATGAATAATTATATCCAATATCTGTCAATAAAGGGATTGCCCTGGTAACTGGCTTTCAATCCGTTGCCAGATTTTCTGAGGCAATAAAGAAAGGTTATGAGGCTACCTCGTCTTTTACACATGTATGTAACCAAATATTGGGCCACGAGAATCACTGAGTAGGCAGGTCAAACCCGTTTTGACGATTTCTGTGAAATAACATTTAAACTGTAAAACCATGATATTTTGGTATTTAACAATAGTATTTGCATCAAAAAACAAATATTAATCTCAAACTCACTCTAAAACGACCGTTTATATCCTGTTTTCTTTCCGTTCGCCGGGTCAGTTGCCCATTTTCAATACAACGGTTTTGTTATTGAACTGTTCAGTCATTTCGACAATAGATCAAAAAAGGTTTTTTATATATATATATATATATAGTAAAACTAACAGACTTCAAATATTGGTGACCATATCATGTTTCATTAGCTTCCATTTACGTTAAAGAAGTACCCGAAAACCGCTAACGCGACAAAAGGCTTTTTTCACAACCTAGCGGCGGAGGAGGTTGAAATACCGAGTGAAGCCGTCTCGCTGAAATGAATGGAAAATTCGATTGGCTTGATAACTTAACTAGGGCGCACGTCTGCTATTTACACAAATAAAATAAAAACCCAAGCGGAAAATGTTCGCAGTTTTCTGTTTGTTGTAGACAAGACATTGGCGAAGACACACACATCAAATTCGGCTTGTTGGATTTTGATTCCGTGACAAATATTGCCTGGCTAGCTCTCCGTCTCGCTCGGGCGGCACTGAGATAATTATGCTAGGCGAAAATTCAATTGGCTTGATAAGTTAACTAGGGCGCACGTCTGCTATTTACACAAATGTAAAAAAAGCCCCAAGCGGAAAATGTTAGCGGTTTTCAGTTTGTTGTAGACAAGACATTGGCGAAGACACCCATATCAAATCCGGCTTGTTAGATTTTGTTTCCGGAGCTGGCCAAAAAAATTAAATAACCACTCTTTGATATCGATCGACTTGTCGTTTGTTTCACGGTTATTTTTTCATGTAATAAATCACCAAATTGCTGGTTATAAGTATGTGTTTATTATTAAGCTTCGTTTTTTTGATTTGCTTGCTGCGCAAAGCACAACCGTTTATGCTTGTAAACAAATGCTAACTGCTTATACGCTATTGTTTCTATGAAGAAAACACCGAGTTGTCTGCAGTAAGTGTAATGATAACATGAACTGGTAGGTAAATGTACACTATTTTGCATTATTTGGGATATTTTGAACAGTTTCAAAAGTCCCAAAACGGCTATTTTGCTTGGCATCGGACTTAGAACTCTCAACTCGTCCCCATTGGGACAGTATTGTGGCCAGAACGTTTGACCACGCTACTATGAGATGTAATAACCTGCAGACAAGGACCACAAGATACATGTATCTTATGTTTTACAAGCCTTTGTTTCACCAGACAGGATGGAGAATGCGTCGACGTAAACTAGAGACCTAAGGCCTAGAGAAGCGCTCACTTTCCAAACTTAGCTCCTAGTTTCATTAGCAGAATTTACCATCTTATCCAGATATATATCAGTAAATTCTCTGTTAATTGTAGCCCTTCCACTGTATGTCCCTCCCACATACGCCCCTTAGTAACTGTGGGTGCTCTAGGCGTGTTTGTTTGTCCCATAAGCTGAAACCTAACCCTTGCCTTTCTTTCTTTAGACACACCATCTATGAGCAGCACAGTTCTCAGGCCTGGCCACAAGTGTACAATTTCAGCCAAGAGAACCTAATCGGTCAATTTGTAATTTTTAAACGGAGAGTAAAATCACCTGGTGGTGCAGACGTAGCATTGCCAAGTTAGGTCTGCTCTTGGAAAATGACTTATTTTGAACTCGCACACAAATAGGGGACTGTGTGATTGAATGTTGTGGGTTACAGTCTATTGGCAGTTCTCTCTGTGGCTGGAATGGCAGGATAGAATCTCATTTCTTAACTCAAGCAATATGCGGCAGGGTTAGGAGGATGTCAACTGATATAGCAGAAGCTTGACTAATGAAGTGAAGTGTTTTGCAGCCATAAAGTTATTGTTCTGAACAAATGTTTTGGATGTATAGTAACTTTAGGGGAGATTGGACTTTAAATTTGGATATGACAATTTCAATTACATTACATTATAATGATAACCTGTCTTGTACCCAGTCTGCAAGACCCTGGAATAGATTAATATAGTAATGACTATACAAGTGTGTAGGGTCAGGGTGTACCTACATTTGTTTTATTTTGTGTGTTCTAGGCTCTGGTAGAGGCAGTTTCTCCAGTGATTGCTATGTATCTGTGACAGGATTGGATGAGGCAGGATTATATGGTCACAGTTAGTATTACATGGTCAGGCATGGTCAGCAGCAGTGATCTCTCTGTTTGTGTGTGAGTGAGTGAGTGTGAGAGAGAGAGAGAGAGAGTGTGTGTGTGTGTGTGTTTGACTGCTGGAACCACCACATATTGCCTACACATAAACTCTCTCCGCTGGAGTGTGTCTGTGCATCAATAAGTGCCTTAAATGCCCCAGTTGTGATGGGGCACAGTACTATTGACCCTGATATGGTAAAAGGATTATGGTTTCAGAGATACCATTGACTTCACACTCTGAAGATCAAATGATTTTCATTAAAATATGAATGATTGTAGTCTCTACTCACAGGCCACTCTGCTATAGGTGTTAAGTTGGCACTTGGCATTATTTTGCCCCTCTGCGACAACGTCTCTAAATGTATGAAAGTGATGTTACAGTTCAATGTAACAGCCTGCAGAATGAACTTGGACCTGACCAATCGCCCCCTCCCTTCGTCCAAGGTAGTCTGGCTGCTCTCTGATAAGACTTATCGCCTCTGAGCACTCTCTCATCTAGTGGAGCAGATACACACATACACATGTGTTTTTAGTAACGCATTTGGCCTAGCACTGACTAGCAGACACTGAGAGAGGTAGGCTATTCTCTGGTATCTGTCATTCAACACTCCCATTGTATGCCTGGCACTCCTATTCAGCCTGAGATCAAAGAGCTGACACACTACGAGATCAACATGAGGTCCTCTGTAACATGTGTTAGAGTAAGGCATGAAGGTGTGGGGGTGGGAGTATCAGTCCCCTAGTTTTGCTTTGTTTGTGTGTATGTATAGTTGATGTGTGTGTCAGGTGAAAAGGTGTGCATATGTGTAAATGGATGAGCCGTGTGCAGTGTGCACCCTGTTTTACTGCAGTGGTGGTGATAAATGATTCAGAGGCCCTGGCTGTGTTTGGCTCTGGCCCTGCTGTCTGTAGCCATTGGAGACGGTGATTTCCTGCCTCACAGGAGACTCTTATCTCGCTGTTTTGTCGTCTGAGTTAAACAGTGGCATTGGTTGACAGCTAAGGTTGTTCCTTTTACGTCCAAGAGGGGGAAAGCTTTTACGCTGATGACATGAGAACATGGTTAATTTACTGGTACTGCACTTCAGTGCAGTCACCATGCTGGTATGTGAGAGGGGTGTAATTGAACGAGTCAAAGTGACTAAACTTCTCTCTCTCTCTTTTTCTCTCTCTCTCTCTCACTCTCAGCCAACACATACTTCTTCATGGTGCAAGCCCAGGGCATCATGTTGAGGGACAATGTGAGGACCATTGGCCAGATGATTAGATTGTACACCAATAAGAACAGCACCCTAAACGGCACAGGTGAGTGAGACACCTCACCTACTCCACTCCTACAGCTGCCATCTGAACCCTCCCCACGCTAAACACACACACACACACACACACACACACACACACACCCCTCTGTCTCACCCACCACTAATGTGTCTTTCTAACAGCTCTTCCTGGTCTTCAAAGGAAGATTGGAAAGTTAGACTTTTTAAATACTTTAGTTGTTTTTTTGTTTCTTCTCAGATTACCCAGACGGCAGCAACTCCAGTGAATACATGGTCCAGCCAACCACATACCTCCCTGAGAACTTCACCTACGCCCAGAACCTCCCCTGCCCCGAACGCTTACCTTCTATGAGTGCGTATGCCATAATAAGCCAAGCATTTACCTTCTGACTGTTTCCCACTGGGCAGGGCTCAAAATGAACTTTTCCACTTGGTAGCAACAGTGCTCCCAAACTAGAACATTTAGGAGCACCCAAACATGTTTTAAGAGCACCCCCTAAACACAGGGGTTTACATAGGTCTAGTAGATCGTTATAGGCCTGCTATATATTAGGGGTGAATCATATTAGTCATGACAGAGGAATTACAGAGAAGCAAAGGATTCAATCCAATATGGGCTGCGTTATTGGTTACCCACATCCCTTGTGTGTGCATGTAAACCAGCACTAACCTGATTGCCCATCTGGATGCATGGTCTCTCAAGCATGTTCTTTCTTCCCCTAACAGTTGGACAGATTATGGCCGTTTTACATAGATGCCTTTTGAAGTTCAGGCATAAACCCTGTATTGTGATTGTTTGAAATGTTGCCGCTGCCGACGACAGTTTGATGTGAATGAGAATATGTGCAAAATATCTTCTCAAAAATGTTTTAAAATAAATAGTTTGCTTACAAAGGTAAAAGGTCATAATAGAAACATCCAATCTCCTTTCCCCCCCTACATTACCTAACAAATCGAAAGCTTCAAGTTGAGACATTTGACGAGAAGGAGGAGGCGATTCATGCCAACAGAGAACACATTTAAGTACCGCTACGGCATGTCATTTTCTGATGATGGTCGCAGTCGCACGCGCTCCCAAATCAAAGTTCCAGGTTCCACTGCACTTTTTTTGGTTGCAATTTAGAGCCCTGCCACTGGGTTATCTGGTAGACATGGTGCTTAATCTCCCTCTCAGGATTAGCCTAGAGCTCTGATTGGATTTCAATAGAACGCTTCCTAATCCTATGAAGCCTTAATATGGTTTACGATCAGGTCATATTATTATGTAACGACTCCATGGTGCTGCCTTCACTCATCTGATTAGGTCTCTCTCTCTCTCTCTCTCTCTCTCTCTGTCACACACTCCTTCTCGCTCAAGGTTTGTTTCCTTATCTTAATGGGAGCTTTGGCTACATTTAACTGTATTGCATTACCCATAATCCCTGATGTATCAGTGAAATCTGAAGACAAACTGTGGAGGGCTGGGAATTGGGATTTTTTTAAGCTCTGTTTGGTGGGCTCAGACTGAGCAGACACACACCATATGATCAGACCTCTCTCTGTCTGCCTGCCTGGGCCTCTCACTTCTGTTCCAGCTCCATCTTACAAGATAGCATTTAATTGCCAATCGCTCTGTCTTTTCCAGCACTAGTAGACTGGATTCTTTGTATGTGTCCACCTCTGTCGCTAAACTTCTCCCCCTCTATGTCCCATACCATCACTCTTTTTAAGTCTGGGCTAAAGGCTCATTTTTACCAACTGGTTTTTGTTAAAATGTGGTCTTTGTTGTGGTGTCTTTTGTTGGTTCTATGCAATGTTTCTAGTCCTACTGTTTATACTTTGTTGTATAATTGTATTATTGTAGTATAGTCCCCTATCCGTTTTTAATATCTTGCTTAAAGCTTTTAGCCTCTTTTTTTTATGTTTATTTTTTCTCTAGAAAACCTATGGTTGCTGATATACAGAGCTTTGTGATTTCTGTATCAATTGAAAGGTGGTCTACAAATAAATTGTATTGTTATTATTATTCTCTGCGTAGCCTTTACTAACAGGGTCTGAAAACATGTTATTGATGAAAGCTTGTCATATACCTGTAGTTACAGAAGACTGTTCTTGATGAATACAATGGGGCTCAGATGTGTTTGCTGATGTGTTGTTTCTGTGTTGTGTGGTGCCTTTGTGTAGAGGGTCCTATGGATGTTAACATGACTGAGATTCCCATGGAGGAGATAGATCTGAAGTTCTCCAAGTATCTGGATGTTCAGTTCGGGGGCCACTGGAAACCAAAAGACTGCAAACCACGTTGGAAGGTTGTGTCTGTGTCTGTCTGTCTGTTAGTCAGTCATTGGTTTAATTGTCCTCCTTTTTAATAGCATTGTTCTTAAGTTATGATAAGTTGTGGAAATCATGTGAAATGCACTGAAGATGACGTTTGAATGGAAGTATTTCATTGTAGATGCACACATGCCTGTATTAAGAGCACATCAGCGTATACTTACTGTAGTTGTGTGGGGATGTCTCCACTCTCTATCTTTTCCTTTCTTCTCTTTAGGTGGCCATTCTCATTCCGTTCCGCAACCGCCATGAGCACTTGCCCATCCTGTTTCAGCACCTCACACCCATGCTCCAGAGACAGAGGCTGCAGTTTGCCTACTACGTCATCGAGCAGGTACAGCTGTGTGTGTGTGTGTGTGTAGCATTTTTTCTTCTTTTGGCTGTATACTCCAAAAGTTTGAATAAGTTGAACACAAATACCATCAAATAAAAGCGGAAAATCTCTATTTTAACCTCATAGTACTTGTTTGATTTAAACTTTTAATTTTGAATCAGACTCCGAAACTTTTGGAGTGTAGAGACAAAATGCTTCACTGTCCCATTACTTAAGCAGGGCGTATAATATGCCGTTTAACAGATGCGTTTATCCAAAGCCACTTACAGTACAGTGAGTGCATTTATGAATGCAACAGTTCAGTTGAAGGCACACTGCTCCAGCTCTGTCTCTCTCTGTGTCAGTCTGGCAACCAGCCCTTCAACAGAGCCATGCTGTTCAACGTGGGCTTCCGGGAGGCCATGAAGGATCTGGACTGGGACTGTCTGGTGTTCCACGACGTCGACCACATCCCAGAGAATGACCGCAACTACTACGGTTGTGGTCAGATGCCTCGCCACTTCGCCGCCAAGCTAGACAAGTACATGTACATGTAAGTTATCAAACGTGACAAGGGCCCGCATGTTGCAAAACCACAGTTAGACCTGCCAATAAAAGACGCCATACAAGTGATCTTGCCAGATATGTAGCTGCATGTGACTGAACACACTTGGCACCGGTGTGACAGAAACATTCCAGCCGTGTTCTCCATCAAGAAGGTTACACCTCTCACTCTGGTTTTAGACAGTGAACTAAATGAGCTGTGGAGAGGTGATGATCTCTTAGAACATGTGGAGTTCAGATGCTGCTAGGGAGCAAGCCACTGAGGGGGACTCCACTGTCCTGCTGTTCATTCCATACTCTTTATGAACCAGCCTGGTGGCCCAGCTTTTTATACAGGCCCAGCAGGGACACATGCCGTTTTTGGTTTGAGTTTGGAGTAAACAAACAAAAAAGATGTATAAAACAGAAAAGATGTTGTATTTGCCACACATACCCATGTATTAGTATGTCACTTTTGATGACATTAACTCTTAGTTGACCATATGTTTTATTTCTGTTTTGCCAGCTGTCTTGCAAATCCCTTGGGACACATGAAATGTGTGTGTCAGTGTGTTTTTGTCTAGTGGTGTGTTGTAACACAGCCAGACATGTCTTGTTACCTGGTGCTTTCCTGTGATAATGAATGGTAAGGATGCTTTCTTTTGATTTTTCCTCTCTTGTCATTTTGTTGAAAGACTTTCTCCCCGGGGAGAGCTAGGCGTTGTTGTTGTGTCCCCCTGTGTTGCGTGTGTGATGTGTGTTAAAGGCATGTGTTTGTGTGTATGTTTAACCCTGTGCTTTTTCTTTCTTTTTTTTCTTTCTTTTCTTTTCTTTTTTTCTTATTATACAGACTTCCCTACAGTGAGTTCTTTGGGGGAGTGAGTGGAGTGACAGTGGAGCAGTTCCGCAAGATCAATGGCTTTCCCAATGCATTCTGGGGCTGGGGAGGAGAGGATGATGACCTGTGGAACAGGTCAGTGACCTTCAGGAACAAGTCCATCAACCATCCAGCCCATGCTCACTCAAAGCCTTGTGTAGATGGTATGTGTGTTCAATTCTTCTTTGTTCCTCATCCAGAGTGCACTATGCTGGGCTCAACGTGACGCGGCCAGAGGGAGAGATGGGGAAGTACAAGTCTATTCCACACCATCACAGAGGGGAGGTGCAGTTCCTGGGAAGGTTAGTACACCGTAGGGTGCACTGACAGGTCACTGTCTGTATCTCTCTATGTTCAACCCTCAGTATTGGTATCTGTATTCGGATCATTATTTGGGTGGGCGTGGCTTACACTGGAAGTGTCTGAAAAATTGGCTGCCAACCCAGACACTGGCTAGCAGTGCAGATCTCCTTTTTAAGTGTAACCTTTCCCCTTGAAATATGTTATGCTATCAAACAGTCAACAAGAACACTGCTTTGGCTGTGACTAGTCGACTATCAAACCTCTGAGGTTGTACTTGCCCGTGTACACACTCCCAACAGCTATAGTTGATAGTATAGAGGTTGCTTACCTGACCGGTGGCAGGGATCGTGTATGTGCATGTGTGTTTGCTGTGCCAGCATTGAGGAGGTTTGAACCCCCCGTTCAATGGCCAAGTTCCTTTTGCTTTGTGTACAGATATTTAGATAACACTGATCAAGTTCTCCTGAACAAGTTCTCTCCTCCTGTGCTTTAAGGTTTCCCTTTCCAGATACAAGTGGATTCATTATCATTAAAGCTAGTAAGGTTGTCCCTGTGGTGTAATTGGATTCCCTAATTCAATGCTGGATTAATTAATTCAATATTAACCCTCCTCCCCCCCTCCACTCTCTGCAGGTATAAGCTCCTGCGGTATTCCAAAGAGAGGCAGCACCTGGACGGCCTGAACAACCTGAACTACACCCCTGAGATCTCCCTGAGCAGCCTGTACAAGAACATCACCGTGGACCTGCACCCTGATCTGGCCCCCATAGCAGACTACTGAACTGCCCCCTTCACTGATACAGCCTCCCCCCCCCCCCCCCCAAAAAAAAGAAAAAAAAAGAAAAAGAAAAAACGTCCTCACGCTCCCACCGGGACCCACAACGGGGGATGGGAGGGGTTGGGAGGCACACCATGTAACGCTGCCAAGAAAAACACAACAAAAATATGTGAGAGGAAGGAACATAGGGTCTGTTAAATCGAACAATTGATTGTGTGTGTGTGTGTTTGTGTTTGTGTGTGTGTGTGAGAGAGAGAGAGAGTGTAAGTGTGTGTGAAAAAGAGTGTGTGTGTAAGTGTGTGTCACTGCATGTCTATGTGTCCATGCTGGCTTTAGCTAATAAATTCACATCACACTTCATATTTGGAGGGAGGGGCAGCATTTCAGATCTGATGTTTACTGCAAAGCCTTAAAGTCGCAGGCTCAGAACCCACGGCTCCCTCAGCTCAGCAGCGCTTTCTTAGTATCACATTAGAAGCCAACAGACACTTTTTGTCTCACTTAATATTAATTTTTACACACATCATTATTTTTAAAAGCTGAATAATATTCCTTAAGAGGAGCAAAGAAAGTGAAGGTGACTTATTTGTCTGTGATGTACATTTTTGAATATGTTCTTTTTCTTTGTATTTATTTTCTTTTTTTTTGCTTTTTTTTAATGGACATTTTAAAGCACTCCTGTCTGTGTCACATGATGAGCGTTTGCCGTTCCTTTGCTGCACTGCTGAGACCGCATGCACAGAACACATATGTAAATACTGGCCTCTTAAAGCTCGAGCACAGAACACGGATGTAAATATCGGCCTTTTAACGCTCGAGCATTATTACAGTTATATTCCAGTGGATTTGAATTTTGTTTTGGCAGCTATCTTCTTTCTGAGGATTTAACAGAGTGAGTGGTTCTTCCAAATGGGAAGATGTTCTAACATAGACGGACGTTTTGCTTAAAAAGAAAAAAAGAAATCAACATCTCTCGGTTGACATTATCTTTTGCATGCCTTAATTTATTTTGTTACCAGATGTTTTTTTTGTTAAAACATAATTTATTTTTTATCATTTCAAGATGTGTATATTTTACATTTTTGCCTTTGTAGTTTTTTTTTTTTTTCTTTCTCTCTTTTGAGGTGCACTGTGTGAAAAAGACTAAACTGACAATAGTGCTCCCCAGCAGGAGCGGAGACAGGACAGTAGCTGCTAAACGCTGACATGTTCCTGACCGTCATTCTTCCTTAAGTGTGTGTGGCCTGCGATTACGGCAGGAGTGTGTGCTGCAGACCAGTGCATCTGGTGCAGAATTATGGTTTCAGAAGTGTGTGTGTGTGTGTGTGTGTGTGTGTGTGTGTGTGTGTGTGTGTGTGTGTGTGTGTGTGTGTGTGTGTGTGTGTGTGTGTGTGTGTGTGTGTGTGTGTGTGTGTGTGTGTGTGTGGTACTTGACCATGCGTTTGAGCGTACGTTTGGCATTGTGGGCTGTACCATACGGTAATGCGCGTGGAGTTTGCAGTTTGGACTGGTTGGTGTTTTACTGTGGATGTGTGTCTGAACTGTGGTGTGTTCCTAATAAGCTTGTGTGGCAGTGAGTGGGGCCAGAATGAGAGAACAGTAGCTGATCCTATGGCTAAAGCTATTGCTGTTCTTGAATGGCACAGACAGAAACTTGGGCCATGAAGACTTTAAATTGTTTAAAGTTTTGAGCACTACAAAGATAGCTGGAAAAATGTCAGCAGTTGATTTTTTTGTACCTGTCGTAAGCCGTTTTTCTCTTGTACATAGTTTATATTTTTACCCATACATTTCATATTTAAGATGTTGATTTGCTTGTGACGTTGAGTTGATTTTTCTAATGTGTGTCTCTATGAAAACAGCCAGGCTCCCTCCTTCACAGTGTTGTGAGACTGCTGGCTACTGAGGGGGATTTGACCCGGACGCTCCCGTCCGTCCGGAGCTTGATCCCTACTCTCTTTCCCAGCACTGCTAAGGAGCTTCCTGTAGATGTTTACAGAGTAATTTCTGCTTAAGCTAAGTGGCTGAAGCAACAGGCTAAAGTCTGTATTTGATTTGGCCCTGTAGCTACAATGGTTGCATTAACCTCAGTGTGTGTGTGTGTGTATATCTGACCAATGAAGTGAGGTTAGGAGAGAAATGGAGTCATAAATAAGACATTCTATTGGAGGTGAACTGTGCCAAAGTCCACTTCTGCCACCCATCATTCTTCTGCCTCTCATACTTCTTCTACTCCTCTTTCCTTCGTCGTCTTCTTCTACCTCCTCTTTCATTCTGCTCCCAGCTTCTCTGCAGCTCTTCTCTTCAGTGTTGAGATGAATCCGATAGTGTTAGGGAACAGGGTCAGGTGTTACGGGGATGTAGGTCAGTGTTCAGGAACAGGGGCTTCTCTTGTGCTATGCCTTTTGCTCAGTAACAGATTTTGCATAAGAGGATAAATACCCTTGTTGTTTTGTTTGTTTTCTTATAAACATATGATAAAATCTTGAAAGCCTAGCTGTCCCCCTCCTGATTACACTATGAGCTGAGTTACTGTAGCAGGGACAGTCTGAGCGTGCTGTCTGGATCCCCTCATTTCCTTTGCTGGGGAAGGGATCAGTTTTTTCTGTGAAGTGTAGACTATATGTGCTCCCTTCAGGGAGCAGTATTAAGATATGAGTTAGAGAAAGCACCCATCACTAGATCTGATCTAGGATCAGTATTCTGAGTTGTACATACTGTTCTTGCCTCTGAGGGGAGCTCGAGGTGGGAGTGGGACAGGTGGGGGGTTGCCAGGCAGTGTGCTGGCTACACCCGGTCACTGGGGGGTTTACACCCAGCCTACCTGGGGGAGCAAAAAACCCTGACCACACACACACATACACACATACACACACACACACACACACACACACACACACACATACACACACACCTTTTGGCCTGTATTGGTTGTTTGAATATCCAAAAAGTAGATAGAACATTTCAAATGATATTCACCATTACACAATTGTAATGTAGAGTATTACATTTTGCAGTATTCATATCTGTGCCTTGAGTTTATTATTTTTTAATTCTCATTTAGTTTTTTTTTATTTTCAGACTGTTTTTCACTTTGCATTCTTGATTTGAAAGGTAAAGGTTTGGATTGTTTTAAACTGAAGTTAGAGTGCACATGTATTTTTTTTTTTCTTCAATTTTCCATTTTCAGTCAGGAGCTCTGATTGAGACACATGAAACATTTCCATGACAACGGGGCTGAGTAGAATTCCAAAAGGAGCCGAAAGTGCTCCTATCCTGTCTGTGTTGGTGTATATCACTGATTGGCTGTATCCAGTGTTTCTGCTGTCCAATCAAGAGGTCTGTACTCTGGCTGCTTTGACCATGACATGTACAATCTTTGGACTCAGTTCTCTGGTCTCTTCGCTATGCTCTGCTCTGTCTCAGCAGAGAGAAATAGGCGGAGTGAGAGGGTAGACTCTTGTGTTACTACCGTCCGCAAGCAAGTGCAGGAATACTTAGACCAAGTTATGACTTTTTCAAATGGACGTCAATGGAAGTGTCAGAATTGTCTACAAATCATCTATTTGCTCATTAAGTATGTAAGGCATATTCATTTGACTTATGGGGTTTGTAATTCTAAGATTGTGTGGAAATATGAACTGGAGACCTTGTCAATAGGAGGGAAAATGACCTTAATTCAATGTAGCGCCTACTCTGCACATGCTCAGTTTCGCAGCTTCATCTTGTTCTGCAATTCATTGGCTATACGCATGTGCTAGAGTTCTGCCCCACTCAGACAATGTGGACAACTCTACATGATGAACTTAGCTATCTTGTCAATCTTCCACAATTCCTTGGTAACAGCCAGTAAAAGAGTCTAGAGTTGAACTGTTGGACTTTGTAAAATTGTTTTTTTTGTCAACAGAAGATGAATAAACACCTTCATTGCCATGTTCTGAGAAACACCCCTGAAGTGCCTGTCTTTTCTTTGTTTGTCTCCATCTACCATCATTACTCCCATGGTAACACTAACAATATTGTGTAAGGACCCAGATACGACACTCCCAGAGTCATCTTTATTTGCTTTCTTAAGAACCCTGATACACAGTGCTGAAATGAAACAAGAATAATGAGTTAGACAAAGCAAGGCCGAGTCAGCTGTTTACCTGCTCTTTATTTGCATAAGCATGGTCAGGTGTGTAAGTCACTGATGTGCATTCACCACAACTGCTGTTGTAGTGTAGGAGAAGGGACTAAGCAGCAGGGCCAATGTGTAGTGACGATGACCCTCTGCATGGGCCTCAAAGACAACCTGTACACACACACACACACACACACACACACGTTATTACTGCTCCACCCCCACAGATAGAAAGATAGCTTGTGGACAATTTGTTCTGCAAACTCTTTCCACACACTAAGGACAAACAGCATTGTGGACACAATGAGCTACTAGTAGTACACGACTTAGCTCTGATGCTCTCCTGAATTTCTACTGTGAGGGTTCAGAGTGGATTATACTCACGTCAGCCACCTCGTGGAACGGCGTGCGGCCCTCTGCCTTCCAGTAAGCCTTAGTATCAAACTCAACACGGTACACCCCTGACTGGAAGTCTTGCTCTGAGATTAGGTTATGTACCTCACCTGTCATATCTGTCACACTGAAAGGGAGAAGAGAGAGAGGGAGTGGATACAATGTACTAGTTTAGCTAAAATAATTAGTTAATGTCAGTGCACATGAAATGTCATAGATTGGAATTAACAAATAAACACACACACACACACACACACACACACACAATGGATCCTACTCATACCCGTTAGCGACCTGTGTCCATGCTCCATCAGCTCCCTGTCGGGAGACCTTCAGTGCCACGGAGCCGGCTGGCACACCCTTCACCGCATCCAGGATTTTCACCATCAGAGGGCACTTTGCGTCTGACTCGCCATGCCTGTCCTGGGTCGCAAACACAACCAACACAGTCACAGACACAACCATACACGGTCACACAATATCACACAGACCACTAAACCTATGGGAGATACTGACCACAATGTAACCATGAAGTCACATTTAAGGCTGAGCCTTGACTGTCACACCTTTGCCAGTAACACAGCAAGTATGGTCATACAACCCACTGGATGGTGGTCAGAGACATGGTACACATAAACAATGCATCTATCACTGTAGTAGCACAAGAAGATCAAAGTGCAGATCTTTGAACAGAGTGGTCAGGTGGTAATGAGGAGGAGTTATGAGGTCATCAACCTTGATGGCATTCCATCCCACACAAGAATGGATGGTTCCAGCACTACCCACCCCAACCTCTTGTTTCTCATTCTCTCTTTCACTCTTGCACTCTCTCTTACACACACATACACACATTCATGCTGTTACTGATACTAAAGCAAATATTCAAGGCTTTGTTTTGTTATCCTTATCTTGGACAATTTACACAGATGACAGTTCTAATCTGTTATATTTATGTAGCTTGCTGGTGTTCTCTGGCAGGATTTACATTGCATAGCTGACCAGAGTTTGTACAGAACATGTAGATTAACCACCTCACTCAAGGCCACTGTTCTGACCTAAACCTTCTAACTGAATAAATGGTCTGTGTGCTATTCATGATGAGTCTCGGAAATTGCATTCAATATTACTGTATCAGGTCCAGTCATTGATGATCAAAGAGCAGATAAAGGTATGGACCTGTGTTCATTTCAGTATGTCACTAAAATCATATGCTCTTGATTCATATACGTATGTTGCCTTTAAACTAACAAATACCCATACTGCTTCATACCAATTTCCATTTTTTTGTTTGTGTGATTAATTGAATTGAATTGATACATAAACACAAACAATACCAATCTCTAACATGCCTTGACCTGGGCCAGCATGTGCATCTCTAACCAGACCTGGGCCAGCATGTGCTATACAGTACACACTACTATAACACTGGTATCAAGGTTCTACTGATATTACATGTATTATAAGGATGATAATGCTTTCTGAGAAAGCAACCCCCTTCACCACCAGACAGACGCACGCTCACACACTCACCACTGGGGCAGCGCTGCAAAGCAGGAGAGCAGAAGCCAGAAGCACACAGAGCAGTGATCTGACCATCCTGGAGCAATATTATTAGGCAGGCTAATGCAGATAGACGTACAGACAGACTGGCATAAACATGGGCAATGTACCACTCTCAGTGGGCTTTATACCCAGTCCCCTCTCACCCTGTACGCCCATTCTGTTGCCAGGTCAGCTGACCAGAGAGGCCTGTGCCTGAGGATGTTGACTGAGTCAATAACGAGAGAATGAGTAACTCACACAAAACATGCTTTGTAGCAATCTTATTAAAAAAAAGAGGATTAGGAAGTGGTGGGCGCTAAGAGGATAATCTGCCAGTCTTCTCATATTACGTGTCTAATCTCAAAAAAACAATGGATTGGTCAAATTCAGCAGAGTATATAATTGCAGCATCTAACAAGTAAAACAACACTGTCTATGCCCAGATATGCCTGTCATTAGATGACAAAATCATGCAAATCTTGTATGACTAATTCCAAAATATATGATTGATAGTTTGGCTCAAACAAATCCAAAATCCAGAGAGGCCCTGAGGTAAATTACTCTCTGGGACGCTGTTTTGTTATGTACGGCTTTTATGACTTGCCTAATGCCATGCTGTGCCCTTTATACCTTTTGGCTTGTGATAAAGGGGATTAACCATTGTTGAACCATTAATGTGTCAATTTGCTATATGTGAGGCATAGAGTAGACTCATAGAGTAGTCTTCTCATATTTTGCCTGCAGGTGGAGCCAAAGCATGTGAAGCCAATGGCTATGCTTGTTAGTGATAAGCCTGTGCTCATAGAGATCAAACAACCACAACAACATAATTGGAAATACCTGAGGTGTACTGAAGGGAACAAAAGCCACTATGATTCCTACGCCCTCCATGTGCATGTATAAAATTGCTGCCCCTTGAGAGAGAGAGAGAGACAGTGAGTAAAGGACTCACATTTTGTAAACAATTTAGGGCTTCCATGTAACCAGAAGGGACTCCATGTAACCAATAGGGCTTCCATGTAACTTCAGTAGGGACTCTATGTAACCTTATAGGGCATCTGTAACCTGTAAGGATTATTTGTAACAATAACTTACAGTAGTCTTAGAATCAGAAGTCAATGGCAGTCAATGGGAAACTGAAAATTCTGTATTTTAACAACTCAGACCTTCGTCTTTGCATATCAACTTACTTGTTGTAAGTTGCTTTGGATAAAAGTGTCTGCTAAATGTCAAAAATGTAAATGTAAATGTACATAAGAGGATATCCCCTCAATACGAAAAACAGATTTGTCATTACATTGTAGCAGACCGAAGTGAATGATAATTAGTTTTTTCATCAGAGATACAGCTAAAATGGCATACTCTAAGAAGAGGCTTGTAGTATTTAGAGTTCAGAATTTACAGGCAGGTCTAGTATGCTTCCATTCATGCCCTTTAGGATTGTCAGTTATAGAGTTTTCCAACTTCTAAAGGAAATGGTGAAATTGACACTCCTCAAACCTTGACCACATCAAACTATACACCATCCTCTATTATAAAAAGCAACAACCATTCCACACTCAAACTGTCTCCTCATAAGGTTGATTATGCTCTGTCAATAAGGGAAACCCACCAGCCGTTGAAGTTTAGCTGCCAGGTTTAAGTGAGCATTTTTCGTCTCCCACTAAGAGACTTTGCATAATAGCTCTGTGGCTGGATTGGGAGTTTGGATACAGCTAGAGGTCTGTTTTTAAAGATACAGCTAAGATTACATACTCTAAGAAGAGGCTTATAGTATGTAGGGTTGAGAATTTACAGGCAGGTCTAGTCTAAAAGAACAAAAGATTTTTAGAGGAGAATAATCTGATACCTAAAATATGAGTGGATTCCCCTTTAACAACGGAAAAACATGATAATTCTCTCGTATTTTCATGTTGATATCACATAGGGCTTCTGTGTAACTTTAGATGAACATAATAGTGCTAACATCTGACATGGTTCGCTTTAACATAATCATTTGTTTTGGTCACTTTGAGAACAACGACATCGAGTACTAATCATGTGTCACATCATCAAAAACTATACAGGAATTCTTACATGCAAACAAAGCAGGTGACATAGTCCCCACTTTACAGCCAGAGAGAGAGAGAGAGAGAGAGAGAGAGAGAGAGAGAGAGAGAGAGAGATCAGTTTAGTCACTTTGACTTGTTGAATTACACCCCTCTCACATACCAGTATAGTGACTAAGTGAGAGAGAGAGAGTGTGTGAGAGTGTGTGTCTGTCATATGGTTTTGATTAAATTATTTCACACCTGAATACCCTGTGTTACAAAGCAGATGTAGCGAGGTGACTAATAAAACACGTGTTCATCACTTGTTCATTTCGTGTGATGCCAAGCAGTAAAGTATGCCTCTTGCTTGGCAAGTGTGAGTGTTTTTGTTAAATGTGTATGTGTATTTTGGCCCATGTAGGACACTTATGTATAGTGTTAAGTTGTTCTGCAGGTATCTGCCTGTTGTTGAAAATCAGGACTCTCATCTCCTAACCCTGAGGGTAAAACTGACAAGATCCTCTGTGACACCTGTGGGAAACACAGAAACTCAGCATTCAGAGCTTGGATTAACTACAAAAAAGCAAAAATGATCCCAGTCAAATTACTCAATAAATATGACCAGAAATGAGTGAACAAGATGAAGTGACTTTCAAACATATTATTTCATGTTTATTAGGTCAGTAAAAAAGCAAATGAAAAGTGCATCAAGAGTCTTAAACATCAGAACCCATATATTATATTAAATCATTGTCTACTGCACCAAGTGATTTAATTGTAATTAACTGAAACACATAAATTCAAATAGAAGTATAACCAGCCTGTCGTTTATTTGACATTATGTTTCCCGTAAAGAAGCATAGTCAGTTATTTAGGCATGCTAATGTCTTATTATTTACCAAGGAGAAGTTAAGGTACTATTACACTTGGGAAAATGAAAATACATTTCAAAATGGGACACCTATTTTCTTTAAAATTTTGCCCTAATAACACATTAACACATAAGAAAACTGAAAGACCAAACATACTGTTTTACATCAAAATGTCCATCATAACTGAGAACACAGAGTATACACACGCTCTCTTCAAACATGCTGGGACTGAGCTCTCATTGTTGTTTGCACTTTCCTGAGGGACTTTTCAGACTCTTGGGGCTCTTAGTGGAGCCCTTTTTGCTCTTCCTGAGTTTATTATGGGCAATTTGAATCATGGCTGCTTGGTCTTGTTCTAACCCACCAGAGGCCTCACCCACCACTCCACCAGAGGCCTCACCCACCACTCCATCAGAGGCCTCACCCACCACTCCATCAGAGGCCTCACCCACCACTCCATCAGAGGCCTCACCCACCACTCCCCCAGAGGCCTCACCCACCACTCCACCAGAGGCCTCACCCACCACTCCATCAGAGGCCTCACCCACCACTCCATCAGAGGCCTCACCCACCACTCCATCAGAGGCCTCACCCACCGCTCCACCAGAGGCCTCACCCACCGCTCCCCCAGAGGCCTCACCCACCGCTCCATCAGAGGCCTCACCCACCGCTCCACCAGAGGCCTCACCCACCGCTCCACCAGAGGCCTCACCCACCGCTCCACCAGAGGCCTCACCCACCGCTCCACCAGAGGCCTCACCCACCGCTCCCCCAGAGGCCTCACCCACCACTCCACCAGAGGCCTCACCCACCACTCCCCCAGAGGCCTCACCCACCACTCCATCAGAGGCCTCACCCACCGCTCCACTAGAGGCCTCATCCACTGCTCCACCAGAGGCCTCACCCATCCCTCCATCAGAGGCCTCACCCACCGCCTCTACAGCCTCTAGTTCACCCTGGGACTGACTACTAACAGCCTCCACCACTCCCTGCATGGTGCCAGCCGACTCTAAAGCCACCTCCACATCTGATGACATACCTGTGACCAGAGGACCCTCCTCTACCTCTCCATCCTGTGATACTGAGAGGTCACCCATATCACCCACCTGTGCCTTTTCCCCTGGCAAAATCACTCCCCCTCCAGCTGTCAGTGTGTCAGAACTCTCCTCCTGCCCAGGGCTCTGAGACTCTGTCAGCTCAGCCTCTGGACTGGAGTCAACCTCACCCGCTACTACCTCTCCTGTCAACCCATCTGCAGACACTGCTACTGTCTCTGTCTCTACCTCTATAAGGCCCTCTGTCTCTATTATTGAATAGGTAACCTCTGTATCCACCTCCTCTAGGAAATCAGATACAGCTACCGTATCAGCTACAGTGGGACCGTCCTCTAATTCTCCTCCCTCTGGTGTTCCCTGTGTTGTCTCTGATGGTAAGCCTTGCTCTGAGAGGGTTAAACTCACCATCTCCTCTGCTGGCTCTTTACTGAGTGACTGTCTACACTCCTCCTCTAGTGTGACTGCTGTGGACTCAATTTGTTGGTCTAAAACAACCTCCACCTCTTCTGTCTCAACAGTCAGCTCTCCAGACTCCTCCTCCTCTCCTGTTACATTCTCCACATATTTTACTTCTATGTTATGGTATTCAGAGGTCAGGGTTTTTCCTTCAGCAATTTGGCCAGAACTCATCAGACTCTCTCCGACCACTTCACCCTCCTCAACAGACACAGCCTCCTCCCCTGTAACCTCATAGACTGAATTTGATTCTTCTCCCCCCACTAGTGTAACAGATCCCACCTCACCCTCCATGCTCTCTATGTCAGGGCCGTCATGTAAATCTTGACCAACAACATCTTGACTCTCTACAATGTCTATATCGATACATTGAGAGGTGTCTCCTTCTATCATTCCATTGGCTGACATTAGCGTTTCCGGTACCAGCACTTGACCAGTAATGACCTGATGTGGCTTCTCCTCCATGTTCTCTGAGTCTAGTGTTTCAGTCTCCTTTGATGTTTCTATCCCCCGAATCATCTCTGTTTCTTTCTCCTCTGGTAAAGACCCTTCCTCTTGTACACCTGTACTCTCTACCACAGAGGAATCCTCCTCTATCTCCCGGTAAGACTCAACTTCTCCCTCTGCCATCTGAGCACTCACCGCCACATCATCATCAGTGATGCTACACTCTGTGAGACGATTTTGCTGTGATGCTGACATCACCTCCTCCCCAGCATTACTCTCTTCTTTCTGGTTATCTGTGATTTTGTCCACTGTGAGCTGATCTAACTGTGATTCTGAGATCACTTCCTCCTCAGCATTACTCTCTTCTTCCTGGTTATCTGTGATTGTGTCCAATGTGAGCTGATCTAACTGTGATTCTGAGATCACTTCCTCCTCAGCATTACTCTCTTCCTGGTTATCTGTGATTTTGTCCACTGTGAGCTGATCTAACTGTGATTCTGAGATCACTTCCTCCTCAGCATTACTCTCTTCCTGGTTATCTGTGATTTTGTCCACTGTGAGCTGATCTAACTGTGATTCTGAGATCACTTCCTCCTCAGCATTACTCTCTTCTTCCTGGTTATCTGTGATTGTGTCCAATGTGAGCTGATCTAACTGTGATTCTGAGATCACTTCCTCCTCAGCATTACTCTCTTCTTCCTGGTTATCTGTGATTTTGTCCACTGTGAGCTGATCTAACTGTGATTCTGACATAACTTCCTCCTCAGCATTAGTCTCTTCTAGGCTATCAGTGATGTTTTCAACAGTTGGCTCATTTTGCTGTGACTCTGATTCCACAATCACTTCTGTCTCAGTATTACCCTTTTGGATATCTGTGAATTGATCCACTGGTAGTTCATCCTGGTATGATTCTGAATTCACTCCCTCCTCTTGAATCCACTCTGTCGACTCTTCCTCCTCTGTCTGATCTGTACCAACTAGATCTATGATATCTGATCCAGACACAGATGCCTCTCGTGAGGAAAACTGGGCAACCATGGATACATCCTCATCAGACAGGTCATCAGAGGGGACAGACTCATTTTGTGACTTTATCTCCTGGTGTCCCATTTCTTCAATGACCCCTTCAGTGCTTCTAAGATCTTCTGTCTCTTCTTCCATAATCTGTACCATAAAGCTTGAGTCAATGGGTCTTTCCCTTTGTTTCTCCTCCATTGAGTCAGATCGCTCACACTGTTCTGCAGATGGCTCTGATGCTAACGCAAATTCTAAGGAGTCCTCCTCAGTGCTCTCAGTCACAGTAGGCTCAGTCGTCTGTGGTAAAAACTCAGACTCTTGTGTTTCCTCTATTAGGTCAGCCATGATTGAATCCTGGACATCGAGTGCAGTTTCTATAATGGGCATTGTTGGTATTTCATGCCCTGATAACTCTGTCTCAGCCTCAATTAGATCCTCATCAAATTCCTGACCTGCTTCACTGTAGCCCTCAAACATTATTTTCTTCTCAAGCTCAGCAGCCATTTCAGACTCAACTGTCTCAGATGTTTCAGTGAAGACCTGATTCTCAACTACGCTGTTATATTCTGGTGAAATTGATGGAGTTCCACCCATTGACGCTGCCCTATCCAGCCCTCCTTGTCCAGAGAAATATACTCTCTGCGGGATGCCCTGCTGCCCGCACATGGGTACTCCCATGGGTACTCCCTCCCCTATTATAATCTGGCCCATATTGACCTGTCCTACCCCAGCCGGCCCAGCCCCAGCTTGCCCTATCCTAACCTGACCCACCCCAATTGGCCCCACCACAGCTTGCCCACCACCAACCTGCACCACCCTATGTGATCCCAGCCCAGCCTGCCCATCCCTAACTTGCTCCAGGCTTCTCTCCACCAACACAACATTTCCCCCCCCTGTAAAGGTGTGTCCTGGCAGAATGCCATACACACCACCCCGAGCTATAGGTCCTACAACCCCCTGAGGGGGAACAGCCTCTTTCATCAGGAATGTACCTCTGGGCAAAGTGCCCTGAGGTACCCCTGGACCAGACTCCTGTGCCTCCCCCAGACCTGGACCCACCTGCCTCTCCACTATCACATAGTTACCACCAGAGCCTGGCCCCACCATAGACAAGCCATCCCTGGGCAGGGACCCCTGCATCCAGCCTGGGCCCCCAGACATGGATCCCTGGCCCCAGCCTGGGCTACCAGGCCCAGACCCCTGGACCCAGCCTGGGCTGCTGGGCCCAGCCCCCTGGACCCAGCCTGGGTTACCGGGTCCAGAACCCTGAATCCAGCCTGGGCTCCCAGCCATCAGCATCGTGGGGCTGTTTGGGTTATTGGAGCTGTTGGAGGAGGTAGAGGTCTGTGTTATGACCCTGTTACCTTGGGTGACCAAGCCTCTGGACCCTGGGGTCCCATTGAGCAATATCATACCTTGCATGTTAGCATGAGGCTCCACTATGTCAGACACCACCCGCTGCCCCTGCAGGACCAGGCCCTGAGCAGATCCTGATGGAGGCCCATTGAGCACTACCACATTCTGCAGGTTGGCACCAGAGGGAGAGGGCCTCTCTGCCAGCAGCACAGTGTTGTGAACCTGTGGCTCCAGTATGTAGTGCATGGGCTGCAGTACAGGGGTGGTGGTGTAGTACACAGGCTGCTGCTGCTGCTGCACCAAGAAGATCTGGCCAGATGGGCGTGGCAGAGTGGAAGACTGACTGATGTTAGTAACCTTGGTGATGGGACTGGTGGGAGCTGATTGGGCCAGGTTGACAGTGGATGATTGGTTGAGGTTGACGTTGCTAATGGATGATTTGGTAATGTTGACGTTGCTAGTGGTGATAGTGTTCTCTCTTTTGATGTTGGTATGTTTTGACTCAACAACACGCTCAATTTTAGGTTTGGGAGGGGAGCAGATCTCAGCCAGGGTCTTGAACTTTGGCCCCAGGTCGTTGAGGAACTGGAGGTCGTTGTCAGATTCCAGGAGGCTGCAGCAGCCCACTGAACCCACAGGAGAGCCCTGGCCCTCGTATTCATACATCAACAGACTGTCTTTCAGTGGCGGGTTTTGCGTTGCACACATCACCTTCTGCATGAGAGAATAAGAGACGTTTTATAATAATGCCTCCTTTTAACTTTAGACTTGTGTTTTTTTTATCAACATTCACTGTATAGTTTTGACATTTTTCAACGCAGCAACTTACCTGTGAGTAGTAGTCATCCAGGAAAGCGTTAGGTAGTGCTATGTCCTCATACATGTCTTCTTCGGCATAGGTAGCCTGGGTGTATCTGGTGTGCATGGTGTTGCCAAGCTCCAGGCTGTAGTTATTGCTCTGGAGCCCATAGGTGTGGTCCACCTCCATCAGCCCAGGGCCAGGGGTGGAACCAAAGCCAGGGCCAAGGCCGGGGCCAAGGCCAGGGCCAAGGCCGGGGCCAAGGCCGTAGCTGGATTCACGGCACAGTGTATCGTCACGGCGCATGATAGACTCACTGGTCTGATATGTAGTTGGGGGTCTGGAGGATTTTGTAGCCATATTCACTGCCTGCATTGTCCCTACATTCCTTCGGTCAACTAAGGGAGCACTGAGGAGGGGCACCTCCTACAGAAACCAAAACAAACAAAGTAGATATTATATATATATATATATATATATATAGTCCCAGTCAAAAGTTTGGACACACCTTGCCAAGAGTGTGCAAAGCTGTAATCAAAGCAAAAGGTGGCTACTTTGAAGAATCTAAAATATAAAACATATTCAGGTTTGTTTAACACTGTTTTGTTTACTACAGAATTCCATATGTGTTCTTTCATAGTTTTGATGTCTTCAATATTAATCTACAATGTAGAAAATAATACAAATAAAGAAAAACCATTGAATGAGAAGGTGTGTCCAAACTTTTGACTGGTACTGTATATTATCTGTAATCATGGGACTGAAGCTTCACAGACACTTTGCCTCTTATATATATGCATTCCCCCACTCACCTTATCCTCCCCCTTGCCCTCGGTGTGGTAGGATATGAGGTATTCTTTAGCATCAAACGGAAGGTCAGTGAACTGGTCAGCGAAGGTCCCAGCTCCCCCACACTGACAGAACAGCATTATGAGAGGCAACACTGCAACACACAGAACCAAGGAGATGAAAGACAAGGATATAGACATTTATAATAAGTCATGTACGCATATGTATATTTGATGAGATTGGAGTGTGAATGTCTTTAGCATAGCTCCACTCACGTAGCAGCAGAGCACTGGCTGTAAGGAGCAGGCTGATGGCAGGGGCAGACAGTTTGGAGGAGGTGGTCTCTAGCTTGCTGGTAAGGCTCCGAGAGCTACAGTCGCTGTCCTCCACGCAAGTGCACACGTGCACCTTGAACACCTCCTTCTCTGGGCAGGTCAGGCCCTGCTCATCTGCCACCTCCACCACAATCTCATACACACCTGGCCACAGGGACTCATGGGACCGCAGTGCAGCCGTGGTCTCTGGGGAGAGAGAGAGAGGGAGGAGTGAGATTTCACTTGGAAGAGGACATATATTGTATAGTGATATTATATGTGGATGCCTACAACACAACAGTATATTTGCAATGATGTGACTTTGTTGACATGACATACATATTTACATGTCTCCTTATATTGGCCACCTCCTGACACTTACCATTGATGGGTTCCACCTCCCACTTGCCACGCGTCCCCTCCGTTACCACGGTAAAGCTGTACGGAGCTGCGTTGGGTGTAAAATCCTCATCAAACCCTGTCACATAGACTACACGTTTATCCGAGCACACATTCTCAGAGGTGGTGGTCAGGGTTGGGCAGTGGTCATTGGAGTCCAAAACTTGGATGGCTATTGTTCCTGTTGCTGTCTTAGCTGGCATATCTGAAAATCATACATGTTTATAGGTGAAAAATAAACATCACAAAAGCAGGAACATTTGTTTTTATTGTAACTTTGGTTTGATAGCACGTATGATTAAATTGTATCTCTTCAAACTGAAAATATTGTTACGTAAGTAAAAAATAAAGAAAATAAATATTTGTATTGAACTATGGATGGACCATAAACAATTTTGTAGAGATCAGTTCAGAATTGTTTGTTTCATGCTGTTATTGCCATGCATTTTGAACACAGTGCCCTTTGCTGAGGACACACCCTGAATTGTTAAGCAGTTGGACAGGTTCTGTCTCTGTACTTTCTAAGATTTATCACCTGCAAGTACAGTATTTCCAACTACTCCACCTGAATGTTTAATTAATTGTGGTCTATATCGAGTGGAACAAGGAGCTCCAAATAGAAAAAAAGCTAATTGGCTGGAAATGGCCAACAGTTATGAAGACAACTAGCTCATTTTGAATTATAAAAATCATCTTTGACAGATCATTGTCAAAGCCTAACTGATATCAGGCTTACTATTCTACTGATGTAAGTCATATTGGTTTTAGAAGATTGTTAGTATTTACTGTAAGTGAATTTCTGTGTCAAGTCCTGGATGGTACCCTAGTTTACCTTGGGTCATGCAGATTATCTTGGCATAGTATGTTCCATTCACCAGGAACTTGGACTCTCGATCTGGCTGCTTGATCAGTTTAATCTGAGCTGTCTCCTCATCAATGGTCACCCAGTTGTCTGGGTCATAGGCTTTGGCATACCTGGAGGATGGATTTATATGAGGAACACTACTCACAGATGCATTTCCTATTAAACAAATCTGGGTTGGTCACAATCACTTATGTCTGGGTAATTAGCTTAGCCGGCAGGCTACATGTTGTTGCCTTTACTGGACTCTGTGACTCACTGGATTCTGTGACTGATACTTTACATATTAACCTCACTCACCTAACGTCCTCAGCAGGTTTTCCTGTATCTCCGTCCAAGGCAGGGTACGAGGTGAGCACTCCGTCCTTTGGCATGTCGTCAGGGTCCTCTGACACAGGGACAGGCTTTATATTGGGCTTAAACGCCGGGGCCTCTGGCATGTTGTTCACCGCGATCTTAATTGGGTAGCTCTTTGGCTTTTGTTTAGGCTTTCCAGAAGGACCAGGCCCAACCCCAGGTTTAGGCCCAGGTTTAGGCCCAGGTTTAGGCCCAGGTTTAGGCCCAGGTTTAAGCCCAGGTCCAGGCCCAGCCCCAGCCCCAGCCGCAGGCCCAGCCCCAGCATCTACCCCAACATCCACTCCCACATCTACTCCCACATCCACTCCCACATCTACCCCTACATCTACCCCTACATCTACCCCTACATCTACCCCTACATCTACCCCTACATCTACCCCTACATCTACCCCTACATCTACCCCTACATCTACATCTACCCCTACATCTACATCTACACCTGCCCCAGCTCCAGCTCCAGCTCCAGCTCCAGCTCCAGCTCCAGCTCCAGCTCCAGCCCCAGCCCCAGCCCCAGCCCCAGCCCCAGCCCCAGGCCCCTCGCCCTCTCCCACTTGAACATCCACATCCATCAGCACTGCACTCCCTTCTACAAAAGGAGCGACATTCTTAATGAGCAATCCAAGCTCAAGTGTCTGGACGGTCTCAAAATCAACAGCCTGTTAGGTTGGCATGGTGGTTAGAGAAGAGGAGAAAAAAAGAGCTGAGTGAGCATGTAGAAATAAGTCAATATGTACGTGAAAACAATAATCTGATATTATGTTCTTAAAAGTAAGAACTAAAGATAACAGAGTCATACCTTTATCAGCTTGAGAACTCCTACGTTGGTCGCCCTGTCTGTCTTGATGGAAAACAGTCCATCCTCGTTCCCTTTGGCGATCTCAAAGACTGCCAGCCAGTTATCTGTGTGCTCTAGGTCTCTGTCAAGGGCTTTGATTCTCAGCACAACAACATCCTCAGTATTCTCATCTACAGACCCGGAATACTGAGGGAAAAATGATAGAAAGCAGTTGTGGACACATTAGACAAGTACTCCAGTATGTTTCTGTCAAAGAAGGATGATGGCTGATGACTGTAAGGTTAACATTGACAACAGACATTAAAACAATCTGTGAATGAAAGTAATTTTAAGAATATAGGTTAAATGCATAGTCCATCATTGCAGTCATTACCAGCCGGTTACCACCTGGGCCTGGTATACACTGCAGTGTTTAACGAGTGCTCAGGTTAAAACTACAGATTGGCTTTTCACCTCTTGTTTTTCCAGTGTGGGGACATTGTCATTGATGTCCAGGACCTTGATCTCCACCGTCCCTGTTCCTGTAAGTCCACCAGGTGCCCCACCCATATCCGTCCCTTTTATAACTAGTTTGTAGAAATCATGGGTCTATTGGAAAAAGAGCAATGGTACTTTCATATACAATCATAATTCACATAAACAAGATACTTTTAGCAATCACATAATTGGAAGATAACATATATTACTGTAAGCAGATAGTTTTAAGGCCTCACCTCTCTGTCCAGTGTGTTGTCTTTGACATACAGTTTCCCTGTATCCTTGTCTATGGTGAACATGGCTCCCTTACCCTTTGGCTCCTGGCTGACGATGCTGTAGGCAATCAGGTCGTTGAGGGTCCCATCCTCATCTGCATCCATCCCAGTGATCTGCATGACGAAGGTACCTGATATTCACAGGACAGGGGACAACAGGAGAGGACTCCATCAAACATGACAATGACAGCCATGAGGTGTGTCTTCATTATGGATATGTGTGTGGAACACATGGATATCACACTTAGGAGAAGTGCACGTCTCATGTACCTGCTTTGCTGGACTCTGTGATGTTGCCGGCGTGCAACTCAAAATAAGGTGGGTTATCATTCTCGTCAAGGACTGTAACCTGAAGTGGAATGTTTGACTCCGCCAAAGTCCCATTTCTGTACGTTGCTATTCCAGTCAACTGACAAATGGAAAAATAATGAAAATGTACTCACAACAGATACCTTAAGGATTAATCTGTGTTATTCCATATAAAATTCCATTGTCGAGGAGACTCACGTTGTAGAGTGCTGTCTGCTCACGGTCCAGGATGCCAGTAATTCTTACATACCCATTCTTAGGGTCGACGACAAATAGGTTATAAGGGGGCTGGTTAGCCCCCTTGCCAGTCAGAGAGTACTCCACTTTATCAACCAGATCCATATCAGAGCGGATCTGTACAGAGGAGACACAGACTCAGACATTGGTAAGCGATGATATACTCTATATGGCTAAACCAGCTCTCTATAACACTGCCATTGGGGGCTGGATTACTGTAGCTCGACTGCTTGATTATTTATGTGCAACAGGTCCCAGATTCAAGTCTGCCCATATGACTCTTTTAAAAAACCATGTCATTAAACATATATACTGTCTGTATATACTCTCAGTGTTCAGTAGTTAGTTTATCACTAAGCAACATCTTTTGAAATTCCACATTAATTGAATTATCTCACGAAGAGGGAGAGTTTGATGATCAATGATTAAGTAACATGACAGTATAATAGAATAATCGTAATTAATTTACTGCCAAGTACCTGTCACAATCAAGGTGTGTGACTAGAACAAACAGTGTGGTAACCTGAAACTCATCACCTGTCACACATCACTCTCTCAAGTGAACCTCTCACACATTAGACTGATTCTTATCACACTGCCAATGCTATATCCTGTCATAAACCAGTTCCTGGCTTTATACCTTATGGTGTTTCTCATGCCACCCAGAGGAGTTAGGGTTAGGGTGTGTCATACCGTCTACATAAAACTCCCCTAAGGGAATACCACATGACATAATTATCTTCATGAGATGTTGTTTGGTGGTTTTGTTTACCCTGGCGATAAATTCTTTTTTGGTGTAGTCCTTATTCTCTTTCAGCTTGGCAGGAGGAAGGATCCACTCTCTTTTCCTTCTCCTGGACCGCTCTGCCTCTGCCTCAGCACTGGCAAGCTGAATATAAAGACATCACATTTAGAGTTAGGATAATTTCTAAAAAATGATTTTCTTTGTTGAAATTCTTATGACAGGAATAAGGGCCATGGTGTGGGTCTGACGTATCACAGGATCAACTGCAGAGTGCATTCGGAAAGTAGTCAATAACACCACACACATACAGTGCTGCTTGAAAGTATAGTGCATTCGGAAAGTATTCAGACCCCTTCACTTTTTCCACATTTTGTTATGTTACAGCCTTATTCTAAAATGGATTAAATTCATTCATTCAATTGAGTTCTTCTGAGGAGTGGGCAAAAATCCCTCAAAACAGATGTCAGAGACTGATTGGTGGCTATACGAGACGTTTACTCCAAGTTATCGCTGCTAATGGAGGTGTCACAAGCTATTAACTGAAGAGTCAATAGTTAATTTTAATATTTTATACAAAAATAATGACCATCCATGTAGGGTTCACAAACTTTCAAGCATGTATGTTAAATATCACATGGGCCTATGTTACATTCCACACACATACTCACCTAAATCTAATTTAGCAATGGATGATATTTAAAAACTGCTCATGCAGTTTAATAACATAAAAGTAAATGTATTCTCTCTACTCTGCCCCTCTACAGTTGCTACCAATAATATTTGGTATATTCAGATTTCAATTAAAGAAAAAAATTGTGGAACATTTTTTCTGCATTTTCCATTCCTTCAAACCTGCTCTGTCTCCCTACCACCTGACAAGTCGTAAATCAGCAGCTGTGTGCGAGATTGAGGTTCAAGTGTTAAAACAATCAATCCTGACGTACAGTAAGCACAAACTAGTCAGTTTTTTTTGTACTGGAGAATACACTTCATATGCTATTTTTCCTATTGTGATTTTGTCTTTCATGGATTGTATAAATATAATGTATGTACTGTATGTTGTATGAGGAAGTTCTACTGTATGATGTACTTTACTTTATTCACAAACCTTTATGTTTTAAATGTTTAAGTTAATATGCGAATATGCGAAGCACTTACCTCACCTGTACATATTTTAAATAAATGGTATACTTTTACTGTTTTGTAATTTCTTCATGTGTGTGAATAAAACATAAAAAATACTGTATAATCTGTATAATAATTTGTCTTTTAATGAGCTGCACTGATACTAATTCAACAACCTGCGTGGTTGGTATGGTAATAAAGTCTTGAACTTGAACTTAGATACTACCACACACAGAATTACTGAACCCAGAAGTGAATGTATTTTCTATATAACTGTACTCAGGATTCTTTTTGACCTATTATTATCCTACATGTACATACATGTATGCGTGCATGTCTGTGTATGCACGTGTGCACATGTGTATAAATTGCATGCCTGAAATTGTACTGTATGCTCTAGTCACACCAGACAGAACACTTTGTCCTCTTATGTCTACACGTTTTAGAGCTTCATTCACAAGGCTAGCCTACTTCTGCCTCAAAGGTAAAGGGGTCTATGCCTGCCTCTTTTCTCCGCTCCATTTTACATAGCAGCAAAAAATGTTTTGAGATGTTGGATGATAATGACTTATGACTCTCTGTTTGAAGTTAATGTGCGATTACAATTTCAGCTGTTCCCTTTCTGTCTGTTCAAGGGGAGTCATGTTCCGAATACAAAAAAAATGTTAGAGTTTTAACTGTTTTAATTCTCACCTCTAATTCATGCACTTGTAAACACTTAAACTAAACCATTGTCTTGGTATGAGTCACACCCCTGGTGTAAGTTCAATTAGCAATGCTCCTTATATACGGATCTGCCTTTAATGATAGCTCTGCCTGCTATTACAGGCTCCACTCAGATCAGCTTGAGGGGGTATGTACTCACCAGTCCAAATGTCAGCAGAAGCAGCAAGAAGACTCTTGCAAAACAGACCCTAGCCATGACAGCATAGAGACTGCACCATACATACGTTAGTGATCACTATCAATCCCGGTCTTCCCCTTAGAATATCGATGGCTTGAGGACTTGTGAGGGGGTGTTAAAGATAAGTGAAAGGACGTGCCTTAAGTACTTTCTCTTCAGGACACACCTATGTCAACAATTATGCCCCCTCATCCGCCTCACAACCACACCCCTCTCGGAACCCCTCCTTTGTTCCCCACAACCTCATTCTTTGTTCCCCACAACCTCACTCTTTCTCTCTCTTGTGATTAGTTGACTCCCCTCCCCCCTCCCCCTCCCCCTCCCCCTCCCCCCTCCCCCTCCCCCTCCCCCTCCCCCTCCCTTGTCCCTCCCCCTGGATGCTTTTGAAAGGTGTGTTTGTGTATGCCTTACAGCTTGGGTGGATGCAGTTCTCCAGGCACTAGCATTGACTAGCTCTCCCTATACTATCAGCTGATAAACAATGATAAATGGAAATAGAGCTGAGGTAAACGTTTCTGATGAGTCAACAATGCACACTGCTGTGCTCCAGTGGTGTTGTTTTGACATGTTCCTTTCAGGCTATTCAAAGCCAATCAGAAAGATAATTTGAGACGCAGTGAACTCATTTTTTTAAGAGGTGGAGAAATGTTTTTGGCATACCTGTGGCTCGGCACATCGTTTGTGTTTAAACAGGATCAGCTGTTCTCACATGTTATTAGGGGCACATCAGGTGCCTGAGTGGCCTATCCACTCACAAATGCACCAGGTTCACTGAGCAAATATATATTGGTGATTTGTGGTTGTGTTTTCCCAGGTTTGATGGATGGTGGGTGTTTATTAGTGACTGGAGAGGGAGATTTATACCCTAACTCCAGAGGTAGGGGAGACCAGGGATGATTGTAACACAGGATTGTTGTAACACTCTCATAATCTCAAATAAGGAACACGTTAGAATCATGTGACACATTTTATTGGCAAAAATCAGTTTTTGAGGTGGGAGAGTAATTTCTTTGAGGGAATTTGGCACTGGATGCGTTGTACTAAGTGTTACCATATATACCGAATATTAGGTGTATTGCCAGTTTTTGGAGATATCTTTGATGCTCGTTGTCCATGATTAAGTTGGAACATTTAGCTACAACATGGAGCAATGTAATGGATGAAAAATATCTTCATTAGGTTTGTGAGATAAGTAGGTTCAGGGTTAAGAATAGTGCCACATAATGTGTCAAAAATGGCAATGGTCTTCTGATATTTGTTCAAATGCTCAATGAAGACATGTATTGCTAGGTTGCAGGTTATGATTAATGCATTTCTGAAAATGTTACATTTCACCCCAAGCAGTGTTACAAGTAACCCAGGAAGTGGGGGAAATTGTAACATTTCACTCCTTGTATATGAGTGTAACAAGGTCCTTAACACAGAGGCGGACTCGGTGGTGGTGATATGGGACAAACCCCGTTTATTTAGAATGTTTCGGTTTTGGCTCTCGGTCGACTTTCCAGTCTTGGCTTTCAGCCCTCCCCTCCAAAGCAGAGGGACACACATCTTAAACCATTTCGTTAAAGAGGCTTTATTCGCAACAGGTGCGCAACGAAGCCTCGCTTCCGTAACCCTTGCCACGGTCCTGTAGCTCCCTCTACAGGCCGAACGCTGCATGTCCCCCCACAATGAGACAACTTCAAAGCTTGTTTTTAGAGAGGTAATATCTCCGTATACCAAAGGAAAAGATACAACTGATGCAGGTTGGCATTACACCACAAGAGGTCGCTCTCACCACTGTGCCTGCACCTCACATGTCTCTCGACAAGCCCACTGTTCGTATGGCATTGGTTAGCGCCAATATGTTCTCTCTGACAGGCAACATTATTCACAATCACTGAACAGTCGTCACTATGGACCACAACATACTGTATGTCACTCAATACCACCTTCAGCTTATACTGTACAGTAAGTCTAGGCAAAGACAAACTGATAATGAAGACAAAGATTCATATCAGTTTTCATAGGGAGTCATCAAGAGAAGCTGAATTATTAATTATTATTAATTATTTTGTAAAAAACATGTTAACAAATGTAAAATAATAATAATAATAAAAATAATAATAATAATAATAATAACCTGTCATGAACAAATTCATCATGATTTCAATGAACAATGTCATCCAAATACAAAAAGAGCAAATAACCCCCCAAAAAACATAAACAAAAGAGGGCTTCTTCCAAATCAATCAGAAACAAAATAACAATTTTTGTGGAAATTAGAACCCTTGAACAAAATAAAAAAACATACACCGATATTTACCCACAGAATATTAGGTTATGTTAATAGATAACTTGTACAGATACAAGCCATGCAGTGATACGTATTGTCAAATAAACACAATGATCAATATTGTCTTTACTTTATTACTTTCTGTGAGATCTGTCCTCCAGCTATGCCTCCAGTGATTACATCATTGTCCCTGTGACAGCTTACACCATGAGTTATCCTGGCTGTGTCCAAGAGCAACATGTTCACCCCTCATGTGCACCATTCACCTGTCTCTTCACCAACACCACACCCTCCACCCCAGCTCTCCTAGCTGGTTCTAGATGCACTGGTACTGAACCTGTTTCTGCTGCTGGACCAAGATTTAGCGGTCTCAGAGGTACTGCACCCATAGAAACTGGACTTAGAGAGATTGGACTAATTGGCCTCTCAATCATGACATGACCGCCGCAGACCTCTCCCTCTATCAGCCCTCCCTGAACCATCTGCCCTGACATCACCTGCTCTGACTCCACTTGGCCAAGAATTACCTGTCCACCTGTCAGCATGATATTCTGAGGGCCTGGGAATGTCCCCATAGAACCATGGAATTGGTTCAGCATGACTTCACCCCCTACCAGCACCCCCTGGCCCAGTCCACCACCCCCCATAAGAACCATGTTCTCTCCTCTGCTCAGAGTGGCCTGTCGTGGGCCACTGGACATCAGCCTCTGCCTCCCACCCTGGTTCTCCTCCACAATGACCATCGTCTCACCACTCTCCAGGGCACTGTGTGGTATGGTGAACACGCCAGTATGCCCCTGCTGTGTGGTGTGTTCTGTGTGTCCGGTTAGTGTTCCATCAGGAGGCCCGTTGAGCAATATCATACCCTGGGTGGACTGAGCTGGGATGCCAGACCCTGCGAGGCCCCCTCGCTGCAGGGAGCCCTGCTGGAGCCATGTCTGTCCCCCCTGCAGTACCTGCCCCCCCTGCAGAACCTGTCCCATCCCTATCTGCCCCAAGCCCACAGGTACCTGCCCCTCCACTACCATCAGGTTCTGAGAGCCAGTGAAGTGCCCTCCACCCCCACTCCTCTCCACCAGCATCATCCCCTCCCCACTGCCAAGGGTGGCCTGAGCTGGGACGCCAGACATCACCCGCTGCCCCTGCAGCACCAGGCCCTGAGCAGATCCTGATGGAGGCCCGTTGAGCACTACCACATTCTGCAGGTTGGCACCAGAGGGCCTCTCTGCCAGCAGCACAGTGTTGTGAACCTGTGGCTCCACTACGTAGTGCATGGGCTGCAGTACAGGGGTGGTGGTGTAGTACACAGGCTGCTGCTGCTGCACCAGGAAGGTCTGGCCTTGGCCTCCTCTTAGTGTAGCCGAACGCGCCGACTCCGTCACCACAGTCCTCTCCACCTGGGTTGTCGGGGCTGGGGGCCGGGCTGACACAGAGCTGTTCGCCACTGTCATACTGCTGGCTGCTGTTGCCATGGAGATGGTGGGTTTGGGTGGAGGGGGGGCAGAGACCCTTTTCCTGACCTCTGTTCGAATCTCCTCACCTCTGCAGATCTCAGCCAGGGTCTTGAACTTTGGCCCCAGGTCGTTGAGGAACTGGAGGTCGTTGTCAGATTCCAGGAGGCTGCAGCAGCCCACTGAGCCCGAAGGAGAGCCCTGGCCCTCGTAGTCATAAACCAACAGACTGTCTTTCTGGATGTGGTTCTCTGCAGCACAGATCACCTTCTAAATATAACACAAAATTAGAAAAAAAACATTATTAGTATTATTTCCCTCTGCTACGAGTGACCCATTATTGCCCTTCATAATTCCAACCAATAAAAAATTAAGCCATAGCTCTCATTCAGTGTCCAGGTTCTGAGGGCTCACCTGTGAGAAGTACATATCCAGGAGTGTATCAGGGAGGGCGATGCCGTTGTAGTCAAGTCTGCAGTCCTCCACAGCATACATGTCCCTCTGATCCATCTCCTCCATGTCCTCCTGCTCAGCATAGTCATAGAACATGCCACCAAACTCACTCTCTCTGACAACCCCTGATTTGTAGAAGTGGGCCGTATCGCAGGTCATGTTCGTGGTCTGAAGGGCCATGTTAGGGCTAGCCATAGTCGCAGGGGCCATGTTGCTTGCTGGAGTCGCAAATTTGGCACCTATCCGAGTAATTTGCATGGGGGCGTTGAGGAGAGGAATTTCCTTTATAGGGGAGAAAATTACAGTTGGGGATATGGAAGAAGATGTGGTTAACATTATTAACAGAGACACTTATTCAGAGTGGGCACAGCACATGTATCACATGTAAAACACTTAAACAAGGTTTGTAGATATATTTCTAAAGGTAAAGGTCCAATCTCTGGTTGCTGTATGTATTTTACCCTGTCTTCCCCCTGTCCCTCTGTGTGGTAGGAGATGAGGTGTTCTTTGGTACCAAAGGGAAGATCAGCAAAGCTGAATCCCCCTGCACTTCCAGAGGAGCAGGTCAGCAGCATGAAAGCCACAACTGAAAACACACAGGAGTTCACTTCCAACCTCCATTATGACCTGGATATAGAATTCCCTGTACACTCTCTAAACCCATACTCACCCAGCAGCACCAGAAAGCCCAGGATCAGGAGGCCTATTCCCAGTATTCCGAATGTGGATGAACTTCCTTTGACAGCAGCTGTCTGTCCATCTATATCTCTCATCCCACAGGTCACGCCATCGGCGCAGGTGCACACCTGGAAATGGAGTCGCTGAGGGTCTGGGCAGGCCAATCCCTGCTGGTCCTGTACGATGAGTGTAAGGTCATAGCTGCCGGGCCACAGGGGCTCCAGAGTCCGGAGGGAGATGCTTGTATCTGAAAGGCAAGAGGAACAGGCATGAGTGATAACATCACAGCTTCCAGTAAGAAGTCTAATCAAGGGTATATCAAGTACACCATCTCTTGTATCGAAAGATTGATGCATCTTTAGCCCACCCATATCTCTACCCTGTGCAGAGAAGTGTTCATACCACTGAGGGGCTCCACCTTCCACTTTCCCTTGGTCTCTTTGGGCACCAGGGTGAACTGAAAGGGGGCTCCATTGGGTGCTGCGTCTGGATCATTTGCGGTGACATTGACCACATCAGTGTCAGAGCACAGATACTCTAGCGTGTTGGTGATAATGGGGCAGTTGTCATTAACATCCTCCACCTGTAGGGCGATGGTACCTGTGGCTGTCTTAGCAGGCATATCTGAGGAGGGAAACAGAACATCAGCATGATGCATTCCACTCCTAGAAGTGTAATTAATTATTTGTGGTGCTGGAAATACAAGCCCTGCAGATTAATTTATATTAAAAAGATAATATGATAATATAATATGAGTTTAATATGAGCACTGTTTCCTTATCCTTAGTAGGCCAGAGATGATCATTCCACACCCCTCTATTTCACACACTAAAATTAGTGAAGAGTGTTTTTACAGTAATGCTCTCTGTAACAGGAGATACACCAGTACTGTAGGTATCTGCTGTGAATTTGTATGATAGAAAAATATAAAAGTCTGGCCACTGATGCTACTGTATGTGACTTATTATTTGTCCTCTTGTGTGGTGATTGAACTTGCCCTCCGTCATGCAGAGTATCAAGGCAAAGTATGTTCCGTTCACCAGGAACGGGGACTCTCTGTCTGGCATCTTGTTGAGTCTAATATCAGCTGTCTCTGGGTCCACTCTTATCCAGTTGTCAGGGTCAAGGCCTTTAGCATACCTATGGCAATAGGAAAATGTAGGCTTTACACTCAGTAGCATGATTCAAAACATGAATATTATAATGATGGTAGTTTTATGAGAATGTACATGTTCTCTTATCAATAATGAAGATGCAAATTGCTCTTTAAATTGAAAAGTAGGGCCAGAGTGAACTAATCTCACTGGACATTTTTTGCAGGCCCTCTTGAATCTTCGTCAGTTGCAGGGTAAGTTGTTAACACGTCTGACAATGGACGGTCACCTACTTTCTCTGACACGGGCACAGGCTTCACCTTGGGCTTAAATGCAGGCCCTTCTGGCATGTTCTTCACAGCAATCTTCACTGGGTAACGTTTACCAGCCACAGGTTTTTTGCCCGGCCTTTTGCCCGGCCTAGTCGCCCCCCCCCCACCACCCCCACCCCCACCCCCAGGCCGACCCCCACCCCCAGGCCGACCCCCAGCCCCACCCCCACCCCCAGCCCCACCCGCACCTCCACCTCCACCCGCACCTCCACCTCCACCCCCACCCCCACCCCCACCCCCACCCCCAGCCCCACCCGCACCTCCAGCCCCACCCCCACCGCCAGCCCCACCCCCACCGCCAGCCCCACCCCCACCACCAGCCCCACCCCCACCGCCAGCCCCACCCCCACCTCCATCCCCGCCCCCATCTCCATCTCCACCTCCACCGCCATCATCGCCCCCACCCCCATCCCCTCCTCCATCTCCAGCAGGACTTGCTTTGTTGCTTACTACCAGTCCCAGGTTTAAAAGAGGATTTTCTTCAAAATCAACAGGCTGCAAAACAGAAAGCAATTAGGGACTGTCAATTGACAGTTCAACAAGCATGGAATCACATTGCAGAGTAGATATTGATACAGATAATGATAACCGTCTAGATCACACATGTTTGGAATACATGTTTGGAATATATATATATATATATATATATATATATATATATATATATATATATATATATATATATATATATATATATATATATATATAAAAAAAAAAATAAAAAAAAAAATCTTCTAGCATTGTGACTGCATTGATTACTTTATCTTATGATGACTGATGGATAGATGATTCACGTACTTAAACAAATGTATTTGCTAAATGCTGCTAAATGCTGTAAATGTAATGTAAATGTACTGTATATCAGATTGCAAACAATAAAAAGATCATTGCCACATACACTCAGTGAGCACTTTATTAGGAACACTATACTAACACTGGGTATAACCCTTTAACCCTATAACCCTTTGCTCTCAAAACAGCCTAAATTCTTGGTGGCATTGATTCCACAAGAAGTTGGAAACATTCCTTTGAGATTCTGGTCCATGATGACATGATTGCATCACGCAATTCCTGCAGATTTTTCAGGTGCACTTTCAAGCTGTGGGAAGGCCACTGATGAACACTGAACTCATTGTCATGTTCATGAAACCAGTTTGAGACAACTTTTGCTTTGTGACATGGTGCATTATCATGCTGGAAGTAGCCATTAGAAGATGGGTAAATTGTGGCCGTGAAGGGATGCACATGGTCAGCAACAATACTCAAATAGCATTTGCAAATGGCATTCAATCAATGATTGATTGGTATTAATGGGCCCAAAGTGTGCCAAGAAAACTTTCCCCACACCATTACACCACCTCCACCATGAGAAGGTATACAGGTGTTCCTAATAAAGTGTTCGGTGAGTGTATAGTAATGATGATTTTCTGATTAAACTGTGTGCTTTACTTTATTAGTTACTGTGTCTAAGAAAATTCTCTAATACTTTGTTTAGCAGAAGAATTCCTTCATTGGTCTTGGGGTCTGTTTCGATGCTGAAGATTTGGTCATCGTTTCCGGAGACAATATCGAATACAGCATTCCAGTTGTCTGTGTGCTCCAGGTCTTTGTCCAGTGTCTTGAATCTCATCACCTCAATATTTGCTTTGTTCTCTGGTATGCTCCCAGTGTACTGCACCCATGGAAAGACATGATAGAGGGAAATTACTTCTAGCAGAAATGATGAAGCTCAAATTTGCTAAACTCAGTAATTGTAACAAAAGTGCAAACATTAAGATAGATTCTATTTGACTAAATCAATCTCTGCACTCATTACATTTTCCAACAGTTAATATGACAACACGTCATACAGTAAAGCCAAATTAACCTTGGTGGTGTGACATATTTCTAGTTGTACAGAGTATGGAATCATCCTGAGTTTTGATGTTGTATACAGACCATAAGTATACAAGATGGACTATGTATTTTAGTTCAAGTTTAGATCTCTGGATATTACAGTAAACTGATATTTAGATTCTAAATCAGAGATCATCTGAATTTGGAAATGGCATATATATGGTTCTTCATTGCAAGGGTTTGATTAGATTAATTGTTTTCACCTCATCTTTTTCCAATGTTGGGATATTGTCATTGATGTCCAGGACATTAACCTTCACCGTAGTGGTTCCTGTGTTGCCTTCGGCTGCCCCATCCAGATCAGTTCCTTTGATAGTCAAAATGTAAGAACTCTGTCTCTGTGTGGTACAGATGCATCAGATAGGAAAATTAGGTTTCCAGCTCACCATTTCCTGCAAACAAGCAAAGGACAGACATGCATTGACAGGATGGTGTATATCAGGTCATGACAGGCCAGTTGTACCTCTCGGTCTATCGTTGACTCCTTCACATAGAGGTACCCTGTGTCCTTGTCGATGTGGAATTGCATGGATTCTTCAGGTGGCTCCTGCTTTGCGATGGTGTAGGAAATCTTAGAGTTCCGATGGTTGGGTTGGTCAATATCTGTGGCTGTCACCTGGGTAACCAACGTCCCTGGGGCGAAGTCAAAGAACACTCAGACACTCTTGGAATAGGGCCACTCTGGTAGACTAGACTATACAACAACACTGGTTCAATCAGACAGCTTTATCAGTTATGATTTAATGATGATTTAAGGACAACCATTCAGGACAAAAATGTTAAGATTGTGTATGTCCTACAAATTGCTGCCGAAGATACAGCAACATGTTTGCTTACTATAAATTACAGTTACAACAACAAACTGAATTATTAAACAAAATGAATTACTAAACTACTGAACACAAAAAGTGCCAACCAAAATCGTTAATCTATTCTATTCAGTAATCTATTCTCTCCTGTCTGACAGGACACATGTTACGTTATTGATGACCTATTTAGTTTGTAATTACAGACTGATTGTTAGTTGAACTGTTGAGCGATAACAGTTTACAGGTATTTGATTTTTGTGTCCTATGTGGAGAGTTGTGTTAACAGTTTTGTAAAATGGTCCTTAACATTTGCATTTTGTGTGAAACAATGAGAAAATACTATGTTTTTGTTGTAGGCATGTGAACTGCATTTTAGTAACAAATGTGATGCAGTCAAGAAAAACTGGAATAGCTTGAAGAGATGGAATGAGAGAGGGGGTAGTAGGGGGTATGAGTGTGGCTATAGTACTTGCACAGCGCTGCTGGCTGTTGGTGAGGTTATTACCTGGAGTGCTTGATTCTCTGATGCTGGCTGTTGGAACTGCAGCAAATATAGGGGAGTTGTCATTTTCATCCATCACAACTATGTTTATATCTATGCTGCTCTCTGCGATCGTGCCATTACGGAATTTCGCCACACCAGCCAGCTACAGACAGAACAAATACACACATTCCTCAAAGGTCTCTCATGACAATACAGTACAGTGTATGTGTATGTGTGTGTGTGTGTGTGTGTGTGTGTGTGTGTGTGTATGTGTGTGTGTGTGTGTGTGTGTGTGTGTGTGTGCTTGTGTGCATATGTGTGTGTGTGTGTGTGTGTGTGTGTGTGTGTGTGTGTGTATGTACTACTCACAGAGTAGCTGCTCTTCACTTCTCTGTCTAGAATCCCTCTGATGCGGACCAGGCCTGTGCTCTCTTCCACGATGAACAGGTTTACTGGATCTTGATCGACTCCAGGGCCACTCAGAAAGTAATACATCTTTTCACCACCGGCCTGGTCTGACCTGATCTGAGAATAGTTAAAAAAACAACATAAACCACTGATTTACTTTCTCTGGGGTTCTCGAATATACTAATTCAGCATATGGTAGTCCTAGTGGGTGAATGAACATGCTCAATTGAGCATCTCCATTGAAAGTGCTTTCTAATCCGGGATTACAGGAATGTGTCCAGGAATTAGGATCCAAACTAAAAAAAACAATATCAGAAACCCCTTTTTTCCTGGCGCTGTCCTGAAAAGCATGATCATTCAATTCACCATACCAAGCACCTCCACCCTGTTATACCCCCAGCAACTTTTGACCTGAAAGCAGTCTTACTTTGGCAACAAACTTCCTTGATGTGTAATCATAGTTTTCCTTGAGTTGCTGTGGTGGAATGACCCAATCTCTCTTCTGACGCTTCAGATGTCTCTCCATGTCTCTGTCCATTGCCCAGCCACTAGAGAGCTGCATAGGGGAACAGGAAATCATCAGGATACAAAAACATCTTGAACAATATGCACCTGGCCAATGCCACTAAGACACACATGTACAGTAACAATGTATGGCTTTATTTTCCTCGAGTATCAATGAAGGTATATTTGCCCTTGATGAAACTGTGGAACCTGTGGAAAGCATGTAAATGTTGGGCTCTTCATAAATCTGTATTGTCAAGATTTTGGAGGAGATCATTAGCATCATAGGTTGTAAATAAACAAAATGTCTTTGTAAAAGACTGTACTTCTGAATTGGAAAACCAACACATGTTCATGGAAACGTTACTGTTAAAAAATCAATGTTGAGATACCAAAATGCAAAATTGATTTGGTGATTCTCAGTGGAGCATCTAGAATATGTAAAGACAAAAGTGTGTGTGCGCAATTGTGGATGGATTGGGAACTGGTACATAGTGAGGTTATAAAGCATCTTTATTTTCTGTTTGTGTCACCTGATGTCGTTCAGGATCTAAATTAATTATCTTTACTTGTGTAAAGAATGTCATTATGAACTACCAGTGAATCAGACTGTCAACAACAATGTGGGATACTCGCTCTGGTTTGCATACCAGCTATGAGGAGAAGCATGTTCTCACCTGAACAGATATAGCTCTGAGCCAACTCTCTCTGAATGTGTTTGATCAGGTCATTTCCGCTTTATTGGGACAGAGACAGTAGAGACTGACAGGAAGGGAGAGAGAGGAGGGATGACATGCAAGATAGGTCGAGGGTCGGAATCGAACCAGGAACCTTGGGATTACGTGGTAAATGCATTAGTGTGCTACGTCACTAAGCGCCCCCGTTGACTGTTTTTTAAGAGTATTGCACTACTTTAAGAGATATGACAATAAGCTGTTGAAACCAATAAAGGCCACAATCAAAGGAGATCTTCATGACAGATGTTGATCTTTCTTAGCTTTGGTTGTTCTAAGTTTCAACACGTGTTACTTCTGTATGCTGGCAACCTACCAGATTGTTTAAATCACAACACGGCATGAGGGGTATGTCAGTTACGACTAGGTATAATGTATAGTTGATGCATTCAGACTTGTAGTAATTAATTTTAATGGCCTCCCTGTTAACTGGTTCAGACACATTCAGTCATGCAGGAATGGGCCACCATTTGTTAACTTGCATTTGAAAACCTGCATTTGAAAACCCCCCAATAAGTTTTGTATTTTGTAAAGCAAGTCTGAAAGTCTTGAAAAATACTGCATGCAGGTCATATTTTCAGTTACTCCTAAAAATCGAACAGAATATGAGCAGCTAAAATATTTGTTCATGTCTCTAAAAGCAGATGATGCCATAGGTAGATAATTGGTGAAACAAAAAAAAGAAAAAAAAAAAAGGTGTGAATGGAGGGAATGATGAATTAGGGACTAGGGTTAGATGGATGTCTTATGGGAAAGTTTGGTCATTGTGCTGGAAAGACATGATCTTGGGATATGTCATGGGATCTTTAAATGAGCACAGTGTCAGAATATTGGTTTACCATCTCCCTGAAAGTACATTAACTGCCTGAGGCTAAGTAATGGTGGAATCAATGGTGTCAGGACAGTAGAAGGAGTGCCTTGACAGGCAGTCTTCTAGTGAAGAACCTATGAGGCCCAGCCCTGCTTCTATTCATAGACAGAATAGTTTCCAGATCTGGATCTCAATCCAACTCTCTATTGTCAGCAAGAAAATGTATTGTGACTTGGAACTGACACGGGAGAGATAAGAAAATAAAATATACAACATTTTCTCACATTCTCCCCCACGCAATAAAATTCACTCACATTACTTTTTCACTTCTTCAAATACAGAAGGCATAGATATGGTCATTATAACAACTCATACTGTGTTTTATGAGTGCATCATGGCCCAATCTGGCCTCCAAATACCATCTCTGTGAATGAGGTGGAGAGACATAGTGGATGCCCTATGCCCCTAAGGTGGCCAAGAGGCCTACAAGTCAAATAAGTTAAAGGTAGACTCTGCGTTGGATGAAAGTTGGATGACATTAAAGATGTTTCAGATTCAAGCAAGACGTTTCAATCACTAGCGATTCCTTTTGCGCACAAGCACGGCAGTGCAGCGCAATAGCCGTGTGACAAAATGGCTGCTGAGTGAATTAGTCTTACTTTAAGCTAACTCTGCCGTAGTTGCCCTGCTATTCCATGGCTACGCCACATCGTGGAGTCAACCTTAAAGTCCCCATCTCTGTATCCTTTAGAAACATGCAATTTTCTCTCACGGTTTAAGTTTCAGCTTTACAGTGTATGTGTGAATTAATCATTCTATTTGAAATTATCATTCAATTGTATAATTCATGTTGTTTTTTCCACTCCATTCACCATGTCTAAATGTGTGTATCTCAACAACCATTATCTATTTACACTCACTGACACTTTATTAGGTACAGGTATTAGGTTCAACTGCTCGGTAACGCAAATATCTAATCAGCCAATCACATGGCAGCAACTCACTGCATTTAGGCATGTAGACATGGTCAAGACGACCTGCTGATGTTCAAACCGAGCATCAGAATGGGGAAGAAAGGTGATTTAAGTGACTTTGAACGTGGCATAGTTGTTGGTGCCAGATTGGTCTGAGTATTTCAGAAACTGCTGATCTACTGGGATTTTCATGCACAACCATCTCTAGGGTTTACAGAGAATCGTCCGAAAAAGAGAAAATATCCAGTGAGCAGCAGTTCTCTGTGCAAAAATGCCTTGTTGATGCCAGAGGTCAGAGGAGAATGGCCAGACTGATTCGAGATGATAGAAAGGCAACAGTAACTCAAATAACCACTTGTTACAATCAAGGTATGCAAAAGACCATCTCTGAATGCACAACACGTCAAACCTTAAAGCAGATGGGCTACAAAAGGGGGTCCAACCCAGTACTAGCAAGGTGTACCTAATAAAGTGGCCGGTGAGTGTATGTGATCTCTTTTTAGTTTTATATATTTTAACCCTGTGTTTCTGTAAAAGCCCATCTTGGGATGAGTGTTGAGAATTAGCGTAAACTATAGACATTATAGTTCAAATGCATCAGACTCTTTAACTTAACGTGTTAACTCAATGTGTTTGTAGGCCTATCTGCCCCCATTAAAATACACCATGAATGGATAAATAAATAGACATATCTGTTGAGCTCAAGGAATGACATTCCATGAGAGCAGCATTACATTTTTTTTAAACAAGATCACATTCATGAACAGGCATCATTTATTTACAAAGCCTCCTGTAAGAACAAAAACACTGGAGAAACAGGTCCTTAGTGGTTTGGTCATGATAAGGCAGGACAATCTAATTAGTTATATTTAATTATTTGAAAAGTAGTGTTTGTGAGGTAGTTCTGGGGGTTATGGGATAGGAGGTAGTTGATAGGGCGAGAGGAGGGTTGTTATCATAACTTGGTTCTCCTGAATTGTCTGGAAGGAAACATGTCACTTGATTTAAAAATAATGAAGAGTGGAGTACTGATTGAGAAAGAATCCTGTATGATACAAATTCAAGCAGTAAATCTAAATAAAAGTCTCTTGCAGGGAGCCACTAGAAATAAGCTGGTTCCTGATCATGGTCAGTTTTGCTGTCATACAAAGTTACATTTTAGGAACCATGATATAAATATGAAATATATATAAATTTAAGCACCCTCTAGCATTTATCATGATTACAGTAAACATACACAGGCAGCCTCGGGCAGCTACAGAAAACACACAAAGCACTTTGTGAACTCACCCCCAGAACAAAGCACACCAGCAAAAGAGCAACAGCTGGCAGAAGATCCATTGCAAGGTTCCCACCTGTGGAAGAACAACTTCACCGGCACACCTGGAACAGAATTGCCCAGAGGATATGGGAGGAAGGAAACAGCTGAAGACTGCGTTCTGCGCTGTTCTGCCCTGTTCTGCCCTGCTCTGCTCTGCTCTTGGTGCAGCTGACGGTGGCGTCTTGGATGAGTGATCGTTTACACTGAAGTTGAATTCCGTAGCTTTGAGCTCGGTGATTCACTGAGCTAATATAGTCATGTAAACATGTCTAATTGCTAATGCGATGCTCCTACAATGCACTCACACTTAGGAAAGACATCATTTCCAACATTCTCTTCTCTCTGAGCACTCTCTTCACTCACTCCTCTCGGTCCACCTTCCCTTTGTTTTTCTATCCTCTCTAGGTCTTATATCTGCCCGCCCCCCTCTCTCTCTCTCTATACTGCCTCCCCCTTCTATTCCCTTCATACAGATTGCTCCTCCTGAGTGCAGGAGTATCAGCAGTAATGAGGTAGGGTGTGTTACAGTATATTGAAGATCTACCCTCAGGGCAGAATAACTGAACCCACAACCAATCAGGATCTGCTCAGGGCAGGGGCAGCGGGTGGGGTCTGGTGTCCCAGCTCAGGCCACCCTTGGCAGGTAGGGGATGAGGGGCCAGATCCGGGGTCCATACGGACGATCACACCTGGTTTCTGGTAGAACCCTATCATTAGCAAGCCCTGGCCTGATATTCCTCATTCCTTTGGAATTGGAATTGGCAGCCAAACACTGTAATTACATCTCACATTTTAATATAGTTCAACAGAAAGGAGGGCTAATGAAAAGAAAATGAGATAATGGTTCACATAAAGAAATAGATTGGGCAATAAGAGGGAGGGACAGATAGAAAGAGAGCAAGACAGAAACAGACAGACAGACACACACACACACACACACACACACACACACACACACACACACACAATCTGCCCCAATTCTCCACTAATTCATGATGCTTGGTGTAAGCATGAGTTCTCTCACAAATTCATTCCCTTTAGGAGAGTCTAGGGACACATCAACAGACAAACACAGAGGTATTTTCCATACAGTATTGTGTGTAAGAAATAGCTGTACAGTGATTATAACATTTAAAATAATGTTTATTTTAGTGCACATTTAAAGGACATTAAACATTTTGACAATGTACATATGAAGTGAAAGTTACAGAGACCTTGCAAAAGACAAAAGTCTTGTCTTGTCTTTATTCATATCAAATTTCCTTGCCTCAAAAGTGGTGTGTAGTACAGTATATAAAATATATTTCTGACTTCAGCCTAAATAATTGAGAGCAATTGAATCTCCAATTATAAAATCAGCATTAAAAATGAGCATTAACATCAACGTCAATGAAAATTGTACATTGACGCAGTGAAGATATGTTTTAGGATTACAGGCTTATAGAAAAGTTAGTGTCCTGTGCAACACATTAGCCAACTGGCAGCAGACATAGACAATCCATTTCGTTGAAACAACACAACAAAAAAACAGGTTTCAGATACATCTGTTTGCCAAAATACATACCAGTACATTCAAGAGTAAATAGATACATGACAAAACAATTATCCCCTGTTTGACTATCATAACAAGAAAAGTGGTAATTATTCTTGCGGTAAAAAAATGGTAATTACTCTTACCAAACAATGACCATGGCTGAACCAATCCAATGGAACCCAATAACAGAAAAGACACCCCTGATCATGTGATGGTCAAAGCGCATAATGTTCTATAAAAACACAAACATATCACAATAAACCATAAAAACAACGACAAAAATGACCACACTCATTTTCAAGGAGGCATACTGGAGTATGAAACTGATCCAAGGATACATTCATTCAACCCAGTAGCAATGACTATAAAACACTTATTATACTAATTACGGTTCCGGAAGGAGCACCAAACATTTTGTTTGAGAAACAGTGTTAATAGTTCTCAGTTGATTTGGTAAATGAAAACCATTGCAGAGTGCCTAAATAACAGTTACTAATGTGAGGTGGTTCACAAGGGATCTTAGTCTAGGATGTTAGGACAAAGAGGGATGCCCCACATTCTGTACTCATAATAGTCTGCACAACCGGACCAAATAGGAGATTTTATAAAGTGCAGCATTCTCTCGGGCATGATCAAAACAATAATCGAAGTAATCTTTGATTAGTTCATTCAAATCAATGACAATTCGAAACAATTGAATAGTGTGTGAACGGAAAATCAAAGATCAAACAAGTGCTTTTCTAAATGAGGATGTGACTACACAAACAGGAATGCTTGTGTCAGGCATAGGTGTTGTTCTGTGTGTACACTCAACAAAATACTATGGTAATTGCTTGGGAACATAATTCCAAGAAAAATCAGTTCGAACCTACTCCCATTAAATGAAAGAACAACCCTGCCACCTGAGCATTCTCTCAACCACAGACACTCCTCCCTCTGAAAGCCCTGCTAAACCAGCTTGGTTAGTTTTATAGATAAAGGACAAAGAGAACATCTCAGACAAACATCCTATTAGATATGCACTACCAGGGCAGCATGGAGGAGAGAGGGTGACTTGTCCTTGTGGGTGTGTGCTCCAGCACACCTCATATGACCTGATCATATGAGTTAGCATGGCAAACTCTAAGGCAGCTAATAGGACTATCTGTTGTTTTTTGATTGTTCCATAGTGACATGGAACTAGTGCATAATCTTCTAAAAAGTGAAACAGTACAATTTGTGTTGAAGAATTGTGTTGTCACATTATTCAACATAAATGTACAGTAAATATAATTTACACAAAAGACAGAAGAAATACCATTTCCCTTCAGAATTGAACAAGTTTGTAAATTAAAATCAAATGTACATGTAGGTAATAATAGGTAGTGTGTGTGTGTGTGTGTGTGTGTGTGTGTGTGTGTGTGTGTGTACGGGGTAAACAGGATCTGTTTCTCCCTCAAACAACAGTCAGAATGTGTAGCAGAAGCTGAATTACACATGCACACACATGCTGATATACTAGCACCCCCCCCCCCCCCCCCCCCGCTAGCACCAAGGTGAGACATTTCTAAATGGTATGATTCCTTATGGGTGAGTAACCACATGAGGTTGTAAGTCGCTTTCGACTGTCTGCTAAATGTCAAAAACATAAAAATGCAAATGTAGGTTACATTCTAAACCTGCATGCCTGAACACACACTCTAACTGGTCTCAACTCTTCTCTCCCGCATCACCTCCTTGCGGGTGGCAGGGACTGGTACTGTGCTGGAGGACACACTGAATCCCACAGTGCCGCTCTGAGAGCCAGAGAGGGCGCTCCTCTGCAGTGACCCCTGAGAGAGCCCTACCACTCCACCCTGCACTATCTTCCCCCCACTACCCCCCTGCCCCTCCACCACCAGGACAGTCTGAGACCCTGCGAGGCCCCCTCGCTGCAGGGAGCCCTGCTGGAGCCATGTCTGTCCCCCCTGCAGTACCTGCCCCCCCTGCAGAACCTGTCCCATCCCTATCTGCCCCGAGCGCACAGGTACATGCCCCTCCACCACCATCAGGTTCTGAGAGCCAGTGAAGTGCCCTCCACCCCCACTCCTCTCCACCAGCATCATCCCCTCCCCACTGCCAAGGGTGGCCTGAGCTGGGACGCCAGACATCACCCGCTGCCCCTGCAGCACCAGGCCCTGAGCAGATCCTGATGGAGGCCCGTTGAGCACTACCACATTCTGCAGGTTGGCACCAGAGGGCCTCTCTGCCAGCAGCACAGTGTTGTGAACCTGTGGCTCCACTACGTAGTGCATGGGCTGCAGTACAGGGGTGGTGGTGTAGTACACAGGCTGCTGCTGCTGCACCAGGAAGGTCTGGCCTTGGCCTCCTCTTAGTGTAGCCGAACGCGCCGACTCCGTCACCACAGTCCTCTCCACCTGGGTCGTCGGGGCTGGGGGCCGGGCTGACACAGAGCTGTTCACCACTGTCATACTGCTGGCTGCTGTTGCCATGGAGATGGTGGGCTTGGGTGGAGGGGGGGCAGAGACCCTTGTCCTGACCTCTGTTCGAATCTCCTCACCTCTGCAGATCTCGGCCAGGGTCTTGAACTTTGGCCCCAGGTCGTTGAGGAACTGGAGGTCGTTGTCAGATTCCAGGAGGCTGCAGCAGCCCACTGAACCCACAGGAGAGCCCTGGCCCTCGTAGTCATAAACCAACAGACTGTCTTTCTGGATGTGGTTCTCTGCAGCACAGCTTGCCTTCTGGAAAACACACAGAGGTACATTACATTACATTACAATACAGACTTTATTTCATACACTTACACTTTACTTCACTTCGCATAAGGACGGTGTGGTTTGTATTTTGAGTCAATGAACTGTACAGTATGTTGAATTTGGACAGGAATACGCTGACTGTGGGTGGAGCTGTTAACTATCTCCTTACCTGAGAGTAGTACTCCCCCAGGTAGTGTTCTGGCAGAGTGATGCCATCGTAGACTCCTCCATCTCTGCTCTCAAACTCAGAGTAGAAGGCACCTCCATGCTCTTGGCCAATCATCTCTCCCCCATTCATATATGCCATGTCCATGTCCATGCGCCTGTCATCTGGTTGGTAGAATCCGCCACCCATTGTGGACGAGGAGTTTTGTAAAGCTCCTCCTGTTAACCCTGCTCCCATTAACCCTGCTCCCATTAACCCTGCTCCCATCCCCATGGGCGCTGCTGACACTGCTCCCACGTTGCCAATTTTGACCAATCCTGTGTCTACTTGCATTGGCGTGTTCAGCATAGGCACATCCTGGAAAAGGTTAAAGATGAAAGTGGTCACACAGACTTTTAGAAAATCATCTATAATGAATGTAAAGTCCCCAAATGACATTTAATCTATCCTTCTTACTGTGTTCTCGCCTTGTCCCTCTGTGTGGTAGGAGATGAGGTGTGCTTTGGTGTCAAAGGGCATCTCGGTGAAGCCCCCAGGCAGGGCCCCGGGCCCCCCACAGTGGCAGAATAGCAGCAGGAGAGGGATGACTAGAGGACGCAACAATGAGAGTTACACTAAAGGTGGAGGGTAATTGGGTGGGGCATGGGTGGGGCATATACACTACTATGAACACATCTTTTATTTACAGTGTATGAATTACTTTAAATGAATGCAGTTTCCATGAATGCAGTAATTATGGTAATTACTTGCTCCGAGACAACCAAGTTTGGGCAACAATGTTTGATGAGAGATTCTGTGGGAGATGTGTTCAGGTCTAAGCATGTATGCATGAATAATATGCCCTGGTTCTGTCCTCAACTAAAGCAGTTTGCTGACTGCTGTTTGACACTGAAATCCTGCCTCTATTGGCCTGGGCTTGTTGTAGTTCTGCAGAAGTGCAACCCTAACCATGTGATGGTGACATCATACTCACGCAGTAGCATCAGCAGGCCCAAGAAGAGCAGGCCAATGCCTGCAGGTCCAAACTCCGCCCCTTTGCTGCTGCTGCCTTGGCCCCCTCGTGTTCCACACACTTTTCCGTCTTCACAGGTGCATACCTCCACCTTAAGCTTTTGCGGGTCTGGACACGCCTCCCCCTGCTGGTCCCTGATCTCTACAGCAACCTCGTATGGGCCGGGCCACACAGCCTCCTGAGATCTGAGGATGGCCGAGGTGTCTGCAAACACACAGACAACAGTCAGACATCATATACATCCTCAGAGTCAGATGTCACACACATCCTTGGGGTCAGAGGTCACACACATCCTCAGGGTCATATGTCACACACATCCTCAGGGTCAGCCATTTCTGTCCTGGGACTAGGAAGGCTTGATGCCTGGTGACTTGAGTAGGTGCTATGCTAGGCTAATCAACACCGTAACACATCGTAGCTGTTCTATGACAGCCAGTCAATGTCACACTACAACCATTATTCTCTCCATAGGACCTCCATTGCCCTCACCGTTCAGATGCTCAACAACCCAGACACCCTTGGTGCCCTCTGGGATGATGGTGAAGCTGAAAGGGGCTCCGTTGGGGGCCGCGTCCTCATCCACCGCCGTCACGTAGACCGCATCGGCAGTCGTACACATGGTCTGAACTTGGCCAGTCAGCGTGGGGCAGTGGTCATTGAAGTCCTCCACCTGGATGGCTATGCTGCCCGTGGCCGTTTTAGAGGGCATGTCTGCACAGGCAGAGAGGGAGACACAATAGACACTCAGGATATGGACGATGATGACAATATCACCATAGAAGCCTGCACTCATGTTTAGTGTCAGACACTGAACATCCCCTGCTGGTGTGAAACAGTACTACACTACACCTCTGCCAGATGAAGTGTTCCACCCTCTGCTGGTGTAAAGCAGTACTATTCCAATTTGTGCTAAAGGGGTATCCTGCAGCTAATGAGTGGTGAAAAACACTAACATGAACCTGGTATGTAAACAAATGTATCATACTACTAATATACTTCACATATGGATTACAAAATGGTAATTCATATGTAAAAATGAGGATATGCTCATTGTTGGACAAACACAAATTAAGACCTGCATAAATTCCTTTAAGGCTAGGGTAGACTTAATCAGTGATTGGGAAATTGACCCATGGAGTATAGCTCTTAGCTCATAGGGACTAGCTCAGGACTAGCCTACCTTGGGTCATGCAGAGTATCTTGGCATAGTATGTCCCGTTCACCAGGAATGGGGACTCTCGATCTGGCAACTTGTTGAGTTTAATATCTCCTGTATCTGGGTCCACTGTTAACCAGTTGTCTGGATCAGATCCCTTAGCATACCTATCAGTCACAATGGAGATGTCCGTTAAAGCTTTGGCAAACATGTACATGTTGAAAATGTAGGTGTGTTTTGTGTATGTGTGCATGAACAGATCAGCATTTTCCAATGTGGGTACATTTGTGTGTGTGTGTGTGTGTGTGTGTGTCTTTGTCGGTATGTTTGTAGACAGACCTGACATTCTCTGCTGGCAGTAGTGTGTCTCCGTCTATGGCTGGGTATTTGGCGATGACCTCATTGATTTTGACTGTCTTGCCATCTTCTGAGAGGGGGATGGCCTTGACCTTGGGGTCGAAGCGTGGCCCCTCTGGCTTGTTTTTCACATTGATTTTGATTGGGTATGTTTTGAAGCCAGTGTAACCTCCACTCCCCCATGATGTTCCTCCCCCAGATCCACCACCACCACTCCCTCCTCCTCCTCCTCCTCCAGATCCTCCAGATCCTCCAGATCCTCCTCCAGATCCTCCAGATCCTCCTCCAGATCCTCCTCCAGTTCCACCCCCTCCTCCTCCTCCACTTCCTCCCCCTGTTCCACCTCCACCTCCACCATACGGCACAGCCTTGTTTCTTACGGCCAGTCCAAGTTCAAGGTCTTTCACATTTTCATAATCAACAGTCTAGAGAAAGAACAAGCAAGAAGGCAAAGGTAATCAGATCAATCTGGCATTTACTCTACAGTTCAGAGACAAAAACAGAAGGAAAAGAGAAGAAATTTGCAGTAATAACCAAGGTGGTAATTGTTTTGTGTATTTTATTTTGGTATTTCTTTTTTTTGTGTGTGTATATGTGCGTGTATGTGCATATATGTGTATTTTGTGCATGTGTGTATGGGTACAGTATGTGTGAGTGTATGACTCTGTAATGTGTAGGAGATCCTGCCATACCTTGTCCAGCATCAGGATGCCCTCATTGGTCTTAGGGTCTGTCTTGATGCTGAAGTAGCCTGCCTCGTTGCCCTTGACAATATCAAACTGCGCCAACCAGTTATCAGTGTCCTCTAGGTCAAAGTCCTCTGCTTTGATCCTCATCACCTCCACGCCCATTGTGTTCTCGTCTATACTGCCCTCATACTGCAGAAACAAACACAGGTTATCAGCCACTGCATCAGTCTGTACTAGAGCCCGATAAATATATCGCACCGATATTGGCCTTTTACAAAAATATCTGTGTCGGCACATATTCCTCTGATAATTCACCGATGTGGGTCAGCCAGTGGGTTTTTCCAGAGCAAATATAAAAGAATGAACTTGTTTATTGGCGTTAGCTGTTGGAGTGCCTACTGAAGTGGCTGAATTTAGCAAAGTAACGTTAGCTCACACAGTAAGATATTATTTACCAATAATTGATTTCACCAGTTAATAGGGCTAGCTTGTACCCATGAATTTCAGAGTCAGAAGTTCTAGCTAACTTTTGGCACAAGCAGCTTGGGAGCGTATTTCCAATCAACCGTATCAGCATAGACTGCACAACGTAAGATTGTTTACTGTGGTGAGTGAAGAGAACGTTCATAAAGTTACTCTCGGGGAGGGGGATGGCTGGAATTGGATTGGACTTTTTGCCTAATCAGTGTTTAGAGCTTATTTTGCCATTGTTTACTTATGAAAACTGTGCAAAAAAGGAACTCTGTAAAAATCAAATAATAATCTCTCTCTCTCTCTCTCTCTCTCTCTATATATATATATATATATAAATAAATAAATATGTTTTATATATATGTACCGGGACCCAATCAGTATCAGTCAGGCTCTAGTCTGTACTGTCCTCTTACCCATAGGGGAAAGAGTATAGTCCTACCATTTCTTTCTCCAGAGTGGGGAGGTTGTCATTCACGTCCTGGACCATGACTTTAACCGTGCCTGTGCCGGTGTTGCCCCCTGGTTGACCATTCAGGTCTGTGCCTTTCACCACCAGTGTGTACAAGTCAGTCACCTAAAGAAGAAACATGGTCAAAATAATTTTTGAGTGGGCTACAACAAGGCATACATGTGGTGTTGAGGGATGAGTACAAGCTCAAAAACTGACGATTTTGTCAGTTTTCTTTTTTGATAAATTCATTATCAGACAGGTACATACTGCCCCACTGTGGTTGAATTCCAAAGCATGTACAACTTCAGATCAGATTTGAGAAACACTAATATAAGGATTTATTTGATTCATATTAGCACCAAGTATGACATTATACTTCTGTCAGTACCTATCAGTCTAAAAGGAGAGAAGTTATTCTGTTCTTACCTCTCTGTCGAGCGTGGGCTGATTAACAAGGAGGTCACCATCCCTGGTGATCTTGAACATAGCTTCTCCTGGTGGCTGCTGGTCAATAATGCTGTAGGCGATCTGGGAGTTCTCATTTCCCACCTCATCGGCATCAGTCGCACTGATCTTCATGACAAACGTATCTACAGGTACAGCAAAAGCATAACAATCAACACTGATCTCTATAGCAATGCATATGCTTAGGGTCTCTAGATTATTAAAGTTGTAGATTGATAAACTAAAAAAACACTTGCCTGGTGGACTGAGTTCGTACACTTTTCCTGGTTTTATATCACCAAACATAGGAGGGTTGTCATTTTCATCCAGCACCTGAATCCGCAAATCAATGTTCTTCTCTGCTTCTTGGCCATTTCTGTACGTGGCTTTGCCTGACAGCTGAAGACGAAAAATATCAGGATCATGATCATCATCATCATCATCATCATCATGGTAAATCTATCATCTCAGTAACATGTAATGATAAATAACCTGTCTTGAGTCCTGTAGCTGTGCTGGAAGTCATACTCACGTTGTACTGGGCAATAACCTCCCGATCCAGTATACCAGTCAGTCTCACATGACCAGTGTCCTCGTTTACCACAAACAGGTTGAAGGGGTATTGGTTCGCCCCAATCCCCGCAAGGGAGTACTTCACATTACCGTGCCCATTGTCAAAATCAGACCGGATCTGAAACACAGACAGGCAGAGGGATGAGCAGACTTATTTACTTACTTACTGACACACAGACGCGCACACACACACACACACACACACACACACACACACACACACACACACACACACACACACACACACACACACAAACACACACACACAAACAATAGTGGCGACCAACCTCTCTTTGCTCGAGTGCCATTTGAAAGTGACAAGTGACAGTGAACCATGAATAGTCTATTACCTTGGCGATGTACTCCCTCTGGGTGTAGTCCTTATTTTCATGCAGTTTCTGTGGAGGGATGATCCATTCCCTCTTCTGTCTCCTTAGCCCAGCAGAGCTACGAGCCTCCACCACAGCCACTAAAACCTGCTTCCAAAATAAATAAATAAAATGTATCATCAGTTACCATGATGAATTATACTAAAGAGAGTCTTCACTCCTCTCACCATGACAGCAGGGAGCATACGTGTGCATAGGTTGTGAAAAGGAAGCAGTCTTCTGCACATCTTCTGATGTGCCTGTTTTTATAGCGTCTTTGTTATCATGGTTGTTAAGGAGTACTTGTTTTCATTAATATGCAAAACAGTCACAGCAGGGTGTACACAGATTCAAGTACCATCTCTCTGACTGAGGAATGAGATAAGGCCTGCCATTATGCATTGGTTGAGTGGTCGGTCTTTTGCCTTTGGATAGTATACTTCTGTATATCTCCAGAGACATAAATTACTTTGTTTTCTGGCGTTATGATATTTCTTAATCATGCAAGCAGTCTTCTGATGAATATTTCATTAGGGAAATTGACTCCTAACACCGTGTATTGTTTTATTTAATGTTTTTCTATTTTTTTGCTGGGAATTTGTGTCTTATGTAGGCTATATTACACATTACACTACATACGTAGGCTACATTGCACTGTTGCATTGCGCCCTCCGGTAGTGTAGAATATCTTACATTAAGTCAACAGCACATAAAGTCAATCTTTACGCCCAAAACATACTGTATACATAAGGTGGTCCTCTCTCATTAGGGTAATTTATCATAAATACATTTTATACATAAATAAATGTTAAACCACCTCTTATGACCACAATGCACACAATCTCGGGGGCTGTCTGATTACTTTTCCTGGCCCTGCCATAATAATACTAACCAGGATGAACATGGAGAATCTAAAAGGTGTTTGTGTCAGAATTATTTTGTCAGAAACGGTGTCACATAAGGGAATGGGGAGAGGGTGGGAATTGTTTTAGATGGCAAAGGCGGGGATAATTGTTGCACAATCATGACTTCAATGGAGTTCTTATAACAACAGCAACTGAAAAATATACAAAGGATTTTGATTGGGTATGTGGTCACCAACCACTGGGTGGAGCTAGACTGAAAGCCCTGTATAAGCCTGGCTGGGACCACAGCCAGGTCTTCCCACACCCCTGTCACTATAGGATCCTGACTCACCAGCACACACTATAGTTTCAAAAGCTCAGCTCAAATGTGTTTGCTGTATTCTGTCATTCAGTTAAATATACCTCTTACATTACAAATCACCTTATTGCTAATACTAATTTTTTCTATTAAAGATGCCCGAGACTCTCATCGTCTTTCATCCCCAGTGATAGCATTGGCAAATTGCACCAACTAGGTTTGAACCCTGATGTCCTGCTACGCCAGCCCAACAAGCTACCTGAAGCTAGTTTGTCGCCCTGTGGGCGGCATTGGGCTTTTAGTCTCCGGGGACAGCTTTCAATGACTAGCTGATTCACATTTGCTAAACTCATCCCCCTTTGATCTTCTCCTCCATCCAGGTCAATGTACCAATGTGACCGACTGAGCTCGCACGCGGGTGTTTTGAGCACCAGCCCAACGTGCTACCAGATCAAGAAATTAGCTTTTTGCTCTGTGGGCAACAATGGGTTTTAAGTCTATGGGGAGTGAAACATATCTGCTCAAATCGGGGCACCCTCATTTTTCTGAATTGCCTCTTGCCTCCTCCTCTGTCCTCCAATATCAAAGGCAGCACTGTTTAATGGAAGTTAAATCTATTGAATGGACTCAAACCTGCAACACACCATGGCCTTCAAAACATAGTGAAGATTGAGATGGCAGGCTTTTCCATTATTTATGGAATAACTAATCTGCTATTTTGTGTAGAATCTGCTCCACAAGGCTTTGACCCTGTTATGACCAAAACCAAAGAAGTACCATCCTTCTGTGGACACACCCCACAACGAGTTAGTAGGTAAACTGTCAAGGAGTGTGTGCCTTTATACCAGTCGACATCTGGATAAAAACGTCTGTTTACATTTCACTTTTTACATTTTACATTTACATTTATTTAGTTTTGTATTTAGGTAAATATTGTTATTGTTGTTGTTTCTTTATTTTTATTATTTACACTTCTTATTGCACTGTTGGAGGAGCCCAAGACTTAAGAATTTCATTGCCAGCGATTGCTCTGTAACTGTTGTGCATATGACAATAAAACCATCTTGAATCTTGAATCTTGCCAGTGGATGGGCATGTGGGAACAAAACAATTTGTCAGGAGAGGTTGAAGATAGCCAAAGTGTGTTTACCAAAAGGCCTGTGAAAGGAGTGACCTACCTTATAAATATAACATGCTTTGACATGCAACTGCTCAAATCAGATTATGAAGAAGTCTAGGGGTGCTGTTAAAATAATTTCATAGCTAGCAGTCGTTTGGAAGGCTCCCTATGTTACATTTTTGACATTCAACACAAATGCAATACACGAACAATTCTTCTCATTAAATGTTTTTAAAACAGAGGGCAGGTAGGGCAAGAAGTGTGGCTATAAAGTTATACAAACACAAAACGTGAGCGAATTATCCTATATAATAATAATAATAATAATAATAATAATAATAATAATAATAATAATAATAATAATAATAATAATATACAAGTAATATTATATTTCAGCATTAAGTCCTATCCATCCTTGTCAGTCGATCATACGTAGGCTACATTGCACTGTTGCCTTACCCATAGGACATACGACGATTACAACTGATAATTATTACAATAAACCTCACATCACAACCCAGCATCTAGAATGGGAACAACTATTGGTACGTAGCTGATCAGCACACTGAATTGCGAATGAGTTCAAATTGGTCTAAGCTTCCTTTGATAAACTTACCGTGAGCGTTAGAAGCAAAACGGCAGTGGAAACCCGATTCATGGCCGGAAGAGCGCTCCAATATCCAATACACCTGAACGAAAATCCGACTTGTGCCACTGTTGAGTCCTCTTCGTTATGACAACGGATACTACGGGTGAAAGAGTTATGCGAGTTTCTAGACTGAGGTGGTGGAGGTGGTGCTTGTTCTAAAGAGTGTCTCATACAACTACGCATCCACACCCTCACCTGGGGTAAAAGAAAACTCTCAACACACACACACACACACACACACACACACACACACACACACACACACACACACACACACACACACACACACACACACACACACACACACACACTAGGAGAATCTATCGATATAGTCAGCAATAATTAATCACACTCAGCCTCCACTCTCTCCCTACCAAACAAATGAGCACATTTTCATATGAAATGCAGGTACAGAGTGCTGGTCAATTCATAGCATGACTGTAATAGAGAGAGCATTTCTGACTGAATTCATCACTAACTTCATTAGAGACCACACGCATTCACTAAACAAAACCTGCTGTGTTATGTGTCTGTGTTGTGTGTGTGCTCAGCTCAAGTAATTCAGTAGATTGTCTCCCAACTTGCAGCTGTACCCCACCCTTCTTAATAGGCTCTGTGGTGTGTGTGTGTGTGTGTGTGTGTGTGTGGGGGGGGGGGGGGCGCTGCATCACTCTGGTAAAGGTTGTACTGTTGAAATGCATTTTCTGTTTCAACAAGTTGTCATGAAATTAAAATTATACCAGTCCATGCAAAGCCTTGGATCATCTTCTTATATCAGTACTGAAATTTCTAAAAACCTGTTTTCGCTTTGTCATTCGGGGGTATTGTGTGTGGATTGATGGCAAATTCTTTTAATTTAATCCATTTTAAATTGAGTCTTTCACACAACAAAATGTGGAAAAAGTGAAGGGGCCTGAATACTATCCGAAGGCACTGTCGATGGCTCTCTCTTCCGCTCCTCCTTCCTGCCATAGACAGTGGCTGCTGCTCTAACCCCGTAACTGACGTTCCTCTGTCAGCCAGTGCAACAGGTGTGTGCATGTGCCTGTCAATCACAAGGCCTAAGAAGAGTCACCTCTCACCTGTTTACTCTGTTCCCTGATCAGTCATGGGCTAATTGTCAAGGTGGGTCTGCTTTAATATCCGTGTGAATAATACACCTGTGATGATGATGATAACATTGCCATTGTCCTTTTTTTCCCCAACCAAGTTCTGCCATGACCAAACCAACCAGGGCGTGGTTATGGCAGAACTTGGTTTGCGGGGGGGGGAATAACGTGACTGAGAGTGCATGACACTGGCTGATTTCATACTAACATCTCAATCCACATGACTTTCTTCTGTCTGTGTTGGCTGTACACAAGCTTCTCTTTATGTCTCAGAGGCTGACCTGAACTCAGGTAGGGTTACACCAACACAGGTTTACCATGACACCAGTGTTGTGTTTCAAATAGAGCAGGGAGAGAGGGAGGGGGAGAAAGAGAGAGAGAGGGGAGGGGTTGAGGGAGACCAGTAGAAAAGCGAGGAGTGAGAGAGAGAGTGGAATGTGAATGAAACTGCCAAAATGTCCTCAGCCCCTATCTTGCACATGCTCAAACACACACACACACACACACACACACACACACACACACACACACACACACACACACACACACACACACACACACACACACACACACACACACACACACACACACTTTGTGTGTCTCTCTATAGGAGAATCTATCGATATAGTCAGCAATAATTAATCACACTCAGCCTCCACTCTCTCCCTACCAAACAAATGAGCACATTTGCATATGAAATGCAGGTACAGAGTGCTGGTCGATTCATAGCATGACTGTAATAGAGAGAGATTTCTGACTGAATTCATCACTAACTTCATTAGAGACCACACGCATTCACTAAACAAAACCTGCTGTGTTATGTGTCTGTGTTGTGAGTGTGCTCAGCTCAAGTAATTCAGTAGATTGTCTCCCAACTTGCAGCTGTACCCCACCCTTCTTAATAGGCTCTGTGGAACGTGTTTGAGCCAGTCAGAGAAAGAGAGAGTGTGTGTGTGTGTGTGTGTGTGTGTGTGTGTGTGTGTGTGTTTGTGCATAACATGTTGTCATAGTGTTTGTTTGTCAGTGTTTACTCTCCACTCTCTAGGGTGGACATAGGGAGTTTCCAGTAAGACTGGTTCTCCTAACATACTCTGTGTCTCCCTTTCGTTTCTCTCTCCCCCTCTCTGCTGCTCTCGTACTCTCTTTCATCACCGCCCCCTCTCTCAGACTACTAGATTCAGGTAAACCAAAGAGAGTAGGGTGAGGTGGATAAATGACTCATCCAAAATTTCCCGACAGCCACACCCGCACAGCCACACCCTCACCTGCATTTCAATTGAATCATAACCATGCCTGCTTGCTTCTTAAGTCTTAGGATACATATGCTTTTGGAACGCCAACCATCCAAAATGCATAGCTTTGATAAAGTTCAATTACCTTTCACATAGGTTGAAAGTGTTTTTTAGTGTGTACTTGGGCATCCCTATATTCAAACATACACACACTGAACACTTTATTAGGAACACCTGTACACCTTCTCATGGTGGAGGTGGTGTAATGGTGTGGGGAATGTTTTCTTGGCACACTTTGGGCCTGTTAATACCAATCAATCATTGCTTGAAAGCCACAGCCTATTTGAGTATTGTTGCTGACCATGTGCATTCCTTCATGACCACAATTTACCCATCTTCTAATGGCTACTTCCAGCATGATAATTCACCATGTCACAAAGCAAAAGTAGTCTCAAACTGGTTTCATGAACAATGAGTTCAGTTTTCTTCACTGGCCTTCCCAGTCACTGGATCTGAATCCAATAGAACACCTTTGTTCTAATCTACACAGTGTGTAATTGATTCCTATGCAAATCAGAGACCCTATAAAAACAAAGATATTAATTCCAAAATTACATGAACTATTATCCTTGCATTAAGATGGACTCAATTCAACTTATTGAGTGATTTGTTGATGACATTTTTGCATTTTAGCTCATTTTAAGAGTGTCATAGCAAAGGGTCTGAATACTTATGTACATGAGGTATTTCTGTATTTCAATTTTAATAATTTTACTAAAATGTTACCCTTTTAGCTTTGTCAATCTGGGGTATTGTGTGTGGATTGATGGCAAATTCTTTTAATTTAATCCATTTTAAACACAACAAAATGTGGAAAAAGTGAAGGGGTCTGAATACTTTCTGAAGGCACTGTATGCTGAAAAGGTCAAACTCCTCATGAGTATTGGTGAGCATTGTCTGAACAGTGTCTGCTAATCCAACTCTGTGGCTGCTTTACAGAGCAGGATGTTTTCAAAGTGAACTGTGCAATGTCATAGCAACAGAATTACAATGACAATCTGTGTGGACGTCCAGTACAATTGTCATAACATCAATTTCTCCCACTAGGTGGAGACAAAGAGCTCCTATTTCGCCCTCTTTCTGAGACAGCATTATGGCAGCATTACTCAACCCCTTCAAGGCTTGATGATTAAGATCTTATTCTGGTCACATGTCATGGTGACCAGGGTGTGGCAGACACGGGCGTGCAGGTGGGGCAGACACACCCAAGGGTAGAGAACCATCTGTGCAGCCTCCACCTATTCACTACTATTACTATCATGTAAGCCAGTCAATGATGATATACATTTGTGCATGGGTAAATACTGTATTTTCAAATTTGCCTAAAGGGTGCACTTATGAAGTTGAGTTACTATCTTGGCTGAGCTCTACTGGGTGCTGGGTCAAGTTTCATGATCCATTGGATAAAGTCTTTGAGTTTTTCTTTTCATTTCCCTTCCTGATGTAATGGGACACTGTGGGAGATTACCCGGGCCTCTGTTTACAAACTACGCTGAAGGGCGGAGGGGTGGAAGGGCGTGGAGTTGGGGAGGAGAGACCTGAGGCGAGGGAGGTGTCTGGGGGAGGGAGAGGAAGAAAGGGTGGGGGCAGACACTCCCTTCATAACAGTGCAGTGCTACATTCCAATCTCTGGGGCCCAGCCTATGAATCCTTGATCTGTGCTTGCAAATCTGTGTGTGTGTGTGTGTGTGTGTGTGTGTGTGTGTGTGTGTGTGTGTGTGTGTGCGTGCGTGCATGCGTGCACGTGTATGTGAGAGAGAGAGACAATGCCGACTCAGTTTCTGCAAATCCAAAGTGTTTCCAAACAACACTTCATTCCAGTCATTCCTGATCGTATATCATCGTATCATCACACCCCTTAAATCAAAAATAAGACACATACTTACACTATAAATACAGTGTTGTATTGCAAACAACAATCTTCTGGTTGTATATGTTCCAGATGCAATAGGAATAAGGCATTGAGCTCTCAATGTGTGTGTGTGTGTGTGTCATGTGTGTCAGACTATGAGGTGGGAGTGAGGTCATCATTCTGTTTTCTCACTCCCTCTCAGCTCCCCAGAGGCCCTTGACCCACCACACGCATGGACACACACACACACACACACACACACACACACACACACACACACACACACACACACACACACACACACACACACACACACACACACACACACACCACATAAGGAGGAGGAGATGGACATGCATTCCTGGAGTCTGGGTTATGAGGTCAAAAGTTTTCTTCTCTCTGAGGAAAAATGAAAGTCTTTACCGGAAACTGAATGTTCATAAGACATTACCCACACACCATTTACCAACAATCTGACACACACAATCATACACACACAGAATGAAAGTATGAAAAAGTCAAAATGATATTTATACTCTGCCTCAGTTACTGTAACTCTCACATAAAACATGTACTAGATTATATAGACTAGACTTAACTATGACTCAGGTATGAATCCAGCCAATATCAGCTTGATTAGGCCTACTCATGTCTGGAGATACAGCTGTTAATATGACTAATTATGGGAGTTTACTTCCCTCTCCCTTTCTTTGTACCTTGAGAAAGAAAAGTGGCCATAAATTAAAGTTGTTGCTCTCAAGTCTCAAACCATTCAATTTCCCAGGGTGCAAATGGATTAATGCAGATAGAGCTGGCTGTGGGTAGTACACCTGGAGAAAGAAAAACAAGATTGGACACAAAAGAGCCTCTGTTCAGTTTCCTGGGTTGTCCACAGTTCACCTGCTTCTCACCAATAAATAGCCTTTACAAGGACACAAAACAAACATCAGAATTACACATGAACAGTTTGATTATATTGTTACTTAGATCAACTCAGTCAGCATGATAACAAAATACACACGCGCGCGCGCGCGCACACACGCACGCACGCGCGCACACACACACACACACACACACACACACACACACACACACACACACACACACACACAAAGTGGGACTGGTTTTGCGTGGGTGGAGTCCAGAGATAGGACAGGAGGCGGGACAGTCCCAGTAAACCTTTGGGAGGTAAACGGCCAGTCCCTGGAGCCTTGGACTCTGTACCCGCGTAGGTCTCTCTCAACAATCTCACTGACACACCCTTGAAATGAATGTGTGAGCAAAATAATCACGAAGGCTTTAGAGCCGAAACCTTCACCCATCCCTGATATTCGCACCGCACCCAGAGGACTAAGCCCTTGCTTTCCAAGAAGGTTAATTCAGGTAGGGCGGTGATCCGTTGTGCTTCAGTAGGTCTGATCCAGCGCCATGGCCCCGGGCATCTTATTCTGCGTCAGCCTGCTCGTAGTGGTGAGTAATGAATGTTTAATTGTGTGTTTAAACCGCGAAGAATGAATTTGATTATGCCAGCAAGCAATTATGCCAGCATACCGTTATATTAGTAGATAATAGACGACTGATGTGTTTGTGTGTACCAACTTTACGGTCATTCAATTGCACCCGAAGAAAGGGAAAGTCAGCTGTGCTAGTTCCGAGGGAGTAAGTGGGAAGGCAGTTCTCCACGTCCACTATTCTTGGCGCTTTCAGAAGTTTCGAGAGCAGAGGAGAATGTAACACAGGAATGACAGCAAGTTGTTCTGAACCCAGTATGACTGTCACCCTCTCTTGTCTGTTTGACCCACAACCATAGGTCCAAACTAATTTGCCTGGCTGAGTATTCTGATGTTATTTTGTAACGAATGCGTGAAATTTACTGTCACTGTCGCTGCAAATGGAGTTAATGTTCAGCCCGTCACTACTAGTTATAAAAGATAGAGCCATTGGATAGAGCTCTGTACTGTAGCTGTTGCAAGCGTTGCAATATCTTGAAAGACTGAAAGGCAATTAAGACATCATTTATGTTCAATGGTGAACACAATGAATGACATGTGACCATTGTTTTTTGAAGAATCATTTATAAATGCCTCATGAATTTTGTGCAACTGTCTTATCCCATCAGCAATCCAAGATTCATTTATCTGTAACTGCATTGTTTGTAAAACATAATAATAATTGATAGCTTCAACATACAGTATGTTTAAAACTATCATTATATATATATATATATATATATATATATATATGATATAGTTTACAGTTTTGTCTTTGAATTTGGCAGTGGGAACAGTAGATTTCTCTTACCCCTCCATCAGCTTTATAGCAATCCCAGTGTTAAGGACTGTAGCTTGCTACATCATTTTGTATGTCTTTAACCCTCTACTACTACATAAGGGACTGACATACTGTAGGGGTCATTTAGATGTCAAACCAACAAAATGACTCATTGTCCCACACAGTCAAAGTGATGGTTAAAGTCATTCACTGTTACATTCATCATCAGAATGTTATTGGAAAAGTTGTCTGTCCATCAGGATGAGTGTCTTATTGATAAACTAAAGACAGCTTTAGACAGGAATAAACAAGCATCAGACTGGGTCAACATAATGTATCATCATTATCATGTCATACCACTACTCTTCATTAACATGACGAATAGAATAGAATGAAATGATAGACATAGACATGCATCTCTGCAAATACTCTTTGCATGCTGTGTGACTATACAGTCAGAGGCAAATGTTATATGCACATAACCCCATTGCAAAAGTGTATGCAGTGAGGGAGAAATTACACATTAAGAAGATTAGAGAGAAAAACCCATCGATCGATGGACAAAGACAGACACACTTATGAGCTAACCCAGTTGTCTTTTTTGTTTCCTAGCTCCTGTCTCAATCTGTTGAGTCGTGTGTTCCGCATTCCATCCAGGCCCAGGTACCTGTGGAGGTTAAACCAGACTATGTCATCGCTAAAGGTACAACACCTACAACAGTACATGTTGGAATAACTCTTTTATTCGTCAAAAACTACTTTCTGTCCTGTCTGTCTGTTTGCAGTACTGGCTTGTTTTGGTTACTGGCTAGTTTTAGGGTCTACTATCTGTTTTTGTCTATCTGTTGGTACTCCAGGAGGGTGTTATGTCTGCCTGTAGTGACTGTGTGTGTGTGTGTGTGTGTGTGTGTGTGTGTGTGTGTGTGTGTGTGTGTGTGTGTGTGTGTTTGTGTATGTGTATGTGTTGGCCAGTGCCTTTAACTCGCTGTCATATGGAGGGACTGCAGCTGATCTCCAGTGACCCTAACTTCCTCATGCTGACTGACGGGAGCATCGTTACGGTCCATGTCACCACGGTGAAGGCGGAGGGGAAGTTGTTTTGGGTGTGGGTGAGGGACCGCGGAGGGCACACCTGGACAATGGACGTCCGTCTTTCCCCAGAGCTAGAGCCAGAGCCATTTCAGGTGAGCAGTACATGGTGTTGAGAGAGAGAGAGAGAGAGAGAGAGAGAGAGAGAGAGAGAGAGAGAGAGAGAGAGAGAGAATGAATACTGTTGCAACATAGACTGTTGCAACATCCAAAATGGAGAATGGGGAGTATTGAGGTCACATTTATGATATGACACTGCTTGTATTTTACCCTTAACTGTGACATTGTCCTTAGCAGCATGTTCATGTGCCCAAGAGGGTGCCCTTCAAGGTGCCTGCACAGAAGGTCCCAGGAGCAGGGTTCCTCAGGCGCTCTAAACGGAGATGGAGCCCACTGCCGTTCAACATCATAGAGAATGAACTTCCTCCTTTCCCCAAAGATGTAGAGCTGGTGAGGCCATGAACATTCACCATTATCACACTTCTCACATCCTCTCCTGTCTCCTCATTATATCCTTTCTCACTCCTCTCATGTCCCTCTCTTCCCCCTCCTTCCTCTTAATCACCTTTCTTCCAATCTCTCCCTTTCTCTCCCAGTCCTCCATTTTCTTGTTCTAGCCTGTTTATTTAGGATATGACAATATATACTGTGTCTTAAAAGTCTCGAAACAACTAACTCTAACCCTACCCCTTTCTAGGTGGGGTCCGACTCTTCTGTCAATTTCACAGTGTATTATGTGATCAGTGGTCCAGGGGTGACCCAGCCTCCAGAGAACCTGTTCTCGGTGGACAGCAAAGGCATGGTGCGGGTACACTACGCTGTCGACCGAGAACAGTACCCCAAATTTGTGGTAAGTGTGACCAAGGCCATCAAGTAGCTTTTAAGATAGCAGGTAGATAATCATCCTGTCTGTCTTCTCTCTACACCTCATACTGTTACTGCGTGTGTGTCTGTGCGTGTGTGTGTGCGTGCGTGTGTGTGTGTGTCTGTGTGTGTGTGTGTATAGTTCACAGTCCAGGTGTTTGACAGCAAGTCAAGGAAGGAGACGGATCGCCCTCTGGACATCACTGTGTTGGTGGATGATCTTAACGACAACTCCCCTACGTTCTCAGGACCACTCCAGTTCTCTGTGACAGAGCAGTGTAATCCTGGTGAGAGCTCTTAGCGCTTGAGACCTCATACAGTTACTGCGTGTGTGTGTTTTTTTTGTTTGTGTACTGTGTATGAGAGAGAGAGAGAGAGAGAGTCTGTTTATAAACTGATATGCTGTATGTATATGTGTGTGTAAATGTGTAAGTGCGTGTTCTCTCTCTCACTCTCTCTCTCTCTCTCTCTCTCTCTCTCTCTCTCTCTCTCTCTCTCTCTCTCTAGGTACTGCGGTGGGGGTCGTGAGTGCCTCTGATCTAGACGAGGCTGACACCCCCCACACTAAGATCAGATACTCCCTGCTGACAGGCTCTCAGTTGTTCTCCATCCACCCCCACAGTGGGCTGATCACAGCCAAGACCAGCACCCTGGACAGAGAGGTGGGCTTCCCCAGTCACCCCCCCCCCTCCCCCAAAACACCCCCCCCTGATCCCCCAAATAGATAGATAGTTAGACTGAGATATCCACATATCATAGGAGTGGTTGGTTCATTAGCAGTCACTGTTGTTCTTACTGGATGGTACAGCAGCCAAAGAGACCAGACTTAAGTTGTTTTAGACGATCATCCTTCATTTCGGTTCATTTCTGTGTGTTTTTCAGATACAAGTCATACACACTGTTACCGTGGAGATCAGGGACATGGACGGAGCTAAGGGAGGCCTCTTCAACACAGCCACCGCTACCATAACACTGACTGACATCAACGACAACCCGCCGACTTTCCGAGAGACCACCGTAGGTCATCTCCTATTTTTTCACGGACATGCTGATAAGTCACACATCACATGAAAACCAGTCGCTAAAGAAAGATGTAGTACATTGACCACTTCACATTTGACCTGTTTAAGTTAAAGGGAACAAATATCGAGCCGCGCCTTATGTAAATACTAAACCAATTTTAACAGCTGAAACATTCAGGTAATCTACTCAGTTAACACCTGACAGTAATGTATAGAACTAAATGTAAATGTAAATACACAACGAGGGTATGGAAATACAGTATCATGACTTGGAATGAAACCAACCCTTCAGGGTGTATGTGTATGTACAGTTGAAGTCGGAAGTTTACATACACCGTAGCCAAATACATTTAAACTCAGTTTTTCACAATTCCTGATATTTAATCCTAGTAAACATTCCCTGTCTTAGGTCAGTTAGGATCACTACTTTATTTTAAGAATGTGAAATGTCAGAATAATAGTAGAGAGAATTATTTATTTCAGCTTTTATTTCTTTCATCACATTCCCAGTGGGTCAGAAGTTTACATTAACTTAGTTAGTATTTGGTAGCATTGCCTTTAAGTTGTTTAACTTGGGTCAAAAGTTTTGGATAGCCTTCCACAAGCTTCCCACAATAAGTTGGTGGAATTTTGGCCCGTTCCTCCTGACAGAACTTGTGTAACTGAGTCAGGTTTGTAGGCCTCCTTGCTTGCACACACTTTTTCAGTTCTGCCCACACATTTTCTATAGGATTGAGGTCAGGGCTTTGTGATGGCCACTCCAATGCCTTGACTTTGTTGTCCTTAAGCCATTTTACCACAACTTTGGAAGTATACTTCGGGTTATTGTCCATTTGGAAGACCCATTTGCGACCAAGCTTTAACTTCCTGGTTGATGTCTTGAGATGTTTCTTCAATATATCCACATAATTTGCCTTCCTCATGATGCCATCTAATTTTGTGAAGTGCACCAGTCCCTCCTGCAGCAAAGCACCCCCACAACATGATGCTGCCACCCCCATGCTTCACGGTTGGGATGGTGTTCTTCGGCTTGCAAGCCTCCCCCTTTTTCCTCCAAACATAACAATGGTCATTATGGCCAAACAGTTACATTTTTGTTATATCAGACCAGAGGACATTTCTCCAAAGAGTAAGATCTTTGACCCCATGTGCAGTAACAAACCGTAGTCTGGCTTTTTTATGGCGGTTTTGGAGCAGTGGCTTCTTCCTTGCTGAGTGGCCTTTCAGGTTATGTCGATATAGGACTTGTTTTACTGTGGATAAAGATACTTTTGTACCTGTTTCCTCCAGCATCTTCACAAGGTCCTTTGCTGTTGTTCTGGGATTGATTGACTTTTCGTGCCAAATTATCTTCATCTCTAAGAGACAGAATGCGTCTCCTTCCTGAGCGGTATGAGCGTGGTCCCATGGTGTTTATACTTGTATACTTGTTTGTACAAATGAACGTGGTACCTTCAGGCGTTTGGAAATTGCTCCCAAGGATGAACCAGACTTGTGGCTTTTTTTCTGAGGTCTTGGCTGATTTCTTTTGATTTTCCCATGATGTCAAACAAAGAGGCACTGAGTTTGAAAGTAGGCCTTAAAATACATCCACAGGTACACCTCCAATTGACTCAAATGATTCAAATGATTCAGTCAATTAGCCTATCAGAAGCTTCTAAAGCCATGATATCATTTGCTGGAATTTTCCAAGCTGATTAAAGGCACAGTAAACTTAGTGTATGTAAACTTCTGACCCACTGGAATTGTGATATAGTGAATTGTAAGTGAAATAATCTGTCTGTAAACAATTGTTGGAAAAATTACTTGTGTCATGCACAAAATAGCTGTCCTAACCGACTTGCCAAAACTATAGTTTGTTAACATGAAATCTGTGGAGTGGTTAAAAAATGAGTTTTAATGACTTCAACATAAGTGTATGTAAACTTCTGACTTCAACTGTATGAGGGACTCATGTGACTATTGTTTCTGTGTGACAGTACAAGGCCAAAATAAAGGAGAACCAAGCGGACGTGCTGGTTCTGCGGATTCCTGTGGACGATAAGGATGAAGAGAAGACTGCCAACTGGAACGCCAAGTTTGAGATCACAGAGGGTAATGAGAATGACAATTTCAGGATTGACACCGACCCTGAAACCAACGAGGGCCTGTTGTATGTAATCAAGGTGAGAGAGAGATGACACAAATAAAGGCACACACACACTGACACACCCAAACACACACCCAAACACACACCCACCCACACACACACACACACACACACACACACACACACACACACACACACACACACACACACACACACACACACACACACACACACACACACACACACACACACACACACACACAGAAAACCACAGAATGAGATTATGACACTTGCAGAGATACTGACACAGATTAATGGTGATAATGTGTGCATAGCTCATGGCTATAATTGCGAGGCAGCTCGCTGGAGGGCTGGGTGTGATATCTGTCTTGGCAGGCATTTGAGTGTGTGTGCATGCTTTGTGTGAGTGTGGTGCAGGAGTGATAAGAAGTGAGTGTGGTTATTATTAATAGCTGCTCACAGCATCTCTCTGCTCTCTGTTAGGTTGGTGTTAAATGTGTCAGAGGATGAAGACCTGCATTTTAACAAGAGCATTTGGCAGAGACAGTGGAGACAGTGGAAACTGGCATCTGGGCTAGACTGACTGAATCAGAAGGCTAGAGTTTTTCTTTCCTTGTCCTTATCCTCAACTTTCCTGCTTCTTTCTCCCACTCTAGCCCCTGGATTACGAGAGGGGAAAGGTAGTGAAGCTGATGGTGTCTGCCCAGAACGAGGCTCCTCTGGCAGGTGCAGCAGGGGCCTGGCTTTCCATCCCTGTGGAGCTAAGTGTAGGGGATGTGGACGAGGGGCCAGAGTTCACCCCACCCAACCTGGTCCTCCGGGTCAAAGAGAACATACCCAACGGAACCCTCATAGGCACATACACTGCCCTGGACCCTGAGACCAAGAGCAGCACGGGGATCAAGTATGTCCCATTGTCCTTACACACATACTGTAGACACCAGTAGAGTTTAGCAAGGGAGTGAAGTAGATACCTAGCCTAAAGCTGACTGCATTGAGCTGGCTATAGAGAGTCAATCTAATGGTGATATGGGAAAGAAGTAAAATATGCTCTGGTTTTATTCTGGTTTTGTTTTTGAAACCAGTTTCAAAACTAGTTTCAACAAATTCCCCCTGTGCTTTCTGTGTGTAGATATTATACAGTCACTGATCCTGGCTCCTGGATCGATGTGGGTGAGACTACGGGAGAGCTGAAGGTGGCCAACTCCATCGACCTGGAGTCTCCGCTTGTCTCCAACGGAATGTACCAAATCACCATCAAAGCTGTGGACCAGAGTGAGTGTGGTTCTCACTCAACTACAGTAAACAGACCTGGCCAGGCACCTGCACTGGAGACTATGTGCACAATGTAGGAATACTGTACTGAGAGTATGAGATCTCTCAGGTTATAAATAATTTAGCTTGGATGCTATCCTCATAATGCAGTACAAACTGTGTTAGCATGTTTGAAAAAAGACAACATATTTGTGTTCGTCAGACTGAATGCTTATTGCTCAACCCTCTTCTCACCCTTTTTGTCTTGTTATCTGGAGAACTGATAACATCAGTATTCTCTAAGCTGGGGTGTGGTGTGTTATCAGCTACAGTATAATCAGTGTGTGGCGGTTAATCTCCTTTGTACAGTATTGTGTACTGTGTGTCTGATAGGGTCATGCTAGAGCCTGTCCCCTAAATACAGCCCATAGCCAACATCTCTTCTGTCTCATATCTCTTATTCTTGCTAAAGCGACATAATGACAAAGAATGTGGAGGAGATAGGATATTCCATTTCTTTATTCTTCATTAAGTGAGAACTGTCTAGACCCCTAATGGAGATCTACTTAGCCTAAAACCTGTAACCACCACAGGATGTCAGGAGACATTCTTCTCAGTTGATTTGTCTTGAAAACCGACTCCTCTGAGAACCGCCTTTCAAGATTGACCTCACTGACTCTCTGTCTCCTAGGTGATAAGTCGGGAGTTGGCACGGTAACGCTGCTGATAGAGGACTTAAACGATAACATCCCGGTGATCCCAAAGGGACATCTGGTGCTGTGTGAAGAGGAGGGGCAGATGGGCTCTGTGACCATAGAAGCAATAGACCCTGACCTCTCACCTTACTCAAGCCCCTTCAACTTCCACCTCCCTGATGGGCATGATGGGAAATGGAGGCTGAAAAACATCAAAAGTGAGTAGAGTGGGTCAGGGCTAAACAGGTGGAGTTGCAAGGGCTGCACAAATCGTGCAGTTGTATGCAGCATGTCCCAATAACCAGTCAGCAAATATATTGTAAGTCCTTCAACTCTGCACCTCAAAATCAACTTTTGACACACTTTCTGTGATCCTTGACATACCCTTCATGTTCACTGATGTCAGAAATCATCCACTTTGACACTCCAATTTGCCTGACAGGAATTCCCTCATTGCTGCATATAGTTGTACATTTTCTTAATCAAATGATTCAATATAGTTTGAATATAGTTTGAATGAAGTAAACATGTTCCTTTTGTGATATCACCCCCAGCCCAGAGGGATCTGAACTATAGACTATTGTGAGTGGTGCTGAGAGAGGTCTGGTGATTGAAGTCTTTCCCTCACACACTCTTAATCTCAGCAGTGTCTCTCTTAAGCCCAGTGGTCCAAATGGCAGTATCAGCATGACTTGTGAGAGAGTCATGCCTCTGCTGCCTCTGAGGAGGAAATGTCAACCTAAATGTCAGGAAACATAGAGGAAATGTCACCCTCCATTTAGTGGCTGTTTTTAATACATCTGTGAATTAGTTCCCAATAACCACAGGCTGCCATGGACCCAGTACACACAGCGGTGACCACAGAGATACTGTAGGGGATAGACAGAGTGAAAGAAATACACACACACACACACACACACACACACACACACACACACACACACACACACACACACACACACACACACACACACAAAGGACCCACACACGGCAGAACACTCACATACACCACAGGACAAACATCCACACTGTGAGGGACACAGAGACACCACAGGACACATCCAGACAGAGAGAAACTCTGAACACTGAATGTTCCAAAGGTTATCTCCTCACGGTGCATCTCGGTCCCCTACATGACAGTAATCCCTCTGCCCTGACCCTTCCTCACTCTGATCTGATGCATTCGTCTCTCTCTCTCTCTCTCTCTCTCTCTCTCTCTCTCTCTCTCTCTCTCCTTCTCTCTCTCTCTGTAGATACGTCGGCTGTGTTGGAGCAGGTGGTGGACATGCCCCGTGGGGTGTATAGTGTGCCTGTCCATGTGACAGACCTGCAGGATAACGGGGACCTCCAGGTGGTGCATGTGCGAGTGTGTCGCTGCCTGGGGGGCGAGTGTGTGGCCCACAGGAGCTCTGTGACTCTGGGTGTGTGGGGCGTCCTGGCCATGCTGCTCGCCCTGGCACTGCTCCTATTGCTCTGTGAGTGGGACTGGCACGCACACGTAGATGCCACACACACACACACACACACACACACACACACACACACACACACACACACACATATGAACAGCATACACGTCAACCATCACATACCATTCTATCCCACTTCAGTGGCTATGTTGCAATACATTACAGAACACATACAGGACACAGCAGCCTACTACATCATTTTGTTGTTCAGAGTGATATTGCCAAATATAATGTTAAAGATAACTAACTCTTCTTCTCTCTCCTGTAGTCATATTATGTGTGTTTGCCTGCACCACCAAAGGGGAGAAGATCTACATTGATGACTCCAGTGGCGGCATGCTGCTCAAGTCTAACACAGAAGCACCAGGGGAGGAAGTGGTGAGGTCACTTTACTGCTGTGGTGTCACCTTCCTACATGGATCATTAATGAGTGTGTGTGAATGAAGGGTTCATTGTTCTCTCCCTCTCTGTGTTCAGAAATCTAGGGACCTGCTCATCGTCCCCTCTGCAGCCGTGAACACAGAGGATGCTCCTATGAAGGAGGCGGGGCTACTGGACAAACATGGCCCGGTGTCACCTGGAGGATCTGATTGGACTCAGACTATGATTGGTCAGCAGCAGATGAATCAGGAGAGCATATATCAGACTAACAGGCGGGACGTTCTAACCAGTCAGGGCCAGAGTAATTTCTACTCTTCTGGACAGTATGGGCAGTATGGGCAGCATGGGCAGCATGGGCAGCATGGGCAGTATGGGCAGTATGGGGGCGGTATGTACACCGACACAGCCTTCGTCAAACAATCTCAGCTCACTGCTCTGAACACCTGGAAGACCAATGGCCTCTATCTAGACAAGGTAAACCCAAGGAGAGGGAAACCGTTGCTGTTTTCTTGTTGTTTTTTTTTGTCAGGATAATAATGGATTATTGACCTACAGGACATGGCTGTGGTTCTGAGCTCTTTGTACATTTAGTTGTGCTGATCCCTGTATCCCTGTGTGTTATCCTCTGTCCTGCAGAAGCTGGTGTATTTTGGTGATGAGTCCCAGGAGCGCTATGCAGACGACATCCTCCGGGTGTACGGGTACGAGGGGGAAGGGTCACTGGCCGGTTCAATCGGTTGCTGCAGTGACTTGGGCGACCAGGACAATGTGGACTTCTTGGACTCGCTAGGGTCAAAGTTCAAAACACTGGCCAACATCTGCATGGACAAAGAGGAGGAGAACTAACTGATGAAATAAGAAACTACTGAATGTGAGACAGGAAATACAGTATGAGAAAACAGTGAGATCAGATCCATGGAAGATGAGTTCTAATGGAAAATGCATCCTGCAGCTGAGAACTCCAACTCCAAGGAGGAGTGAGGAAAGGCATCACCCAAAGCCTTACACATTGGGCTGGCTCGCGATGGAGCTCTGCATTCAGTATACCTAGCTTTGACACCAGGGGGCGTGTGTCGCTACAGTATGTTTTACAGTGATCACAACACACTGACCTGGCCATAGAGTGTGGGTAGAACATTGTTGCTCTTATCATCCCTAATTATACTATATGTGTTTGTGTGTAAGAGATAATGTCAGAGGAGTTACTCTTGATAAACACATACTCTTCACCTGGGATTGTCTCTGTGGAGGATAACATGATGCTTCGTAAATTATGCTAATTGCTGCTGTTTGTCAAGCACTCACAATCTTGTATTTTTTCCAATAAGAAACAAAGAAGGAAACACAAAAAAGGAGAGATTGTTTTGTACATTTGTGCTAGTAAATTTCAAGGCAGAGTTTTTTTCTACTGAACTGTATTCGCTTAGATGTGTTGTGTTGTCTGAAACCTAATGGTACTTTTTATGATTAAGAAGTGCTTAGTGAAGAGAGAAAATGGACAGAATATTTAAACAACATGATCACTCTCTCTCTATCCCTCTCTACATCAGACATCATTTCATTACAAATATTGTCTTTGGTGAATTAAGCAAATTGAAAGTAAACTGTACAAGATTTATCCTTTTTTAAGGAACTCCGGACAAAATTTGAAATGTTTTGTCGTCAACAATGCTAAAATGGCATCAGAACCATTTTGTCGATGTGAGTTTGTGTGTTGTCAATTTGTGCTAACATGTTTTACATGCACAAACTAAACACAATTCAGTTAGCTACAGAGAGGAGATGCAGGCAGTGACAGACACATTTTTCAGAGCTGAGAGGCAATGTGACTAATTCCCATTGGAGTGAAACTCACTGTCATTCTCTACTCTTAGACTATGTTTAAATATTAATGACCTAAACTAAAAATAACTGTCATTATGCAAATTCTGCCCTTGGTATATGGTTATAGTAGAGGGAAGAAGACATTTACAGCTATGTAATCAAAAACATAGAGAAACTGTAACTCTGTCATATAACATTATAATCACCTAGTACTGTGAGTCATAGCATCAAGGGCTCCCTTTCTCTCATAGGCATAACATTGTTCTGTTCACTGCCATTCAGGCTCATTCCAACTCTGAGCTGTGAGGATAAAATGAGCAGTCAGAGTGTTCTTTGTGTGTGTGTGTGTGTCTGTGTCTGTGTCTGTGTCTGTGTGTGTGCGTGTGCGTGTGCGTGCGTACATGCGTACGTGCGTACATGCGATTACAGAGATGGAGAGAACTTGAGATGTTGACTCAGATAGTAAGATGAGCAGTCTGTACCTGCAGAGTGAGAGTTGTTCATTACATGCCAGCTTATGAGTCAGACCTAGTTGGCAGCCATTCTCTTGTTACCCACTCATAAACACATTCATTCAAACCAGCACTACCACTGTGGCATCTAGTGGCATCAGAGAGGTATTAAACTAATCTGATCATAATACCCAAACCCCTGGGGAACAAAGTGTTTGAAAGTGGGGTATACACACAGACAAAATGACAAGGAGAGATATATCTTTATTCTTTAAAGATATATTAAAAACACTTCTGCATAACCACAGCTATTACGTTTGGACATAACATAAGCTCATAAAACTCTTCCTCACTGGAGAATCATGAACAAAACGCCTCAAGGATTATTTCATACGCTCCCAGAGGGTCCAATTAGGAAGTGTAAGAGATGCTCAAATACGTCTCTAAATTCACAAGAGCATCTTGGCAAGTTCCTCACACGGAGATGACAAGCCTGTAACACCGGCCCCAAGCACTCATTTTGGGTTTGAAGTCAGCAGCGGCCAGGGGCTACAAACCAGTTCCATCTCCCTTCTCCTGTGCTTGGCAGGGCAGGGCAGGGCAGGGCAGGGCAGGGCAGGGCAGGGCAGGGCAGGGCAGGGCAGGGCAGGGCAGGGCAGGGGCTGCATCACTAATGAAACAATGAGAACCCTTCTCTGAGGAACCTGATTGATCAGACTCTCTCAGCCCTCAGCCAATCACCAGAGGGATCCCCATGTTGTCTACAGTACATAAACTATACATAACATACAGCTATAAACTTTAGTTGCTGTATGATGCACTCACATTTATAAAGCTGGACTATATTAGCATGTCAGTTTGGATGAGGCCTGTGTATTGGAGCATTACAGGAATAGAAAATGTTCTCTCTGTGTGGGTTGGGCCAGTCTTAGGTAGGCTTGAGTCAAGGCCAGTGTGTCGACCCTAGGTCTTGGTAGATTAGATTGCATTTAGACTAGACACTACATAACTGACTGCACACTCCATAACCTGAGAGGGCAGTTGCTCCAAAGTCCCATCATGTCAGGTGTACTTCTTGCCTGAAGGTTGCCTGGACACCAACAAGGTTGGCTTGGCTCATGGCAAGTTCTGTTTGGACATTGATGGACTAAAAATGTGGGATACAAGTGTTTTGTATATAGTTTACAACCTCTACTGTTAATAAAAACTGAACAAACAACTCTGGAGCTAGCTGACCCAGAGATAGCCCTGATATATAGAAAATTGGATATATTCTGGGCCATGGAGCAATACCAATTGAGGCGCCAAGAAATCACAAATGCTCTCATGACCTAATATTCTGTCATGATTCACCAATCTGGAGACATGACTGCTAGCATCCTCAACTCTGTATCGTGTTAGATGTTATTATCCAAAATGAACCCAAAGAGTGTCAAAGCTACAGGTCTGAGAGCAGACGTTGGAGGACTCAGGTGAGTGCGTGTCACACTCGGGCTTGCCAGACACCCAGGCTGACAGATTTCACTTCCACCTTAATACTGCCTTGACACAGTCAGGTTGTGAATGTTAGCCTAGTTGCATTAGCCTATGTTTACCCCTAGACAACAAAGCTGTGGTAGTTTTAGTGCTGACAGTAGGCAGGTTTGTGTGCAGCCAGTCTAGGCTGGACTATTCGAGGTTGGGGTGGATGCATGATTCAGTTAATCTAGTTGAGGCAGAGAGGATTATGGGCGGGTTGAGGACGTTGGACTAGGTTAAGGAGTGAGTTGAGATGTTCAAGTTCAGTGCGTAGGGCTGTGTTGGTCTGGTGGTAGTCTGCCCAGGTCCAGGGTTAATGAGTTGTTATGGGCGTTGGCTCATTCATGACCCAGTCAGAATAGGCATCATCTCTACGTTGCTCTCCCTCCCCCTGATGTTGAATGTCACACACAGGCTGGATGAATTATCGGAGAAACTCGAAGAGAATGGTGGAAGAGGGAGAGGGGTCGGGTTTAGCATCCATGTGCAAAATAACCATATGCTGATGAAGTGTCAGTTTAGGGCTATGAGGGGAAAGGGGCGGGGAGGAGGGGGGGGGGCTTCAGGACAGTGGGGGGGTTAACACAGTCAGTATATCAGGGGGCAGGGTGTAGTCAATATGACAGAATGACAGACTGACATGATAGGGTTTGGATATTAGTGTGTGGAGGAGTTATAGCCCACCTGCAATGAGCTGTGGGCTGCTAAATGGTTACACAAGGGCCTTAAATCGCTCAGATGAATAAGCTGAGACAGATGCAGAGTGAGTATGTGTACATTGTGTGTGTGTGTGTGTGTGTGTGTGTGTGTGTGTGTGTGTGTGTTGTGTGTGGTGACTTGGTATTCAGGCGGGTAACTGCCATCCTCAGCAGGACGCTATTGTTACCCTAAGTGAGGCAATGTGATTGGTTCATAAATTTAATTGAAGCTCCCCCCACCGTGGCTCCAGTCTTATCAGTGTGAGTCAGAGTCAGAGCTCTCTCCACAGGCGCAGCGCCTCTCATGAGACTCACAGACGAGCCTCACAGACGAGCCTCACAGACGCCAGAACACAGCGCCTCCTCTGACTGTGTACTGGGCGGGAGATAACCATGCGTCTGTGTGTGCAATGGCGACGAGATAAGATTGAGTGAAATGCTGGAATTGTATTTTTTGCGTAGTCTTAATACAATACAACAATCTTAATTCAATCACCATTATCCCCCCACGGAAGCTGTAAGTAATGAGTTGGATTAAGGACTTCAACAGTAGCCAAGCAGACGGTGTGTGTGTGTGTGTATGTGTGTGTGCGCGCGTGCTTGCATGTGTGTGTGTGCATGTGTGTGTGTGTGTATCAGCTAAGCCTCTTGTACTCAGTGTATGTTGTGTCGTCTCACCAGGCTCCACTTAACCATCTTATTTCTCTACATACTTTCATTTACTGTATGTTTTCACATGTAAAAGGGAAAATATGCCTATAGGGAGTTTTTCTGTAGCTTTGTTAAATCAACATGATTCAAAAGCGTTTGTACACAATGCAATAGTATTGCTGCAGTTCTCTAATACTCTGCACCACTGCATACACAACAGAAATCCAATGAGAGCCTGATGAAAACACATGTACTGTACTCAGGGGTTAAAGCGGGATTGAAGGTTAATGATCACAATTGATTGCATAAGAATAATCATTTCCAACAGAAATCAATTTCAGACCCTTCAATGCTCAGTGATGTGCCTCTTCTGAGCGTAGCGCCCAGCATCACCACTGGGTGGCACTCTGCCCTCTTCTCCGTGCTCTTTGCTCAGCCACTCTATGTTCAGAGACTGATTGAATTCCATGGGAACGGAACTCCTCCAAGCAGAGACAGCTAGAGGGAAGTCACAAAAAGGAAAGGATGTGGATGTGCCAGTCTGCATGGACAAAGGGTAGGCCTATGTAGTGCATTTGGCAACGGCTTGCAGACGCCACAAATGCATATCTAACCACTGATTCTAAACTCTTAGGGCTGGTTTGTTAGACTCCTGCAATGAAGGCACTGTCAATGTAGATTCTTCGTAGAACATGATTTCTAGTCCAGAAGAAAGAATAATTTCACTCATAGAAATCAGCTCTAAGGGTATAACTCTCAATTGTAGCTTGCAATGCATATATCCATGACATTCTTAATAATGAAACAATGATGCAAAATCCCTCTGTAGTAACACAGATCTAATTTAATGGGTTTCTCCCATCATTAGTTGTTGAATGGCATGGGCAAACATTGAGTGTGTAAATTGGTCACATTTTATGGTCCATCCTTGGTCACAAAGCCAAGAGATGTAGAGTAGAGGAGGAGAGTGATGAGACACATCAAACAGCTTTTATATGACACTAATCTTAAACCTGATTCATGCTTAATTATGCATTCTCTTCCATTTATTACCTTGCAGGAGGGCGAGATGAATAATAAAATACATGAGGATTAAATCTGGTGCCTGCAGTCAGCAACATCTCTGACACAGTGAGTGTTATCACTGCTGATCGCTCTGTTGATCCTCCTCTCCTCTCCTCTCTTCCTCAACCCCTCTTCCCCCTCTCCCTTTTTTGTAGATTACTATGTTCTGGGTTTCTCATCATAGCGAGAGAGAGAGAGAGAGAGAGAGAGAAGAGAGTGAGAGAAAGAGAGAGAGAGAGACTTTTGTCGATCTTCAATGCTCTTTATTACAATATAACTAAATCATTCCTCTTACTCTTGCAGAGCATTACTCTTGCAGAGGAGGCCTACTGAATACTTAAACAGAAGTCACACCCAACGCTCACAACCCTGGAGAGACTGACAAAGAATGTGACATTTAATGATTCAACAATAGAAAACATTCAAAAACCATATCTTTATAACTGAACTCCACCAGACCAACAAAACGCATTCCATGTACTGATCCTCTATCAATCAATGGGGTTGTTTATTGTATCTATTCCAGAGAACAAATAGAATAAAGAGGCATATGAGCATTTTATTTCTTCCTGTTTTCCGCTCATAAAATGTGTGGTGCATTTGTGTATTTGTTTGTGTGGTGGGCAGGAGTATCTGTATTAAAATGCAATGGAAAGCTTGCATTTGTCTGCAGTGTTTCAGCGCAGCCCTCTGAGACACTTTACACAAATACAGGCTTTCTCGACTTGCTAATGCATTAAAACCCAAACACAGGGGGAAGTTTATCTTAGTGAGAACATCTTTTTACAAAGGTATCTGTCAGTCAGGTCTGTCCAGTTCCTGGGCTGTGAGACCTATACTGTGAGTTGGCCTGGCTGGTCCTCCCCTCGCATAACAATAGCTGCTCAGATGGAATGTGTTGTAAACAAGTGAACTTAATGAAATCTGTTATCGCAGGAGCTCGCTCGCCACCGGGGACACACAGCCCCTAATACAGCAATTAATTCTGCAAATGAGTTATGAGTGAGTTATGCAAGGCAATATTCCCCATTACAGCAGACCTGATTGCATTATGAATGTGTGATAATAGAGATGCTGCTCCTATAACAGACCCCTGGGCTGGTACAGGCCTGTGTGAGCCTTCACAACCAGCAGGGCTGTTCTCCTTCTCTGCTAGGGACAAATTAACTGTCTAAGTCTGGGTAACAAGTAAATGTGGGTCGGCAGTTACTGGATGTGAGCTGACTGTCTTTGTCAATCGCTTGAGGACTGGCTGATTTCAGAGAAGAAGCTACACTATTCAGGCATTCCCAGCTAGGGGTGGGTCTGTTGGTCTGGTCTTCAGGGATCTTTTATACTGTATGTTCCAGTTTAGTGTTGGTCTGTTTATTTGTTTGTTTCTGGTGTTTTGGAATTTAGGAGACAGTTGGTTTTGGCTCGATTGGTATCAGGATGGTTTTGTCAGTTAAGAGTTGAGGAGACAGAAGAGTTGAAGAGTTCACACTTTGTGCTCCGGAGGCATCAGTGGCGTGGCTGCCGCCCACACACAAGCATCCTGGAACACTCAGTGCCAGTTGATTTGCATGCCAGGTCGTGGGGTCATGCTGCCCACAGCAGAGATGTCAGAGAGATCCGGGGCTCCGCCTCATCCCGGACAAACACTCGCCGCAACCACGACAACCATCGCTGAAGGGATGAGTCACTATAGCGATGGAGGTGACAGGGACATGCAGGCACAACAAATCTCTTCAACTGAAGATAGAAAACAAATACTTTAACCATTAGAGAGAAAGAGAGAGTGAGAATTAACACGTTCACCATTAAAGAGAGAGATAAAGAGAGTGAACACTTTCGCCATTATAGAGAGAGAGAGAGACAGAGAGAGAGAGAATGAACACTTTCCCCATTAGAGAGAGAGAGAGAGACAGAGAGAGAGAGAATGAACACTTTCACCATTAGAGAGAGGGAGAGAGGGAGAGAGAGAGAGAGAGAAAGAGAATGAACACTTTCACCATTAGAGAGAGAAATAGAGAGAAAAAACACTTTCACAATTTTAGAGAGAGATGGAGAGAATAAACCCTGGTATGATAAAGAACATGGCTCCTGGGTTTCTGACCGGTAGAAGCAAGGTTGAGAGGTTGATTTTGGTCTCTGACCAGGTTTCTGTTTTTTCTAAGTTAGAAAGCCAGGCTGAAGTCTGTCTCTGAGTGTCAATCAAACAGCCTGAGAGGCCTGCTTTCCTGCTTTCAGCAAGTTTCATCTGCCTCTATCACCACACAGACAACACAGACAACCATAAAAAGGAACGGTCCTATGCTATTCTTTTAGTTCTGACTCATATGAGAATCAAACACCAGTCTTGCTCACTCAACATAGTGGCATATTTCTTTTGTTGACTCTCCATCTCTTTCGCCTTTTAGTCTCTCTCTTTATTTTGGGACTCACAAAAAGAGTGTCTACTATGTGAGCCTGAAGCACTGACCAGACACAAAAAAGTGACACTTTGAACAAACTGTGTGTGTGTGTGTGTGTGTGTGTGTGTGTGTGTGTGTGTGTATGAGTGTGTGTGTGAGGTGTTTGATACCATTGCTCATTCCACTCATGCATTACAATGAGCCCATCCTCCGATTTCTACCTTCACCAGTATGTACTGTCACTATACCGTATGTATGCCTTTCCTTCTCCTTCTCTTTCTTTCTACATTCCCTATACTGTAGAACAACAACAACAACAACAGCAACAACAACAACAAACTCAAGTTATAGATTTTGTCTGCTATGTACAATGGTAGTTTCACTTTCTCACTGTTTCTGTTCCTCTCTATTTCTCTCTCTCTCTCTCTCTCTCTCTCTCTCTCTCTCTCACTCTTCATACTGCAACACAAACACTGTCTGCCCACAACCTCTTCTCAGTTCAGAAAACTCAATTAATTCAAGTTTTCTCTTTTCAGGAAGGGTGTTCAGTAGCACCTCTGTCCTTACCAAACCCTGTTTATCAAAACACATAAAACTAAACTAAAGGTTACAAATGTAACCCAGGTTCTCTGAAGGAGATGAGGGGACCCCCTCACTATGGGACACGCACTCTTGTGTACCTTTCGCTGAAAGCCTGGTACCACACCTGGTACAGGCCGGTGATGCTTGCAAGTGGTAGGCAGGGCTATCACTCATCCCAATAAAACACGGACAAGCATGACATTTCATCCAGCAAACCACTATTCACAAGCTCAGTGCGAGAGTGCCAATGAGGTGAGGGGGCTCCTTCAGAGAACCTGGAATACATTTGTAACCTTTAGTTCTCTTTCAGTCGACTCACTTCGACTCCTCACTATGGACCCTGCAAAACACCCTGATTGCCTGGTCTGAACTGGAAACCTGTACGGATACAAGAATGTACCCCATCTACATAACGCAGTCCAAAAAACAGTGCTAGGCACCACAAAGGGCACAGTCACATCCAGGCTGCAATCCTAGAGAGTATACGGAGAGACGCCTAGCTGGCAGCAGCACGTATCTCCGAAGAGACACCCTTGAACACACACACTGTATCCAGTAGAGCGCACAGCTTGCATAAAGAAGTGTCGAGAATGGCGGCCCGTGCATGGATTAAACCAAGGCACAGTGGGCAGACTGTGAGAGTCTTGCTTCCACAAGGCACGTCCACCTCCTTGGAACCTATCTTCTTGGAGTACGTCTCTTGGATCTGGTCGAGACACAGTGGTTGTTAAGGAAATTGACACGCAATTGGTAGTGTTATAAAGCGTAGGAACTAGCAACTGTCAGATTAGCTGCGTGATCAAGTCTTAATGATGACAAACGTGCTACAGTAGCTAGCCTACCGTCCTAATGGTTAACCAAAGTTCACACTAGGGGCCTAGGTTCATTACACAAGGTAACTAGCTAGGCATTTTGTTGAACTAGTAAATGCTCAAGTAGTCCTAGAAGTACAAACACGAACTAGCCAACCTTCTTGCGAATTGGGCACCAATGTTTCTCATACAAGATGAGAAAAATGTAGCTTTGTCAAAGCTAGCCAAGTGCTCAGCCGTCTGGAGACCAAGAGTCACTTAAGCTAGCCGACCGTCCAAGTGCTACTGTCGCACAAGTTATAATAATAACCTGAGGAATTATCATCGACCTAGCAAGGGTTCAACAATTCCAAAGAATTGCACATTCTAACTACACATCTTCTTGTTAACAAGTGCTCACAGGGTGAACATTTTCTTCGGAAATGTTCCTTGAATGTTGAGCTGAATCATAGGATTCTCGGAGTTAAGTTAAGTTGTAGCTAGCTAAAATAACACAACTACAATACGACAGTCAGCGAGTGAAGAGTGGAAAGGATGAAATGGCGTGCTTGGCTATCACTTGCATGATTGAATAGGGGTCTTCAGCGAAAAATACACAAGTGCGTGTCCGATAGTGAAGGGTCGAACCATGTCGACTGAAAGAGAACCACAGTACTTTAGAATGCCTTGTGTCTGAGGAAAAGTACACACATAGACTTTTCAACACAAGCACTAGTACTGATTATTGAAAAAGAACAAAGAACGAATTACTGTTTTATAGATGACAAAGCTCCATTCGAAGCATCCTGAACTCTTCCACTGCACATATACAGTGACTGCATCTGACTCTGTTCCAGTCTTTCTATCTCAACCCAGGCTGGTTCCCATGGCTCTGTTGTTGCCCCCTGAACCTTATTACCTTACTGTAATACCACCATGTCCATAAAAACAGCATTAGAATTAAAGTGAAATATTCTGTAACATAAGTCACCATGAGGAAATGCCTCCAAATACTAAATAAATCATGCAATTTAATATTCCAGTAAGCAGTCTGAAGGGGAAAAGCATACACATTAAGACAAATGTGACAGACATCGATTGTTCCACAATTTATTGAAATCTGAGTAGCTGGCCTGCAGAGAGAGAGCCACCATAGAGCCCAGACCTCTACTGGAGCAGTTGAGCAGATGTACATGCTACAGTCAGGCCTTAACAACACCAAAACAGCAATACCATACCATACTACCAAAGCAGCTATACCATACCATACTACCAAAGCAGCTATACCATACCATACTACCAAAGCAGCTTTACCATACCATACTACCAAAGCAGCTAAGCTTTACCATACCATACTACCAAAGCAGCTTTA
>NC_139660.1:10399324-10426263 GCF_951799395.1 Argentina silus | reverse complement strand
AAAACAGCAGCCAATTTACAAATTCACAGTAACAAAGGAAAGTATTGGTAAAACTCTTGTTTTCCTAAACCAGGCAGAAGCATTTGAAATGCCAGTCGTTTTGGGAGGGAAAAACAGCCAATCAGGAACAATTGAAGTGCTAACGAGCTAATTATTTACCCTCCCTTATGTGCATTCTTTATTGAATGAGAGGCCGGTGTTCCATTACTGCTCAGCTCCAACATGAGCTAATTAACTCACAGGCAGCAGAAATCATTGATCGAGAATATGTCTTCATGTCTCTCCTCTCTCTCTCTCTCTACAGCATTTCTAACCTGTACCACTATATTCCTAACATATCATTCTTAGATGGACACAATTGCTTGTAAAATGTTGCTCGTTATCAATGAGAGGTATTCTGGATATCCTCCCCAAACATTATGGGGTCAGAATACATCACTGTCTGACCATCAGAGATCAACTGAGAACACCTGGGTTAATCAAACAAACTCCCTGAGATGTGTGCTGTGAAACACCAATAGAAGAAGATGAAGTGACTGGCAGGCTTATTGGTGTGTGACATCAGAGTCAGTTATTATGCCTGTTTGTTCTCTCAGGCCCCTCGGTGAGCCACAGAATGGCTTATTATCTCAGCTGTGGAGAAAACAGCACATATCACTCTCACATGCTGTTCACTGACAGGGAATTATTTTATTTATTTTGTCTTGCTCAATTTTGATCAGGCACTGAGAGGGACCTCCCTCCTCAAAGAGAGCACCAGTGGGGGGTTGCTGTGGGAACTGGCATAAGATTGGGATATCATAACCAATCACATGTATGGTAATCCAGTCACAATCTCAAGCAATTGATAGTTTGTCATGTAGGCATATACTGTATCACACACACTGCAATGACAGTCTTCCCTTACACACACACTCTTAACAGCCAGCAGAGTGCTGCTGATGGTATGAATGAGTTAACCATGCAGTTTGTGAAACCTCTTCGCAGTATTCACTCATAGCTGCTGATATCCATGTGACAGTATGTGTTTGTGTGTTTGTTTGTGTGCCCGCAAACGCATCTGTGTGTATTCCCCTGTCAGGATAAAGAGGCCTGAATACATTGACAGCTGTGGCCACAAATGCAGCCCTGCTGTGCAATCCATGATTTCCTCTTTTGCTTCCACAGAGGTTATAATCATGCTCCATTCATGTCCGATTCCCAACTACCACTGACAGAGAAAAGGACCAATCTCATCCAGATAATTTGAACCAAACCCAGTAGGAGAATAGTAGAGAATGGGACACAAAGACTTTTCTAGCGATGTGATATGACTGGATGGGGGTCACATGCCTGCTGCACTTGCAGTGCTTGTGTGTGAGAGCGAGAGAGAGAGAGAGATCTGATGTTATATGCCTCCCTGTGGACTGCATGTAACACCAGATGAGCTTTAATTGCCAAGTCAAGGTAATTAATCATATGTATTGCTAGCATTTGGATTGCTCTTTAAAACAGCTAGGGACAGACCATACTAGGATAAGCTTTCTGAGACCGCTGCATGTCCAGAATCTTTCACACACACAGCCCTGCAACCCCTCGGGCCGTCAAGGTAAATGCTGGCTAAGTTTTGGGGGTAAAGTCTGATAATGCCTGCTTTAAGTGTGCAGCTAATTAAAGCCCTATAAATAGACCAGGTGATGAATAGGGTGTCAGAATACCAACGCAGGTTTGGGGGAGAGGGGTGTGTGTGTGTGTCTGTGCGTGCCTGTGCGTGTGTGTGTGTGCACAGTGGGGGCGGGGGTTGAATGCGGTGAGTGTGAGTGCAGTAGTCAGGTGAGATGTGTGTCGGTGGTCTTAGTTGGAAGTGTGTGTGTGCGATTGGGGCATGGTGAAGAGTTTGTGTAATGTACTGTATAGTACGTGCATGTGAGCACCTTCATTTCATCTAATGAATAATTTAATGAAACAAAGTGCTCAATCTAATAAAGCAAATGTTTTTTTTTATCTCTCTATTAACTCCAGTCCACCCTGCCTCTGTGGCAACAGTATATGGATCAGTACCACATCTCACCGGATAGCCCATGACACATGACACCAGAGGCCACACACAATAAACACTGCATACACCAGTCACCAGGTCCACATCTCTGCTACATTCGGAACATACTGTACTGTACATCACTCAAATAAGGATGGGCATGTACAGTATACAGTAGGAGTTCACTCAGGTCATCCTACAAAGGCATACCATATCTCACTAGGCATGATGCTGCTAAAAGCACAGATTCCCCTCTACAGTTTAGACGTTAATGCCCTGGGCCCAGTATTTCAAAACTTTTAATCTGGATCAGAATGAATCCCCTTTTTTTTATCCAGGATCAAATCGATTTGGCTGATTATTCAAAACATTATCGGATAGGATCATTCTGATCCAGATTACACAAGATCAACATCACAGAGTCTGGATTTTCAGTGCTTTGTATTGGTGTCTATCTTGCCATCTACTGGGCGAGGTAAACATTTTGCTTAGCTAAAAAGACATGAGTGAACTACATGAAGAAAGGTAGCAAAATATGAAATACTATTACTAACCTGTATTTAAGATTTATTGATTATAGTGACTTTCACTTCAAAATCCACCCTGAATCCACCCTTCCAGTGGGATCAATATTATCCAGATTTTTTACATTAAAACTAATCTTAATCACTAGCTTTGAGTTTTGAAATATGCAAAAACAACATTCAATCTTGATTAAAGGTCATATTGGATTACCAAATCCGACTCCCTATCCGAATTATCAGAATCTAATTCTTCTGTTTTGAAATACCCAATTCTACGATTTAATCCAATCAGATTGCCGAAATCCGATCAGATAAATTTTGAAATACTAGGCCCCAAAGATCAAGCATTGGTTGCCCACTGTTTAGGTCAAAGCTAACGCTCAAGATAACTCAACTAGAGAGAACTACGGTCAGATCAGCAACAGACTCATGCAGGGCTACAATATTGTAATTCATGCACAGTGTATATCCATCTCTCCTTTTCATAGATATTGCATCCATCTCTTTTGAGCTTCCCGTGGTTTTTATGAAATAATCCTTAGAATCCTTTTGTTTAGAGAGGCTAACACACACACACACACACACACACACACACCACACCACACCACACCATACCACACCACACCACGACACACAGCTGTTACTGTCAGATGTGCTACTGCCAGTGAAACATTCTTCTTAACTTTCTTAAATATTAGATCTCCCTACATAATGCATGCTATCTCTGTCTGAAAAACAATCACTCCCACAGTGATCTCATGACTTGGTTTATTTTTTACTCTTTTTCCTGTAGAAATGTCACTGGAGCAGTGTGGAGTGGAGGTCAGTTTAAAGGTGGCTTACAATATAGCAGGACTCACTTTCTGTTTGTGCCTGTTCAAGCCCTAAGTGAGAGCGCCTGCACAGTGTTCCTGTATGAACAACATGTCTACAGAGAAAAGATTGTGATTTAGGGGAATGTGTTCTGAAAGTATAAAGGGTATTGTAGGAGAACATGCTGTAACACAAATGGGGAAACAGAGTTCAGGGATGATCATACAGTATGCTACTCCAGCGCTGTTTCATGAAGTCAGTTATCATACTGTCAAAAAATGTATTCTGTCAAACCTCCGTAGAGGAGGAGCAATCTCATGACTCTTGGAATAAGAGATGCATAATATAACTCTATATTTAGAATCTACATTTTAGATGCATTTTCTCAGAACTCCTCAAACAGCTCCTGTGACTATTTATGATCTGTAATGGGGGATATATTGCATTGCTAGCTCATTTACAGCATTGATAGCACTGTGCTGGCTGTTAGGTGAAGTACGTGGTGAAAGAATTTCCCATTCCTCTCAATCAGACCACAGCTCATGTTTAAACCAAACACCAAACACTGGCATATCTTAATCTCACTCCTCACAGCCTCGTCCTACCTTCACACTGTGTGTGTGTGTGTGTGTGTGTGTGTGTGTGTGTGTGTGTGTGTGTTTGTGTGTGTGGTTGATTGTGAGTCTGTGTTTGTCAGCGTCAGTTAATTTCCATTGTGCCTGCAGTTGTAGCTTTACCCCTTTCTCAGTCCCTCTCTTTGTACATACCCAGTCAGAGGTAAACAAAAGGATATGTGTTTTGGATTCATGAGTGTGTGTGTGTTTGTGTTGTTTTTTGTGTGTGAGTGTGTTTGTTTGTAGTCTGCAGGACTTTGCCGGGATTTCTCATCCCCCAATTTGTTTGCACAATAATTGACCAATTCTTATTTCCATTTCAATGTGAAAATACACACATACACACACCCACACACCAGGGCCTGTCTTTTGGAGCCTCCCCCCAAGCTGTCTGACAAGGTCTGACTCTATTGACATAAGTGACAATGAGCTGAGACATGTTTGGCACATGCTATTCTGCAGCTCATTTTTTATAAGGGAAAATGTCCGCTCACCCTGGCAGTTTGTCACTGGCAAAGTTCGAAAAATCCGAAGTGCCACGAAAACATTGGGGAACACTGCCTGCAACGTCTCAAGCAATTTAGTTGGGCACTTCTCACCCTCAGAGTCAGACATGAAAGACTTGAATTGTGTGAGTTCGTTGGCAAAGTTTATGTCCAGGTCTGATGGATATGCAGCGGAGAGTGCATTTACCTTTTCCACCATCACTGTTAGACATCTGATCTGGCATAAACAGAACTCCAAAGAGACTGGTCAAATGCTTGTAAGCGTCCAAGCAATGTTCAAGGCATGCAAGCTTATCAATGACCACATAAAATGTTTCTATTTTGAACTTCTTCCTCCCCTCAAGTGTCACACCTGGCTCTGAGCTCTCATCTGCATATTTTTTGCGTTTCCTCTTTCGCTGAAGATCGTGCTTATATGACTGAGAGACACCTGTCACATTTAAAGCTGCCCTTTCAAAAGCCTCAAACTGGTCTCGCTGTCCCGCCACAAAATCCCTCAACGAAGACAAAAGCTGTGCTGCTACAGAGATGTCAATGTCACTTTTCTGTAGGTGCATGCTTGTAGCGTGGAACCGGTCAAGTATGACGTCCCAGAAATGTGCCATGAACCCCATCTCTAAGGTGTCCAATTTATTACATAGTCCAGCGGCATTAATTCAAGTATCTCTTTTCTCATTATCATCATTGCACATACCACTGAAGGCCTCTCTAATGTGGGTGTAATTTCTCCACAGTGCCTTGGTTGACTCTGCCCGAGCACTCCATCGAGTACTGGACAGCGATTTTAATGTCAGTCTGACATCTGTCTTCCGAAAGACTTTCCCCCATCTGTGTGTGGATGAAGAGCAAAATGTGTACAGTCACTGCAACATGTTAAAAAACTTGTCAGCCTCTGGGCTACTGCCGTCTAAGGTATTAACACCAACTAAGTTAAGTGAATGCACTGCACAAGGCACATACTCTATGAGAGGGTTTTTTTGTTTCAGGTTGGCCTGTAGCCCATTGTATTTTCCTGACATGTTGCTTGCATTGTCATATGACTGACCTCTACAGTTTGAGAGGTCCAATCCAAGGCCCTCCACCATCAAAGTCAGCATGAGCACTTTTGTCAGTCTGTTGTTCATGTGATTTGTGGTTTAATCCGCAGAACCCATCCTCAGGTTAGCAGGCCATCTCACTGTGTACTCAGATATGTAGGTCCAGACCTTTTCTATTTCACACCCTTTGACCCACTGATTACTTTATGTTGGAAGGAATACTGTACTGTATAGAACTGATCAGATAACCAGTTGTAATATCAATGCAAATGTGTGTTTGCCCCCATGTAATATGACTGCCGTAACCTCTCTGAGTACTGTGATTCACTGTAAGAGTTATGAGGAGATACGATCAGATTAGGATCAGTTCAGCTATTCAGTCCCTCATTTCTCCTTAATACAGGGGTCATGGACTTAACACATTCACTTTGAAAGCTCTTTTTCTTTTTGATCTTTATCTTTCATTCTCTCTCATGCTACCCTTTCTCACACTTCCTCTGTCTCTGAGCAGTTTGCAAAACCCTAAACAAAGTTGAGCAAAAAGCTAAGGTACAGTAGTGAATGTATAGTATGGATCCATAACAGAATCATAAGAGAGTCCTGGGCATCCATCACAATGTTTCTGTTTACTGTGAAGTGGATGTGATTGTTCAGAGACGCAAACACACAGCAACATAGATAGATGAATACGCGCATTAATGATCAAATACCACCCACAACAAAATGGCCTTCATATAACCTACATACATTCTCTGCACCCTTTATATTACCTTGTCTTTGTACGTGTTTGTACAGCCAACCTCACATGTTATTTAAATGGAGCATCTCTCCTGTTGGGCTCTGGGAACAACAGCTCACTCCACCTCGCCTAGCTCGACGAGTGTTTTTCAAAGTGGAGTGTCGACCTTCAGGCACATTTAGATTTTACTTGCTCCCATCAAAGGATGGTCTGGTCCTGTAACCATGACAATGACTCTTAATGAGTTACAGGCCAGACCTTGAGCTTCCTAAGGTCGTCTACCCTCCTCCTCATATCAACCTCCTCTCCTCTGTAGTTCAGTTCAGGGCCAGCTGTAATTAAGGGCTCTAATCTAGTTTGAATTATTAAAGAATCTGTTTTCTAAAACACACTCAGAAAAAGCCAGTGATTATACTCTGTTGTTTGTTTTTTGAGTGATAGAGACCACAGTAGAGGGATCACAAACACACACACACACACACACACACACACACACACACACACACACACACACACACACACACACACACACACACACACACACACACACACTAGATCATCCATGACCAAACATGGACAAAAACACTTCATTCCACTTAATTATCCTTGAAAAGAAAATCATATTTCACTTTCAATTTAGACCAAGGAAGGTGGGGTGGGCGAATGAATGAGGGGGTGGTTAGGGTGAATGGGTGGGTGTGTGGATGAATGGGTGGGGGGTGGGGTGGTTGAAATAGAAAAAACCCAGAAGATTGTTATCACTGTTTAATTCATGTATTGTCTTGTCCATTCTTAAACAATCTAATAAAAAACAAAAACACACTTGGTCCCTCTATTCCATTTGCTGCTCTGGGTTACTCGCTTTGCAAGCTTCTCCACTCTGTTTTTCTTTGTCTCATATCATCTGTGGTTAAACCACGTTCCCGTTGGTCTAACAGACACTGTGTGTTCCAGTCAGGAGGCCTGACCCAGTTCTTTCTCTGCCGCTTTGCTCAAACATCCGTCTGATCCCACTATCCAGCTGCTGCAACTGAGAGAGACAAGTTTCTTATTAAACTTTTATTTCAAGTTGAGAAACAAAGAACAAACAGCAGCCACTGAGTGAGTGTGAGTACAGGACAGCGGCCCAGAGACAGACTAACAGACTATGTAATAAGTTATTATGTAGTTTCAGGGATGTCTTTTTTCCAGAGGGGATAGTCCTAATGGGCTTGGGGGTAAATTATTTGCTCTTGAGGTAAAGTAATTCATGTTCTGATTCCCCACATCTCCAATGAGATCACCAGTCTCTACCCTCCTACCCCATAACCATAGTTTGCTGATATAATATGAAACTGAAACTAAATCGCTGGAACATTAAACCATTATAGTAATTCAGCTTAATGTTGACGCTTACTTAAAATTGAAGGTAAAACTCAAAACTTGCCTCTCATATAATTGTTTGTTGAAGTTCAGTTGGCTGCTCTGATATGCGCTAATGTTTATTTCACTGAGGGAGATCAGGAGTCAATGGAATTCAAACTACCATCACTGCCTCTGCTCAGAACAGCTGGTGGTGCTATCCCACAATGCCTTCTGTGTATCTGTCCTGAGGATCACAAGGTCAATATGTCCATAATGGCTGAGCATGTTTGATCATTAGTTGTTACCATGGCAGCTGACTCAGGTTCATCCTCCTTGGGTTCAGTCATTAACGACTAACCTTTCTCTTTTTCACAAATACACATTGTTTGTCCTTTCATCATCACAGACTCAGGACATCCCCCTGGTTGGTCGACTCTTGCTGAAGCCATGCGTGTCTATGTTTGTGCTCCCTCTGGATTTTATTGGCTGAATGAGACCCATGGGAGAAACATTTTGATTGGTTCTGAGATATGTCTCTGCTTGTGTTTGTCTCTGAAAATGAAAAGTTGGTGCTGATGGAGATTTAGTTTTTCAGAATCCCACCAGGGAAATCTAATGCAATTTAATGAGCAGCACTTTTATGCTTTGTTCAGAGGGGGGGTTGTCTGTTTTGTTATAAAAATAGTCACAGATTTTTCCCTTCTCTGCTTTTAAAGAATTCATGGGCTGATACTGTACAGTGGCTCTCTCAGAGACAGTCAGAGACATTCCTCTTGTTGGTCCTTATTGGACCCTCGTCTTCTCTTCCTCCACTCTCCTCTATGTACAGTATGTCACCACAATCCAACCACTGTACGCATGAAGCATCCATAGAGTGACTAGTGTTGCTTGATAGGCATTTAAAACTGTAAACAAAAAAACTGTATTACGACACTGGTGTAGCAGTATTACGACACTGGTGAGCTGTGGAGAGGATGGGATATATCTATCTATGCCAATATAGTAAAAATCATGTTTAGCCTTAGAATATTATTTGTGTACAGTCCATTATACGTGCTCTATGCAAAATTACATGTAATTGCACGAATATGTACATTATAATGATCAGTATTACTTTTTTGAAATTGTACATAGTTTGTTAGGTAATATTTTGATCCACGGTTGATAACTGATGCCTTACTCGAGGTGGAATGATGCCGTTTTGACAAAGGTATGCGTAGCCCTGACTGATGACTCCTTCACTCCCTGAAAGGTAAGTGAGGACGTGGACGGAGAGTCAGAGTGCTGCGTAGGAGATGTGGAGAGGCGGAGAAAGGCCAGAGCCTGAGCAGTACTGTAGATATGTGGTCTGTGAGACTGAGTGAGCAGAAGATTGTGCTCTGTGAGTGCACTGAACTATGAAAGCATACCGGAGGAGGGCTGCTGTCGGCCTTACGTGAAGCAGTGTTGAAAGCTCGGAAAGCTTGCTCCCGCCGTGCTCTGTAAATGGTCTTTTAACACACATCACTTACATGCTCCTGCCTCTCCTCACTCTCTCCATTTGTAGGAAGACCCTGACAGAGAACACTGTTTCCTGCAGCCTGAACGCCTCCAGACGCCTCTAACGGAACTCAACAGAACTCAACAGAACAGAACAGAACAGAACAGAACAGCATAGCACAACAGAACAGAACAGAACATTATTTACTGTAAGAGCCACTCTGTCCACACTCAGTGGGATGATCTGTTTGTCTAACTGTCTACGTTTATGGTGGAGTTGCTTAGTCTCCCTGAATATCCATATAGCCCTCTCTCACTGTATAGCACACTGAGATGAAATACTGCAAGACAACCTACTCAGATAGGTGAAAGTGGTGTCCTCTTCCATTCACTCTCTCAAAGGACAACACAAACATATGTCATATACTGTAGAGTCTAGCTCATACTGTATGCCTCTGATAATCATCACCCGTTCTGCTGATATACCAAATGGGTCTAACATTAGGCAGAGTGCAGTTATTCTACATATGGGTGATGATTATTCCCCAGGCTTACTGGTAATGGTGATGATGATTAGAAAGGCGCTAGCAATTTAGTAGAGTTAATGCAATAGGGAATATATTGGGCTGTGTGTACAGTATGCCTCTGTGTCTTTGTGAGTGTGTGTATTTGAGTGAGTGAGTATGTTTTAGTTGAGTTTGTGTGTGTACAGTATGCCTCTGTGTCTTTGTGAGTGTGTGTATTTGAGTGAGTGAGTATGTTTTAGTTGAGTTTGTGTGTGTATGTGTGCACGATGTGGGAGTGGGAGGAAGGTGGGAGGCGGGAGCAAGTGCACTGCATGCTGGTCTATATGGTAATGAGTTATAATTGCAGTATGCGTTCTGCTTGACTGTCTGCTTTTAAGATTCAGGGAGATTTTGCATCATTATGCAGCCCTTTCAAATATGCTAATCTGCCCAGGGTTTTAGGTTCTCTGTGGCATCTTTCATCGCAATTATATGCCTGAGTCCATTTCTCTGTGAATACTGGATCTAAGCTTAGAATTATTCAGTGAAACCTAAACAATTTCACTTCACGTTCAACACTACTGAAGCTGTGGTGTCAAGGAGTAGGTACAGTACTGTTTTACAAACAGCCTCTATGTACTTAAGATGGTGAAGTGCCTACTGTTGTAAAAGAGCTGAGATCTTTGCTGGCATACAGTACTTCTGCTCAATTAGAGCCGGGTCTTTCCCTAACCTCCCCCCTATCTGTGAATCAGAGCACACACACAGAGAAGATCAAACATAGACTTTGAGATGTAATGAGATTTACACTGAGGCTTAAGGGCAGTGTTTCATAAGGATCCATTGGCTTAAACATCCTTGTTTGCATTGCCTGGTTCTATCAGGTTTTTATTTGATCTATGGGATCTAAGAACATGGAGAAAGCGGATGGTTTGTTAGACCTAATGGCTGTGTGTGTGTGTGTGTGTGTGTGTGTGTGTGTGTGTGTGTGTGTGTGTGTGTGTGTGTGTGTGTGTGTGTGTGTGTGTGTGTGGGTGGGTGGGTGGGTTTGTGTGTTGTGTGTGACTTCATCCACCAGCTGTGATGGATAATGGTGTGATGGATGTTGGCAAAATATACAGTATGACCCTAAAGGCTGATAGCACAGCACCTGTTGGGCTATTAGACGGTAGGACATGTAAAACTAATTATAGGAATATATACAGTACAGTATGGTTCTGCTTCAAGGGCCCAATCAATTGACTGTGATATCTACCTATGTCTCCCTACCCATACCTCTGCTGCATACATAGCGCAGGCACAACCTGTGCTGAGGGGAATGTACTGTAGAGAGAAGATAAGAAACATACACAAACAACCCATCTGAGACAGCCATTGTACCCAAACAATGCAGCCCTCCAAACAGGCGTAGATTCAGGATGAAAACCCCAAATCTGCGCTTTGAAAAGACACCCTATAGAACGCCTCGGTTATAGCCGCGGCTTTCTCTTTGCAGAGTGAATTGTAACAAAGGGGAAAGGAAACGCACACTGACATGTCTGCCCGAGATTTATCGCCTCAGAAATGAGAAAATGATCATCTCCCACAAAAGGGCTATTGTTCCTGTTTCTCTAAAATAGATCAATGTTTTTTTCCCCAGAACAGGAGCGATTGTGTGAGACAGATCGAAGCAACACAATGGGCTTTGAACCAGAGAACAGCTCCAACCCAGGACACGAGCTTCCCGAAGTAATATTTCTCAGGAGATTTGCAGCTGAGGGCATGTTACTGTAACAAAAGCTTATTGGAACAAACAAAGATATGTCCTTTCACAGCCAATTGCTGCTTCTCTGTTCAAAGTTTCCCAACAGGGAATCACTTAATTTAGCAACACAAGAAAGTTCAGAAAGAAGTATTTTTCACATTTGGTTAGTTCAGTGGCAATGTCAACTTTCAGTTTTCTGTTTAATCACTTATCTGAAACAAAGAGTGTCATGATGGGAATTAACATGACGAAAATTGTTGTTGTTGATCTAAGAATCAAACAGGCACCTGGCCAACGCATCACACTCTTCTCTCACCAATCAACACTTTACCCAGAACACGAGATGACAGAACTACAGAAAACATACAGAGATTCATCGACAAGCCAAACTCTAAAAGAGCAATCCAACACATTTCCAAACCAGACCATTAAGATTAATACACACACACACACTCTCAAACACATTCATGGCTCTCCTTGTTTCACTGAACTTGGTGCAGGCTAACATCAAAGGCTGGTGTGTAAAGCTATGCTACACTGTTACTGTAGCTATCTCTCTGACTGTGGCGTTGGGCCAGACAACATGCCTATCTCTGTATAAAGCCCAGCTCCAGATAGATAAAGACCCTGATAGAGGCAGGAAGAGTAAACAGGAGGATAATTGAGCTGAAAGAACACTGAGATTTATTCAGTGTCTTGTGTTGGTGATAATGGGAATGTTGTCTGTGGGTTGAGGCACAGACGAATGGGGAGAATCACAACTGTTTGTGTTTATCTTTTAATAGTGCCGTTTGTTAACTGCTTAGTGATGGCCGTTGATGATATCTGTGTGAGTGATAATGGCGATGATGATAATGGTCGCCTCTCTCCTTGTCTTTGTTACGGTGATGACAATCGATGTGGGTCTGTGTCTGTGTCTACTGGAGGTGCCTCTGGGTTCCCTTGTTCTGATCTGTACAGTATGATAGAGGGGGACACGGTGTGGAACCGTGCAATACCACTTACCATCTCTTTGATGCACACACATGCGCGCACACGCTCGCTCGCACGCACGCACGCACACACACACACACACACACACACACACACACACACACACACACACACACACACACACACACACACACACACACACACACCTTAAGTCACCATAATTTCTTCTCCAGCAGAAGGAATCATACAGCTGTCTCTCCTCCCTTTTACACTGGCTCTGAGAACATCTCCTTTCATGGTAATTACAGGAGTCAGACAGGGCCACCAAAACCTCTACACCTGTGTGTGTGTGTGGTGTGTGTGTGTGTGTGTGTGTGTGTGTGTGTGTGTGTGTGTGTGTGTGTGTGTGTGCGTGCGTTTGTGTGTATGTATGTGCTTCCTCTTCATGAGCAAGGAAAGAGTGAAGAGGCAGCTGAGGTTTCATTTATTTCTGGTTGAGTAGCACGTACTGTACAATACGTTAAATGGCTGTTGTTCAAGAGTAACACCATGACTGTGTGTGTGTGCATGTGTGTGTGTGTGTGTGTGTGTGTGTGTGTGTGTGTGTAAAATCTTGTGTATCTCTATGTATTTTGTGTGAGCACTAGAACGCCTGTCTGTTTAGCCCTGAGCCTTCCTCTCCTTCACCTCTCCTGCTCTTCCCATCCTCTTTCCTTTTTTGTAATCCTTTCCTATGCTTTTAATTTTCGTCCTCAATAAAGGGCAGAATGCTAAGTGAAATCCCAAATAACAACTCAAGTGACTTTTAAATTAGGGTACTTAGCGTATTTGATAGCAACTCCTCTACTTACTGGTGCTTCAACAGTAACTTGTGGTGATGTGAGAATGTTTCAGAGTTATTGTTTATGCTGCGCATAGTTTTGTATCCTACTGTTCAACACAGTGCTTTACAGGGGGTGTATTACCCAGACAGAGGTTCAGAAACTGCATGATTAAAGATGATGCTACAACACAAAAAAAGTGAAAGAAGAAAAAATGTGGATATTCTTGCCAACATTCTAGTCCCTCTCCATTTCTCCTGGCCTCAAAAAACATTCAAAGCACACCGTGTGTGTGTGTGTGTGTGTGTGTGTGTGTGTGTGTGTAAAGGAAGGTGCGTGAACAAATGTGCTTGCCAAAAAGATATCCCCAGCACATGAATTATGCCTTTGAATCTCACTTTTTTGAAGGCCATCAACCCTCTCCATATTCACGAGGACCTGAATTATATATGAAAAAAAGTTAAACAAAGGAAACTGACAAGGTGTCGTTTGGGAGATAAACCCTTGTTGGGCTTCACACACACACACACACACACACACACACACACACACACACACACACACACACACACACACACACAAGAAAAAAGGAGCTCAGATAAAGCTGGATGTTTGCACAGGGGGATCAGTGGGGGGCTGTTTCTAAAGCGCTCTCTGTCTGCACTGTAACACCACAAAACAGACTGGTCCCACAGTGCTGGCTGGCCCTGAATGTGAGCTTGAGGAGATGAAGGAAGCTCCATGGTCCTCAATGACGTCTCTATGAAGAACATGGCAGGAGAGTGTCATATCTGTCACTCTGGTGATGGCACTGGGAAAAGGGTCAGTCTCAGTCACAGATGAACAAGCTAACAAAACTAAAAGTGTGTGTGTTTGTGTGTGTGTGTGTGTGTGCTTGTGTGTGTTGTTGTTCAGATCACACATAAATAGCAGGGCACCTCTTCAACATGCATCACAGTAATTCAAAGCCCTTGAATTAGCCTGAGTGATTAGCAGACACTTTGACGGAAATTAGCCAGCCACTTGATCCATGGTAATGAAGAGGGACATGTAATTACGCAAACAAATTCTGTTATCTTGTTCATCCTCGTGTCTTAGAGACAAAAGTAACCACATCATTAGAGGAAACAACTGTTCTGGTTTACGAACAAACTAGTAAAATAGTAAATACATTTCTCAGAGCAGAAGAAACTAATGTTCCTATTAATGACTGTAGAAGGAATGGACACGTTGAAGTCTGATGTCACCTAATGTGTACTTCCTATTCGCCATCTTGGGTTGTCTGCCCACAGAACGTGTGCAGTATTCGATCCCGTCCAGAGCATGCGCACTATTACATTGTTATGATCACACAATGTTGGGTCTAACCAATGCAAGAAGCACACAGGAACGCGCCTCGGACAGCAACAGAGAAACACAGACTGAAAACACTCAACCGTTGGGCACAAGCACATTATTTTGATAAAACAATAGGCTAATTTTGTCTGGTTTACCATTCCAAATAAACTGAAATATTTTGTTTTAATATAATTTTAAGAATAAATCATCTGGAGTTGATAGTGCCATAAGTAAGTATGTGAGCTGAAATATGACTATGGAGTTAGTCAGTGTGATTTTTCCATATATGGATAGGTATTTACCCATCCAAAGTTGAAAGATATTGTCTATACTATCTATACTACGATCTATACTTTTCATTGAAATTTAAGATACTAAATTCATGTGTGTTTTGGGGAATATTAATATTAATACCAAGTATGTCTACTGCTCCATCAGCCCATTTTATTGGTAAACTGCATGGTAATGAAAATGTTGTATCTTTCAGTGATCCAATACGTAGTATTGTAAATTTTTCATAAAAATTGTTTTAATCCAGAGAGATTAGAGAAATTGTCCAAATCCTTAATAAAACGTAGCATTGATCTAAATTGAGGAATCTTGAGGAGTTTGAATCGTTCACATACATTGACACTTTTGTGTTCAAGCCCTGAATATTTAACACCTTGATCATATTATTGGATATCATTTTTGTTGCTAGTATTTTGATGGCCATTACAAAGAAATATGGTAACAACAGACAACCTTGTTTAACACCTCTTGACGGTTCAATACTCTCTAAGAAGTATCCATTATTAATTATTTTACACTTGTGGTTGTTATACATAACTTTAACCCATTTTATAAGGGATTCTTCAAAAGTAAAGAAGTCAAGGCATTTGTAAATAAAATCTCATCACACTTTATCAAAAACCTTTTCGAAATCCGCTATGAAGACCAGGCCTGGTTTTTCTGATGTTTCATAATGTTCTATTATTTCAAGTAATGGTTGAATGTTATCACCAACATATCATCCAGAAATCCTGTCTGACCATGATGAATAATGTCTGGTATAGTAATGTGTACAGTAATAATCCACTTGATATGATCATCCGAAGTAAATTAGCATCCCACAGAGAACTAAAAATAAAATATTACAGATTTTTTAATAGCCAAATAGGCCTTCTTAATATCTTCCATTACGTGTCATGATTGACAAGGTTGTCAGAGAAAGCGTCCCGCAGTATCAAGCCTTGTTATGAATAACATTTATAATTATTTACTATGTTTTCTGTTCTGAAGTTATGAAGTTAATTGCCCAAATAACACAAGTTTCCAAGTAAAGTAATAGCCTACTTTTGCTACAGAATACTTGAATGTTATAAATTGATTTTACCAATGGCCTCAAGCAAGACCTTAAGTGGCTTCCATCAGCCATCGATTGACTAGCTAAGATCAGTCAGATGCCTGCTCATAAAAGCGTCTCTCAGTTCTAAGCCTGGTTATGAATCTGATAATTGCTATCACTTTCTATTCTAAAGCTGTCCTATGCATGTCATTAGAAACATTTCATTTTCTATTATAGATGGACAACTCTGTTCATCATCACAAACAACGTTGTGCACTATCGCTGCAGTACGTGCATCATAGGTAATAATAATCTCATACTTTTCAACATGTCTTTGTCGTAATGAACAACTTGTTAATGCAGTAATCATGAACAATGTGTCACACATCATAGTCATCATAATAGTTCCTCTATTATAGTTGGACAACTCGGTTCATTGTCACCAAATTGTAATTTTAGAACATTGTGATATTGCAATCATTCCTTCATCATCACACAATTTTGATTAGACTACATTACCATCTTTGCATGATCTTGCAGTAGCAAGTTAGAACCATTGTTGAGAACATACAACATAATTAGGCTACACATAGTGGCCTATACTGCACATATAATCTAATATAATGTACCAGTTTTCTATCAGTTTTCATATGACGTCAGCGCTTTATAAAAGTAAGACAAATACTGGACTATAAATTAAATTACGATGGCCGAGGCATGAATGTTTATATTTGAAAGTAATTGTAGAACATGAAAGTCACACTGGAATCGACTTAATTTGGCCAGGGACAATACCGACGCTGCCATTGGAATTACATGAAGGAATTGTCTTACATTTACATTTTTAAATTTTTGGCATTTAGCAGACGCCTTTATCCAAAGCGACTTACGACAAATACATTTGTCTAAGTAAGTGAATCATCAATCCATCAGTCATCATAAGAAAAAGAAATCTATGCTAGGACCAGGGGCAGTCACAATGCTAGAAGAATTACTTATTTTTTAAATGTTTGTATTAATTTATTTACAGTAGAGAAACTGTACAGGGGGGTAGTGGGGATGAAGAGGTCTTTAGGAGGGACAGTTAGGATGTAGACTGAAGAGATGGGTCTTCAATCTACGGTGGAAGATAGGTAGTGACTCTGCAGTCCTGACAGCAGTGGGAAGCTCGTTCCACCAGCGGGGTGCCAGGACAGTGAAAAGCCATGACTGAGTAGCGCAACTGATGCATCCACGTAGAGGCGGCGGTGCCAAGCGGCAAGCCGAGGTTGAATGAGCTGCAGAGGTCTGATGGCGGAGGCGGGGAGCCCGGCCAAGAGTGCATTGCAATAGTCAAGGCGGGAGATCACAAGTGTCTGAGCACTTGTGAGCAGCTCAGTCTTGTGAAGATTGAGCTTGAGGTGGTGGGCTGACATCCAAGCAGAAATGTCTGCAAGACACGCAGACACACGTGTTACCATCTGTGAGTCTGTGAGGGTGGGAAAGAGAGAAAGAGTTGAGGGTCATCTGCGTAGCAGTGGTAAGAGAAACCATGTGAGGAAATTACAGAGCCAAGAGATTTAGTATAGAGGGAAAACAGTAAGGGCCCTCGGACGAAGCCCTGGGGGACCCCAGTGGAGGGGGATGGGGAGGAAGCTTGAGCAGAGTGGAGGACCTCTATGACAGCAAGGAGAGCAGTCTCAGTGGAGTGCCCAGCCTTAAAGCCTGATTGGTGAGGGTCAAGGAGGTTGTTCTGAAGGAGATGAAACAGGAGTGAAACAGTTGGTTAGAGACAGCACGTTCAAGGGTTTTAGATAAGAAGTACAGAAGGGATACCGGCCTGTAGTTATGGACAGCAGACAGGTCAACAGTTGGTTTCTTGAGAATAGGTTTGACTCTGGCTGTCTTAAAGGCAGCTGGGACAGATCCTGTGGATAGAGAGGAATTGATTATGGTGGTAAGGAATGGAAGGAAGGAAGGATAGGATCGAGGGGGCAGGTGGTTGCCCGCTTTGATGTGACCAATTTTAGAATATCATCAGGGGAGAGGGGGGAAAGAGCTGACAAACCAGACCGAGTGTAGTGCAGTGGGTTTGGGAGGAGTGGTAGCAGTGTTGGCGAGAGGTAGAGAGAAAGAGCTGCTAATGTCATCAACCTTCTTTTCAAAGTAGGTGACAAAGTCATCTGCAGACAGGGAGGAGGGGGAGGAGGTGGGTTGAGGAGTAGGGAAATGTGGAGAACAGTTTCCTTGGGTCAGAGGATTGAATTTTGGAATGGTAGTAAGAAGCTTTAGCAGCTGATGCAGAGGTGGTGTAGTTGAGGAGGAGAGAGAGATAAGGTTTTAGGTGATCAGGGAGGCCAGTTTTTCTTCTCTCTCGCCTTTTTTTAGCAGAACTACACGTGAGAATTACAACGGTGCCTTGAGTAACCACTAGGTTTTCAGCCGTGCCCGCCAGATGGCCAATTGATCCCCTGAGACCTACAGACAGACAGACAGACAGACAGACAGCCAGGGTAGGGATGCAGGGCAGGATATAGGGAACAGCAGGAGGAGAAAAGGTACAGGTAGTTCAAGTTCAAGTTCAAGTTTATTTGGTACGTCTCATACACTAGTGCAGGGAGTAAAATTCTTGGGCTCAAGGCTACCTGTACCTTTTCTCCTCCTGCTGTTCCCTATATACTGCCCAGCATCCCTACCCTGTCTGTCTGTCTGTCTGTCTGTCTGTCTGTCTGTCTGTGTGTCAACCCATCACTCACACACTACAGTACTTTTGGGGCCTCATGAAGTCTCCACACAGCTAATGACACATCAGCCACTTCTGCTCCTGTCATTGCTGACAAACAGGGAGTCTGAACTCTGACTAGGCGGACATTATGCTGACATAAGGCTGACATAAGAGTGGCATTAGCTGACATTGGCAGAGAGATCCCTGACTTTCACAGCTCAAGCACCTCTTCATTCCAGCCACTAACGTTACAGCAAGGTACTGTAGATGGGCTCACTGCTTAGACATCTAATTCTCTATCTATCTATCCATCTATCTATCTACTGTACTGTAGCTATTCTATGTAGCTATATATCTAGCTATCTACCTGCCTACAGTACAGTATACAGTACATCTGTCGGTCTGTCCATCTCATTTGTTCTCAGGTTGAATGTACTGTAACAGTTATTGTTCTGGTCATTGTGTTAAACAATATTAATGCTGCTGTCAAATTCAGATTGTTCCCTGGCCATTGTGATGAGATGCTCTTGTCCTACGGTCAGATAGCTTAAGTGTGTTTTCTCCCTGGTCGATGTGCTTAACCTGTGTAAGCCCTGTAAAGGCTGAGCTATAAAGGGATTAGGGGTGGTGTGGCCCAGAGGTCCAGCCTCACAAATAAACCCATTAGTTTAGCTGCAGTTAGCCGCGGATTAAAACCAAACTCAACAAGGTGATTCTAGCCACACCAGCACAGGGCAGTCTGGTCTAGTAACACGTGTGTGTGTGTGTGTGTGTGTGTGTGTGTGTGTGTGTGTGTGTATGTGTAAGAGAGAGAGACAGAGACAGAGAAGGGCGGGGGGGAGCTGAGGCTGGTCATGACTGTGAAACAGAATACATTAAAGTCATTTAACAGGCTCCGCAGTTCATGGCTGCTCTCCAACATTTTAACAAAAATTCATTTTTTGGAATTCTAAAACACTGCAGGGCAATTAAAATCACTCATCTGAAAGCGGAATTAAAACATAATTAATGCCATATAATTATTTATAACTAGTGCTCGACATCGACCCACAGATAAAACGAATCCATTACTTCATATCCAATTACCAGTGACTTTTCCGGGAATAATGAGCCATAGCCCAGATATGGACATCAGCTGGGCTGGACTGCATGACCAGTCATCTTTGCTGCTGGTTCTGTTGAGTGTGTGTGAACAGCAGCGTCTAGAGGTCACACACTCATTTGTAGGCCGAGCAGATTGAAAAAGGGGAAGCACATAGTATCTGCTTGAATAACTGTAATAGCAGGTCTTTGATATGCTCCAGGGATGTATGTTTTCATCACAGCAAAATGGGACCAGGCAAACTCAGGCCATAAAGGTCTCTGTTCCCCCCCCTCTGTTAGGGTGGATACTTTGACTGTTATTCTGCCATGACCAGGGCCTCAACCCTAAACATTCCCCTTTCACCACAAAACCTCAATTAGACAGCCCACAGCTCCCTCCCCTCAACCCTGAAATTGGAACCATAAGGTGGATGTGTGTGTGTGTGTGTGTGTGTGTGTGTGTGTCTGTGTGTGTGTGTGTGTGTGTGTGCGCGCACAACACATACACATGCATGTGTTTGTATGTATGTGTTTGTGAGGGGGGGCTGCATGTGTATGCAAACCTAAATATGTGTAAACATGTATCCATATACCATTGATCAACCACGATCATCCCTCGGGCATGAAGAGCAAATCACTGTACAACCCTCCCTCCTACTGAAACACACGCCTCTCATGAGTGAGTTAAACACCAACAACCTGGCAGGGGACACACCTTAAGGGGAAGGTGATGGTGGTGGCATTCCACCTTAAACAGATTCAGGAACTTGGCAGAGTGGAAGGTAGGTACTCTTAAGGCCATACAAAATGTGCTTCGCTTGTGCCACCTCATTTTCATGAATAGCCTCTTCTCTATGTGAAAGCCATCCACTAATCTACACACGCACACCTTCACAGGCAGGCCAAACCTATCACAACTGGAGAAACTCAGACAAGGACTCACACGCACAATTCACAGTCAAAAACCTTGAATCAAAATTTAGTAAAATGTATTCTTTACTTTCACAAGGGTACGGTTCACATGTAGTCAGTCAGGTGAAAGGTATACAATCCAATAAGGGGTAGGCAAGGCAGAGTTAATAAGGGGTAGGCAAGGCAGAGTTAATAAGGGGTAGGCAAGGCAGAGTTAATAAGGGGTAGGCAAGGCAGAGTTAATAAGGGGTAGGCAGGGCAGAGTTAATAAGGGGTAGGCAAGGCAGAGTTAATAAGGGGTAGGCAAGGCAGAGTTAATACGGGGTAGGCAAGGCAGAGTTAATACGGGGTAGGCAAGGCAGAGTTAATAAGGGGTAGGCAGGGCAGAGTTAATAAGGGGTAGGCAAGGCAGAGTTAATACGGGGTAGGCAAGGCAGAGTTAATAAGGGGTAGGCAGGGCAGAGTTAATACGGGGTAGGCAAGGCAGAGTTAATACGGGGTAGGCAAGGCAGAGTTAATACGGGGTAGGCAAGGCAGAGTTCGGTACACAGGTATTCAGTTCAAAGAGAAAGCAGATATCAGATAAGGAGTGGGCAAAAAGACAAAGTCAAAATAACACGCTGAGATAAAAAAACAGTAATAGTTAACACTAGTAGGACGCTGAGACGTAAAGACACAAAGGTACAACGACAAACTGGTACAGATGCACGGGAACACACAGACTAAATACACAGGGAAGGATGATGAGGAACAGGTGAAGCTAATCAGGGTGGGGTCGACAATCACACAGGCGGGAAACACACAAGGGCAGGTGGTGAAGTATCTGAAATGAGAGACAAGGTGAGGAACAAAAAACAAACCGGAAACAAAAAATTAATAACATGAAAAAAGACAAACATAAACTAAGAAACAGGATGAGATACAGGATGAGTTACAGGATGAGTTACAACATTTTTAACACCCACTCCTCCAGAGCAGACTGATTATCAAACACACACATACACACACATTCACACTCACACACACACACACACACACACACACACACACACACACACACACACACACACACACACACACACACACACACACACACACACACACACATATACACACACATCAGCTACTAACAACTTAAAAACATGCAATAAGACCAGTGGTGATAAACAATTCCTAACTTCTCTTAAAAAGCGGAGTGTTTCTTTTTAAGACAGAGAATGCTTGAGGGCATCTCAATGTCTTGTCTCATCCAATGAAGATTGTTTACGTGAGAAAAACTCGAGAAGAAGCAGCTGAATAGCGGCAGACAAAGACACTAAGCTCAACTTACACCTCTTAAACTAAAAAAAAAACCATTAACGTGTGAGATGCTTTCAGGCCAAGCTGTTTTCAACCAATGTGGGACCAAAAAACTTTGGACTTTACTCAAATAAATGAAGAATAAAGAGAAAATATGCAGTTTCTTTTTTTATTTTATTTTATTTCACCTTGTTGAAAGATTTGTCATGTTTTTGATGTGATCAAACATATTTCAGAATAATAAAGAGCATCGGCCCTAATTAGATGCTGTGGTTCTGACACAGAGGGCAGAGAGATATGCATGGGAGAGATATGAACTCTAATTAAAATGAATGGCATCGTTTCATCTCAGGAAAACAACATGATCTTAGAATAGTGGATCTTCTTTATGTACAACTGCGTGTTATTGCTGTGGTGCAACATTAATTCTATTACTTCAAACAAATTATATTATACCTGATTCCCCTTTATTCCTTATCAGTAAAACTATGTAGAATAGATAGATAAACTGCATAACTCATATATACATACACCCTTACCACACACACACACACGCACACACACACACACACACACACACACACACACACACACACACACACACACACACACACACACACATCGCAGTGCAACACAGGTTGAACACAGGCAGCAGGAATATGACCTTTAAAATATGCAGCTCCAAAAGAGCTATTGCTGGTCCTACTGCATCACGCACACAATTACCCAAACTATGAAACTGTCCAACACTTCTCTATGGGAAGCCCTTACCTTCGACAACACATTCATTACAACTACCATTCTCAAGGTCAGTGGGTCTAAAAGATCATTTTTAGAGAGCAGCTCATGTGTCAGTGTGTGTGAACCAGAGCAACCCTGAGACACTGAAGTCAGGTTATAAGGATGATGTGTACTCACTTAGAGCTTTGGGGCACCTGAGGTTTAGACCAGGCCCAGATGGCTGAGGCTGTAGTCTGGCCACACTGGTCAAGGCCGCACACACACACACACACACACACACACACACACACACACACACACACACACACACACACACACACACAGAGACCAGCTAAACAAACACTGGGTGTTCCCCACTCTGAGTGAGAGAAAACACGCTTAGGTGATGAAAGTTCCTTTCCTAATGTTATGAAATACATTTAACCAAAACAATGTGATCCTCCATGTTGTGAATCATGGGGTATTTCTCCAACATATTAACATTTTATCCCAAAAGTTTTATCCCAAAAATACCTAATACATCCGATATTAAGCACCTAGCACTGTTGACAGAGCAGTGCTGCTGTTTCGCAGCAACTTTTGAGGATTTACATGTTGTGGTGGCCGTCTTCAAAGTTGTTTCCACGGCTCACAAAAAAGCTAAATAAGGGTGACATGAACTGAATTAAATATAAAAGGCTTTACAAATAAAAGGCTTGGGGTACACTCAGCGCTCCATTGACATTTCACAAAGATACGCTTGTTTTTGTGAGAAATCTTCGAGAAAGACCAGTCATTTCACATTAATATGAAAAGTGTATACTAGAACATAAAAATACTAGATGTCATGTCTCAAAATTTGTATCTATCTTACCTCTGTATTGTTTTAAGTCCTACGGATTCGAGAAGAAATATGGAGAGTTAAATGAGAAAGTGAGCCTGTCAGGTAGCCGAATACAAGTTACAGTAGTCGCCTAGTGCAAATTAGTTGGGATGGCTACTAATATCATACAGACCTCAAAGGGGAGGAAAACATTTGTATTTTTGAGTCTGTAGGTTAACCGGAAGGCTGGAATTTGTGTCTGGAGGTTAACATAATGAGTCTATTGAGGCTTTCACTCACTGAATGTTTTTATAGCCCAGGTGAAAACAAGAGTTTGTCATCACGTTGGAAATGACGATGTGTGTGACCTTGCGGTGTGTGTGTAGAGAGCTGATGTGTGTGTGCAGAGAGCAGTGTCTGTGTGTGTGTGTGTGTGGGTGTGTGTGTGAGAGAGAGAGAGAGAGAGAGAGAGAGAAAGAGAGTGTGTAGAGGGTGTATGTAATGTGAGTATAGAGCAGTGGTATGTGCAGAGGGTGGTGGTAATTGGTGTTAATGGATAGCACATGTCATTTAGCTGTAAGCTCTCTCTATAATCACCCAACCACATGATTCAACATAGTATCTGCTTGTGGTTTTCCACCTTCATACCCTATGATACCCTGAAGTTACTCAGATATCACAAAAAGAAAACATTGAGAATCTCTTCCTCTCATCTAATATATTTTTTCATCATCTCCTATCTTTCAGTGTTCTCACTCTGGCTCTCACCTTCTCTCTCTCTCTCTCTCTCTCTCTCTCTCTCTCTCCCTCGAAGACCCTTGGGGGGTGAGGGGGGGTGGGGGGGATTCACTGCCAAGTCAATTGTCCAACTCTACCGAGGACTGAGTTTGTAAGTAACGATTCTGAGAAGTTATGAAATTGATCTGGGCTAGACTTAATACTGACCAATAAGAATTGTTATGGTGTTCTCATGTCTGTGTTTTTTTTTATAAGCCAAAACTATGAAGGTATTATATCTTCTATTTATTGGGGAAGATGTTCATGTACAGATGAAACTTGCCTAAATCACTGAACCAATGACAACTGGTGTGTGGCTCATGAATTCAACACATCTAAGACTCTAGTTCAGAGTCTTCATTCTGATGTGTGTGATGTTGGGATGGGGGCAGATTCCTGGTTGTCCAGCTGGAATCATAGACTGGAGGGCTGTGCCGGTGTTCCTGTAGACTGGGAACGTGTCTGCTGAGTTTGATCCCACTCAGAGTCTGCAGGCTTCAGATATTTTAATTAAAGAGCAAATCCATAGCAGGAAAAAGAGATTGTAATTTCAATAATTCATAACAGCGCTTTACGAGACAAATCACGCACGCACGCAGGCAGGCAGGCAGGCAGGCACGTACTCTCTCTCTCTTATGTTTTGATTATGCTGTTTGCTGTTCAGTTCTATAGGTTTGTTGGTGGTGGTAGTGAGTGGGAATTGCTGCACATATAGATGTTCTATACAGTCTAAAAAGTATTTTTACTTCACTCTGAGCTGACACCTTCTAATTTGTCAGAAGAATCATCCTGCATGTGTGTGATGTAAATATGCCTGCCTCGGATGATATTTAGCTGTGTGTGTGTGTGTGTGTGTGTGTGTGTGTGTGTGTGTGTGTGTGTGTGTGCGTGTGTGTGTGTGTGGTAAGGGTGTATGTATATATGAGTTTGTGTGTATGTGTGTCTGCCACTCACAAAGTGCCCTCCTGGATGGTGCTTTTCTTTTGTATAAAAAATTGTTCAACACAATGCATCGCAACACCATCCCCATCCTCGTCCGTCTGTCCCTTGTGCCCTTTTTTGGGAAACAGCATCTGCCCTTCCATAAATGTGTGTGTGTGTGTGTGTGTGTGTGTGTGTGCGTGTGCGTGCGTGTGTGCGTGCGTGCATATGTGCGTGCGTGTGTATGTGCATGCGTGCGTGTGTGTGTACGTGTGTGCGTGTGTGCGTGCGTGTGTGCGTGTGTGCGTGCGTGTGTGCGTGTGTGCGTGCGTGTGTACGTGTGAGAGTGAAGATGAAGAGGAGTCCTAGGACATTCAGTGACATTAAGCCTGCGCAGCGATGCAGCTGTTGCATGCAAAATGCACGACAGTGTCTCCACCAATCAGCCTCCCGTCAGGCAAGGGTTCAGTCAGCAAGGGTTCATATGCAGACAGCAGGAATACAGATGAGTAGGGTTGAGGGGAAGTGAAGGCACTGATAAGTTTGGTGGGGAGTGTGAGTGAGTGTGCTCTCTGTTGGCAGTCATCACACATTCACTCACTGATCAGAGGGAGCTGCTGGCGGGGATAAGGCCTGTGCTGGAGGTGCAGTCATGACAGTAGTCATGTGTATACACACACACACACACACACACACACACACACACACACACACACACACACACACACACACACACTCTCTCTCTCTCTCTCTCTTTCTCTCTCTCACTCTCTCTCTCTCTCTCTCTCTCTCTCTCTCTCTCACTCTTTCTCTCTCTCTCTCTCTCTCACAATCTCTTGAGTGTGGTTGTCTACATGGCTAATTGTCCTGTAAGTTTCCTTTTCCAGCCTCTACCAGGATATCACTCACCTGAACTCCTTCGATAGAATGATTAATCAGGCTTTAATTACAATCAGGTCTTCGTTGCAATTATCACACACAATCTGCCCAAATATCACTAACAACACATATATCATCAACCCCCACACACAGCCTCTGTATCACCAACACATGCATCATAGTCAGTTTTCCCAAATTAAATTGAGAAATGCAGGATCCTGTTTACACACAGTTAAGTCCTCAGTAAGGGATGGGAAGGAGACGAAGGAGGGAGAGGGAGGTGATGTTAATCTTTTGTATGCATGCGTGTGTGCGTGCGTGCGTGCATACATGTGTGCATGCGTGTGTTTGCATGCATGCGTGCGAGGCTGTCTCTGTGCCTGGCTGTGTATTTGTCTGTATATTTACATCTCCTCTGACAATATAAACTTTACCCTGGGATGTAATTAATTAGGGGCTGCTGTTCTAATAATGACTGCATCTAAATGCTTTATTCCCAGCATTATAATCTGCATTATTATCCGTATCCTCATCACAGCTACCCAATTCAATTTTACTCCTCACTTCCCCCATCATCCCAGCCCAGGGCCCCAAACAACGGCAGGATGAACGATTCCGCTTTGTGTGCGACGACTCCTCACAAGGCGATAAGATTGCGCTGATTAAAGCGATTACTTCTGCCTGACGTGTCAATAAATCTGCTTTATGGTTTGTGTGCTGCGCTGTGCCACAGAGAGATCTCTGAGTGATGTTGTTTTGTTGTTTTTTGGTTTCTAATGAATACTTTATGAGATGTGGGTCTGCTCTGATGCAGTGCTGTGTTCTCTTCAGGCATCAGGCCCTCTGTTGTTCTGCTTTCAAACTCACTGAACACAGGTAGATCTGACATCCAAGAGATCATCATCATTGTGTGTGTGTGTCTGCGTGTGTATGTGTGTGCATGCGTGCGTGCGTCTGTGTGTGTGTGTGTGTGTGCGTGTGTGTGTGTGCATGTGTGTGTCTGCGTGTACACGTGCATGCATGTGCATGCATGCGTCTGTGTGCATCTGCGTGCATGTGTGTGTGTGTGTGTGTGTGTG
>NC_139660.1:10386824-10394324 GCF_951799395.1 Argentina silus | reverse complement strand
ACCCCGCTCAACCCCACGCCGCTAAATGTGCTACCTTAGCAGAAACACAGTGGAATACAAATGGCTGTGTAAATGAGGAGAGAATGATGAAAACAACGAGATACAGGACATACATATATCTTTGAGAGTGTCTGTTGACTGGTCACAGCGAAACCCCATCTCCACCCACACAGTGTTATCAGAGCTTCGCTCTGGAAGTCAGGGAAACGCTGGCTTTGAAAAATGAATAATGGGTGTTTTAGATGACTCTGAGTGTCGATTGTACTGTATGTGAGAGGGTGTTTATACCTTAACAGGGCTATGAAGGCGCTCTGGTCGTTACAGGAAAGTGAGTTTAGTTTTTCTTCTCATTGGTGTGATTGTTAGGGAGCGCTAGCTCATCACGTCCTGCAGGCCATCAGCATGCTGATTGGCCTATTAGCTGGGTGTTAGGAGGAATCCAATCTGGCTAATGGCGGGGGGGTTCTATGGCCTGCTCCATCCTGCCTCCATCTTGCCTCGGGCCTAACGATCATTGGGGTAATTTGCTCGATTAGGCATCCAGACAGTCAATGCAGGAACACTTAGCAGTGTCATAGACATGGATCAATACTATGAGTGTGAGTGTGAGTGTTAAGTGGACAGGTTCCCTAACTCACAGACTGCTGTCTGAGTTGGCTGGTGATTGGTGAGGTCAAAGATGATGGCAGGGGATGAGACAGGAGGTGTGTGGGTATGTGTAAGTGTGTGTTTCCGTGTGTTAGTGCATGTACAAGTGTGTGTGTGTGTGTGTGTGTGTGTGTGTGCACATACGTGAGAGAGATAGCCAGAGGCTGTCTTTGATCAGTTTGAAGCCAGAACTCCATAATGACATGGGAGGGTGTCAGGTCTAGACGTGAGGACTGCCCTCTCTCGGCTATCCAGTGTTCTCTAACAAGACTCCTCTGATAAGGGAGCTGTTGTCCTGTACGACAGAAAGCCTCTTCTTACAGGAACACAAGGGACACTCAAGCGGTGAGGATTAGTGACCACTTCCCCTAACCAACAGTAATGATGGTGTCCCCATCGACACCTCTACCAGGGATATAGTGGGAAAGAAAAAGGGTGGGTGGACACCGGAGAAAATGGCAAAGGTAAACGCTAACCTTAAAAATCTGCACATTTTCACAAGAGTTGGCAATGGCAACGTTATTGTGTAAAGGGGTTTACATGCGCTTACCCTCCACTACATCAACTAACCTCCATCCACTAAACGACAGCTGGAGGCTCTCACAGTGCCTGTCTGTCTGCCTGTCTGCCTGTCTGTCTGCATACATACTGTAAGCATCTTTAAAACTCAGAGGCTGCTCTTTCAGTCTCACTCTTCCTTTTCTCTCCACTTCCCTTTTTTTGCTCTGTTCTCCTATACCTCCCTCTCTCTCCCTCTCTCTCTATTGAATAAGATTGATGTGTGTGTGTGTGTGTGTGTGTGTGTGTGTGTGTGTGTGTGTGTGTGTGTGTGTGTGTGTGTGTATGTGTGTGTGTGTGTGTGTGTGTGTGTGTGTGTGTGTGTGTGTGACAGACCCAGTGGGCTTTTATGGCCATTACTCATCATGTCCACGCCTCACTGGGCCTGCTGTTGCCGTGGGGATAACTGCTGGATAAGCAGGGCTAAGGGAATCTGCCTCTCTGTCTGTCTGTGTCCGACCAATGCTTAGCCTTACTCTCTCTCTCTCTCTCTCTCTCTCTCTCTCTCTCTCTCTCTCTCTCTCTCTCTCTACCCTAAGCAGAGCCAGCAAGGAGAATGTACAGTAATTCATTGTGCTAACTATGGTTAGATAACAAGCTCTAAAGTAGAGTAGGAGCCAACTGCCAGAAAGTTCTCCTGTTGCCTGGTCAGACGACAGGGTGACCGGGTGATGGTGAAGAAGTCACCATGCCAAGGCAGTGCTAACACCTGTTTGGCCGAGGGTTACTGAGCTGTCACACAGAGGCAGCCCCCCTGCCAGGTCACGTTCAGGTCGTCACTGTGATGATGGGATTACCTATGACAAGGGCCACCTGAGTCAGAGACCGACGGGTCAGCCACCTGCAGCAGTGTGTGTGTGTGTGTGTGCGTGTGTGTGTGTGTGTGTGTGTGTGTGTGTGTGTGTGTGTGTGTGTGTGTGTTTTGCACAGCCTTACTAGTTAACCACCTGCAGCATATTAGAGGAGCTACTCAAGAGTGACACATAATGACCCTCACATTTTATGAGGCTGAAGAACAACCACATGTAAAATACATGATTCACCACAAACCCAGCGATCTGTCAACACTCTGGATTTACTACCATCACCTGAGGGACAGCAAAGTCAGAGTGTATCTGTCCCATCCACAGCCTGTGTGGATCTGTCCCGCTTACCCTGGCGCCATCCCAGGGTCCTCTGCTCCAGACATCCCATGATGCCTTCATGTTGATTGATGCGTCCCTCTGCTCCTGTCCTGTGGCTCAGTGCCATGCATCTTTCTGTGTAAAATGGAGAAAATAGCGGAGAGCTGAGTTATTGAAAAGGTTTGCAATTCCACTGTCACACTTGACCTCTTAGATGGGCTGTGCATGTGTGTGTGTATGCGTGTGCGCGCGCGTGTGTCTGTCTGTCTATCTGTGTGTGTGTGTGTGTGTGTGTGTGTGTGTGTGTGTGTGTGTGTGTGTGTGTGCATGTGTGTATCTGTGCGTGTGTGTATAATTGATTTTCCTCTCCCAGTGTTTTCTCATTACGTGTCCTCTGTAAAAAAACATGCCATGCTCATAAAGCTGTCTGTAGCCTCCCCCATCCTCAGTCCTCCAGATGAGCGCACCACTCAGGGCACAGGGCACCACGGAGGGCTACAGATGATTCAGGGACACTGGGCATTATTGGAACGTGTTGGTGTCAACATAAATGCTGCTGCTATAGTATCATTTGTGAAGTAATGGTATCAGAACAGATTGAGAAGAAACAGTTAAATGGTACTTCATGTATAGAATCTCAATTTCTGCTGAATCCCAAATCCATGTTAAAGTGATGACACGTCCTGCCCCTCAACGCAACACTTACCCACAAACATGACGCGCACACACACACACACACACACACACACACACACACACACACACACACACACACACACACACACACACACACACACACACACACACACACACACAGTGTGTGTACTGATAAGCCAGCTGTGTCCCTGTCACTCACAGAGACTATAATGTGGTCCCAGTGCTGATAAAGGGTTTAGAGCTACACCCCTGCAGTGCTCATGAGTACAGACAAACACTGGATCCTCTCATTACCATGCACATTCAGTACACACACACTCCAACTCCAGTGTATAACACTGTTGATTTGAAGTAAAGATGTTTCACCACAGAGCCTTCTCTCTGTACTCACCACAGCTCCATGTTAACTGTTTTTCCCTATTCGTCTTATCAGGCTTCAAACAGATTTGGGGTGCTGAGGCTGAGGCAGTTTGAAGGCCGGCACAGTATGGGAGAGTTATTCTACTGACTATCCTCTCTCATATTCCCTCCTGAGTGACTCTCTGACTCTCAATCCTTCCTCTTCCATCTATCCTCTCTTCTCTGAGCCTCAGTCAGGGTGTAGTCCCACATGAAAGCCCCATGCCTGCCTATTTCTCCCTCTGTCTCTCTTTGTCTCTCTGCTCCCAGTAAAGGATCCACGGGGCTCAGATGGTGAAGGCTCTCTCTCTCAAAGCTAGTCTCATCCACAGTGTTTGATACGTCCGGAGGGAGACGTACTGTATGGCCCTCTGACTGATAAGATTGGATGGCTTCCTCTGCTTGTCTTTCATATCAGACCTGTCAGGTCACAGAGAAGGTTCACTCTCCCTCCCTTAGAACAGCCGTGTAATACTGATGTTTGTCTGACGAGCAATGACCTTCAGAAGTAACACACACACACACACACACACACACACACACACACACACACACACACACACACACACACACACACCCCACACACACACACACTTTCTATTGGTATGATCAATAAAATGAGCCCAGTGTGGAGTCAGGCAGTGTTTTCCTTCAGGTGTTAACAAGGCTTAATGAGCTGATATCAGAACTAAGACACATGTAAGCCTGTGGTGGTGATCACTGATCTAACACAACCACTTAGGCCCTCTCAGTAGACTGCCTCCACAGACTCTCTCAGATTTACTCCATAATCAGATAACTCCACCGGAACAATCCCTTACCTCCTACTCCTACTCCACATCTCCACACACACCTCCTCATCCTCTCTCTCACTAAACTGACCTATCAGGGAGAAAGGAATATATTCTAACCAAAAATCGAACTGAGACATTGGTCCATAGAACTGGCTCATAGATACATTTAGTCATTGATGTACTTATGTGTTATGGTGGTACAGAGTGAACTGACTGTCATGTGGAAGCACTGTATATACTGTAGATGCTCACAACACATGAGTAGTTTCTGCAGTCCCCTTGGGGTCCACAGAGGAGCCAACACTCCTCTGTGCTCACACTGTGAGTTTCCTCATGGGGATTATCCCACTCCTCCCATTTCAGAATTCTAAAGCGGAATCCTGCTGAGTTGGGAATCTTACCCCCCGTCTGTGGGGCGTCTCCATGTTTATGCTCACTTGGCTCTGTGGAGAGACAGATAAAGGCCTCCAATTACATGTTCAAATGAGGGACAACTCACTGTGACTATAAACACAGGCAAGGAACTCACACAGTGGACCGTACACCTACAGTAAAACACGCCCTTGGAAGAGATAGAGCAGAGAGAGTAGGAGACACAGACAGACGTACATAGAAACAGAGACAGACAGAGAAAGCTGTGATGTCAGCACTGATCTCCTTGACCATTTTGGTTGATCAAATTCTCTGAGGATACCCAGTGTCAATGTTGTTGTTATTGTTGTTGTTGTTGTTGTTGTTGTTGTTGTTATATTTCACTGTGGGTAGAATGCTGATAAATAGATAGATAGATAGATAGATAGATAGATAGGTACTTTATTGATCCCTGAGGGGAAATTAAGGCGTTACAGCAGCTCAAATCACAAACAACAACAACAAAAATAAAGTGACAATAGAATAATAGAATAAAATAGACATCTGAAACATTATATACATTAAGAACAGTCCAGTATGATTTAACATCGCCCAGCCTGACTCTGATCACCCTGATCGAGCCAGCCGGAGGAGGACTTGTATAGTTGTGTCTTATTACGGCAGAAAAGATCTTCTATAGCGTTCCTTAGTGCAACGTGGTTGTAGTAGTCTGTCGCTAAAGGAGCTTCTCTGCTCTGCCACTGTGTCGTGTAGGGGATGGGAGGTTTGGATCTGAGTGAGATATTGATGAAAAGCAGACTGATGAAAATGTTGGGTGGGGCTGCAGCTGTCTCAGCAGAAAGGGCGTTTGTGTGTGTGTGTGTCTGTGTGTGTCTGTGTGGTTGTGGAGACGTCTCTGACAGACAGGGGGTGATTTTCCATCTGAAATCTGACCATCAGCACTGCCAGAATCTGCCAGAAACTGACATGGGATCAGTTAAAACCCCACACAAACAACCCTTCAGACTCACGGCTGTAGGCTGTAGCAGGCGCTCCAGGGTATATATCCAATAAACTACAAACTATCTTTCTTCAAAGCTACATTTCTGCTTCACTGCCTCTGAACGTTACAACAAGGACTTGGACAGACCTAGACCTACCCCGCCTGTGTGTGTGTGTGTGTGTGTGTGTGTGTGTGTGTGTGTGTGTGTGTGTGTGTGTGTGTGTGTGTGTGTGTGTGTGTGTGTGTGTGTGTGTGTGTGTGTGTGTGTGTGTGTGTGTGTGTGTGTATGTATGTATGTGTGTGTGTGTGCATCAGTCTGTGGTAAATTCTGCTGTATTCAAGCCTGCACCATCCCTCCATCAAACACAGTGATTGATCCAGTAGAGACTCTCAGTGGGCCAGTCCATTTGCCTGTGGTGTTTTTGGCAGGCTGTGGTCGTCTACTCTGAGTCTGGAACACTGTGAGGAGATGGATGGCCCTGCTCTAAATAATGTGATTGAATCACTTCAGAAACGTCATTTCTGGCTCCCAGACTAAACGCTAAAACACATTTAATAGAGACGGATACGCGAAGCTGCCCTAGACTGCAGTAACACAGGCACAGCACTCTGTCTCTTCCACTCTCTGTCTGTTCCTCTCTCTCCCCCCCCCCCCCCCTCTCTCTCTCTCTTTCCCCCTCTTTCACTCGACTCCCTTTGCTACTCAATGTGATGGAGCCAGTGGCTTAAGGGTCAAAATAATTCATTAGCTTTGAAATATTAAGCAGTTTGGACCGAGGTAATTTACCATGGTTGAAGCAGTGGCTCCCAACAGGGAAAGCATTTTAATACATTATGGTTAACTGTTACACCCTGTCCCACTTACTGAACACACCACTCATATTAATGGAAGTTCACAGAGGTAAACACAGTAGTTCACCAAAATTGTACATGTTTTTGTTAGACTATAGAACATTAAAACATGGCGGTTGTGGTGATCACATACATGTTACAAAGCACTCCTGTGGACATGCTTCAGGCACAAAGAGTGCCGTTACCATGGTAACTGTTGGCCCTTAATTACACAGAACCATGCTAAAAACATACATTTACTTTTCTCTTTCTCCCTCCCTCTACATCTTGTCAAAATTTAGATCAGGCGTGGGTGTCATTTGATAGCCGAAGCAACAACTTTTTATGCGTATGAAAACATCTGACTCATAGCGTTAAGTTTGTTTTAAACAAACATGTTTTGTTTAAAACAAACATCTATCATGCTTTGTCTTTTACAATTGACTAATGATTGGAAGGGTTCTAACTTGTTTGCAGCTCTCGTTATGATAGCAACATCTAATTAGCTGGTTCTCAATCTCATTGTCATAGACATGGCTCTAGCTGCCTCTCACGTGTCAGTTAAAAACAATGGAGATGTAAGTGCTGTAACAATGCACCAGTAAGTGTACTGGGACTCCCATTACTTATCTCATTCTACCCCCATCACTACTCTACCCATTATCACTCCCTCTCTCATCCTTCTTCTTCCTTTCCCTCATCCTCATCTCTATTTTGTTCCCTCTCCTTATCCCCCCCCCCTCTCTCCTTCCTTCCTTCCTTCCTTCTTCTCTCTTTCTCCCTTTAGCTGTACAGTGGTGATGTTACCTGCTTTGTTTTCATGTAGGAATTACTCAATGGTATAGTTTTTGATGATGCGACACATGATTAGTACTCTATGTCTTTCTTCTCAAAGCTACCAAAAAAATGTAAATGTAATAAAGTTAACCCTGTCATATTTTAGCACTATTATATTGATCTAAAGTTACACAGAAGCTCTATCATATACATAAACATATTAGAGAATGATCATGTTTTTCCATGATTAGAGGGAATCCACTCATATTTTAAGTATCAGATTATTCTCCTCTAAAAATCATTTGTTCTTTTTTTTCTTGCCAACATTTGTAAAGAAATCCCCATGGGTTGAATGATT
>NC_139660.1:10374324-10381824 GCF_951799395.1 Argentina silus | reverse complement strand
AGAGACAGACACACTACTGTGTACTCCACATGGGACCCTCACAGAGAGGACCACTCCTTACATATACAGTATCTATGCTTACCATTTTAATAATAAACCACACATAATACACTATCATCAACCACTGTGGTGCCATCTGTTTCTCACTCTCTCACACATTGACACACACACACACACACACACACACACACACACACACACACACACACACACACACACACACACACACACACACACACACACACACACACACACACACACTCACAAACACACACACTCACAAACACATACACACAAGCGAGCTTAGCAGCACACACATGCACATGATACTGCATCAGTCACTACCTCACCATCATGCATAACCTCAATCGCTCTATTCCTGTCAATAATGGCGATATTAGCATTGCAAATTAAGTTTAATCATGATATTAGCAATTCAAATGCAGGATGTAGCGAAGCGACATGTTTCATTTGTGTGTGTAATCTTGTACTCAGAGTACTGTCCCCCAGATCATCTTTCTCTGCCACAGCTTCCCATGCTTACAGATACATCACACTAAAGGGGATGATAGATCTATACGACAATGGGCCTCCTTAAGTGGATTATCATTGGGACGCATGATTTCCGCAAGACCACTAATTCTCCATCACATTTCATTACACTGTCATATTGGTTCTGTGGTTCTAAAGGGATAAAAGGCTCTTTATGCTGGGAACCTGGACATGTACTGTAGGGAAACTGACAAACCAGATGGCCACTAATGAGATAGTATAGATTGTGTGAAAGCAATAGATTCCTCTCATGGAACTGTTGAAGAGGAAAAACATAAGTGGGAGAGAAAGAGAGGGAGGCTGACACGTTACAGCATGCCAGTTTGGAGAGCATTTACAGTGCAGTTAGAGATGCAAACATCCACGTTGAATCATGGGTCTGTTGACAGCTGGGTCACAGCGCTGTTATCTCACCCCAAACTCTCTCATTAAATTGCATAAAAAAATGAAATAGGAAAAAGCTTCACTTTCTTTAGTGAAATTCTTGAAAAAGATCTGAAGACTTTTCAATAGACAATAGACTTGTAGTCTAATACAGTATTATGCCTTCAGCATAGTGTGTAACTCATCATATTTAGATATAGAATCTGTATTACTGTTAATACATATATATACTGCTAGACTGCATTACCTATATGCAAAATAATACCTATACAGTTCATATGCTGCTACACTGTTCATACTGTAACTTATTTACTCTGCTATAATGCTAATGCTACTCATATACTGCTTACACTGCACTACTTATATTATACTACTTACTGCTCATATATTGCACTACCTGTAAATACTGTTGATTGCACTTTCTGCTATTTTGCACTTCTGGTTAGACGCTAACTGCATTTCGTTGTCTCTGTACTTGTACTCTGCACAATGACAATAAAGTTGAATCTAATCTAATCTAATCTAATCTATTATCAGTATACTAATATAAGAAACTTAATTTGACTGAAAATTACTGTATTGTTTGACTTTTTTTGTGTACAGCATACAGTACCAATCTAACATGCAGGGGTGGAAGACATGTACCTTATTGTGACTGTTTGCTGGGGAAACAATTAAAATGTTAAAGACAAGCTGAACTCCAAATGATTGGAATGTTTAAATGATTCATATTTGCCATATTTATACTCCCATTTGCTTGTTGTGCATCCTCTCTCTCTGTCTCTCTATTTCTTTCTAACACTAACTCTCCCTCACTCAGCTCCCGCCCTCCTCCCTTTCTATCTCTCTCTTCCTCTTTCTAAGGATGTGAGTCAGGATATATGTGTGCTTTCATGGTATAACTCTCTATCTAAGAAAGGACAATGTTCATACAGAATGTACAACCTAATGTACTTACCATTCCAGATAAGCATAGCCGAATGTAGCAGCATGTGAACAGGACTAACGTTATGAGGAAGCCCCATCTGAGGCAATGTGAGATGAGGTCCAAATTACTTCCTGCATATGGTAATGAGAGGCTCTGATTGCTTGTTAGTGTTAATTGTGACAGGTGAAGAAGACCCGCTGATTAGTTAAGATGCACTTGGTTATTCTTAGATAGTTTGATATGCCACTTGGTTGCTGTGTGCTGATCAGGCACGTGTAAAACCTGTCATGCTAAATTTGTCCTCATCAGAGTCAGTCGTTTTAACTCTTCGGGGGTGAAGAACTCTACTGAGGTCTGATACCAGGCGTCTTTAGCCACCAACACACACCAAGGACTCAAAACAAAACAAAACAAAACTCAAAGACTCATCCACATAGACACTCAGAGGGAACACCTTGTGTGTTATACATAGCACAGAATCTTTGACAGGTAGGGACTCTGAGATGACAAAGTCTCCACACTCGATATTGGAGTGAGTTTCACAACTCCAGTACCTCTCACTACAATGTGTCCGAAAGAGCTCTACCACCAAATCTGTCTCGACCACCAAATTGACAAACGTGAAAATCTATGTAGGAAGAAAAGGAAAAAAACACAATCTCAGAAATGGAGTTCGGAACGTAAGACTGAAACACAATGCACTCTATTCTATTAGCCACTCCCTCATCCATTCTCCTCCAGTTAAATAAAAAGTTAAAACTTGAAACTTTGGAGGAAAAAAAGAAAATAAAGAAAGCCGCGTTTGTCCTTGACTAGTGTTGCAGAAAATCATTTCCAAACTTTGATTGTTTTTTCCCCTGACATTCAGACTTCTTAATACAGGCTGACAGTCAGGGGGAGAGAGGGATGGACTAAGTGAGTAGCAGCTCAAGTTACTATTTAAAAAAAATATATATAAATATACTGTACTTCAGAAATATGCACTGCTGATCAGAGGTTATAGTGCACTCTAACAACAAGGTTAGAGATAATAAGAGGTCATATTAGTGTAGGTGTGTGTGTGTGTGTGTGTGTGTGTGTGTGTGTGTGTGTGTGTCTGTGTTTACATCTATGTGTGTCTGAGAGAGATTGTACAATATTAATGTGTGAAAGCATGAAGAGAGCAATGCCAGATGATACATTTATTGACTGGTACTGTGCTGCATGGTGTGGGTTTTACAGTGATTTGTGGTGGTTCAATCACTGACACACACACACACACACACACACACACACACACACACACACACACACACACACACACACACACACACACACACACACACACACACACACAAACACACACACACACACACCGTTCACAAGGAGGTAGAACACACTCTGCAGCTTCTCTGTAAACATGCTTCCTCTCTGAGCTGATCAAAGAGAGAGTCACATCCCTGTACAGCAAGAGACAGACACACTACTGTGTACTCCACATGGAACCTCCGCATGGAACGACTGCACACACACACACACACACACACACACACACACACACACACACACACACACACACACACACACACACACACACACACACACAAAGACACAAGCACACACACACTTATTATGCGTAATTCTGTCAGTTAGTGGTTGTTATCAACACAATTACATTTCTCTCTGTCACTCTGAAAATGTTTTCACATCACTCCACCACCGTCTGAAGCGTGTCATATCCAGCAGCCACTGATAACGCTGCTGCCTCATATCTCTCACCGATATCACACAGTCACACACTAGTGCTAAGCCTCATTATAACTTATAGCACAGAACCCCATGAACTCACAGTTAACTGACTATAGCCCTAAGCTACTAAGCCTATTCATTTACTTATTCAATTAGTACATATTCCCTATTTGATGTTGGGTTCTTTTACCCATTGATATACTGTGTTAATACATAGCCAATGTGGTGATGAAGTCATGCTGCACTCTCCTTCTTCCATAAATATTAGAGTATCTGAGTGTAAATAAATAAACCCCCCATCAGTCATTTTTTTATTGGGTGTAGGAGTGGGGGTGGTAGAGACAGGGAAGGCAAAGGGGGTGGGGAGTAACTATTCATCCAACCCAGGGGGTAGTGGGGGTGTATGGGCCTTTAATATATGTGTTATTTATGTATGCAGGGTGGGGGCTGTGGGGGGTTTAATTTCATGTTGTTTATGTATCTATGGTGGGATGGAGGTTAGAGGAGCAAGATAGTGATTTTGGTGTCAAATATAAAACACTTGTGCTGCTACTGGGTGGGCTGTTGTCATAGACAGACATGATCAATCAATGCAGACCTTCCCCCTCTCTCACACTCCATCTCTAATTCCTTCTATGCCTGCCTCTCTCTTTCTCCAGCTTTCTTTTACTCTTGCTTTAGCACCCGAGAATAAGCATTTGCTGCTGTGGTGCAGGGCAGAAGTGTAGAGGTCATAGCATTCTAAGAAATCATTGCCTCCACATTTTTCTGTCAGCTCATCAATGCCACATCAGGAACAATAAGACAAGGCTCTGCTATCTGTCTTTGTCAGGAGATAACATAATTTCAGTCACCAAGCGACAGCTTGGAATATGCTAATCTCCATTTGCCCTTTTCATTATCTAATGAAAATCACAACACAGATGAATCTTTCCAGCTGGAAACATTTTTCTGAAAGGGGAAAACTGTATTTCCTTTATATTTTCACCCATATCTTTTATGACATGTTGGTTGCCATCTGAGATGTCTTTGAAAGTCAAGGGAGTATACCCAGCTCTGATAAAGCTTTGTGGTTATTGGGTTTATCTTTCCTAAAAAGAGGACTGCAATGACTGTTATAAGACTAACCCTTGCATCCCTCTCTTCCCCCCTGCTTCCTGGGTGGTTGTTTTGGTGCCCTGGGGGACATGTACAATATGTGAGGTTGGGATCATTTCCTCTGTAAATGAAAAATACTCAATGTGCTTTATTGCCTTCCCTCTCTGTCTCCCTCTCTAGCTCACTCACTCACCACACTTGCAGCTAATGCATTTCCATCAAGAAAGAAGAATTCAAAACCTCTCTCTTTCATTCTTTTTTTCTTTTTGTCTCTCTCAGTCTTGCTCTCCCTCTTTCATCCATAATCCTTTTTAAAAAATCAGCTGCTCACCTACTTCAAATAAAAGTACAGTGGTTGTTTTTCCTAGTGTAATGAACAATAATTCATGAATGAATCACAGCAGAGGAAAACAACATCCTGTACACATGGATAGACTATGGATGTTTCTATGGTGACCCTCAGCTGCTGTGGCTTCAAAGAAGAGAGCTAGTGACTAGAGAGCTGGACGCGCAGCTAGCCTGCACCAAGCAGCTGACTTAGTTTCCTTCATGTAAATAGCATGAACACATGTTTGATACTATTCCTCATTCCATTCCATGCAATACAATGAGCCCATCCTCTGATTTCTACCTCCACCAGCCTCCCCTGATATCAGCCCATAGCAGGTAAATTGAAACACTTTCTTCAGCTAGAGGAGAGTGTTCACTGACAGACGCCCTGTTCTAAAAGATCCTCTCTCTCCTCTGGCTGCTGGACTACTGACAAAGAAGCTCTTCTATGGATTAGACTCCATCATGAGATTCACTGTAAAACTGTGAAGGAGTCAAACCTGAGGAGTCAAGGAAGGAGAGAGTGATAAGGAATAAACTACTAAAGTGAAAGAGAGAGCGGATTAGCCATGGTGGAAAAGAATAAGAGAAAGAGAAAGTGAGAGAGACTGAGCCAACAGAGTTGAGAATAAAATCTAAGGTTTTTCACTGTCATGGCCTCCACCAAATGACCTCCACTCGCCGATTAGCGTTTAGCCGGTGAAGGACGTCCTTATCATTCACTCACTTTAACCTTCACTTAACGAGACAGAGAGAAGGACAGAGCAGGATAAACAACATCTATAAACTCCCCGTGGATTCAAACTTTTAATTAGGACAGCCTTTAAAAAAAAGAACAAAACATAATAAACAAATAAGGAGAGTAATTAGCAAGTGACAGATCAGCTGCCAGAGGAGCTATAGAGCTAATCAGCTGGAGGGGGGGGTTGGGATGGGTGGTGGGGTGGCGGGGGGGGGGGAGGGGGGGGGGGAGGAGAGAGTCTTGACCGCCCAATCAAAGGAGGAGGTGATTTATACTGACACATCAGCAGCTGGGGATGTCACCTGGACAAACAGGTGGGAGGTGTGTGTGTTAGTGCATGTACAAGTGTGTGTGTGTGTGTGTGTGTGTGTGTGTGAGAGAGATAGCCAGAGGCTGTCTTTGATCAGTTTGAAGCCAGAACTCCATAATGACATGGGAGGGTGTCAGGTCTAGACGTGAGGACTGCCCTCTCTCGGCTATCCAGTGTTCTCTAACAAGACTCCTCTGATAAGGGAGCTGTTGTCCTGTACGACAGAAAGCCTCTTCTTACAGGAACACAAGGGACACTGAAGCGGTGAGGATTAGTGACCACGTCCCCTAACCAACAGTAATGATGGTGTCCCCATCGACCCCTCTACTTGTGTACATTGCTTCACTGCTGTTTATACTGTTTATACTGTTTATATTGTTTATACTGGTTATACTGGTTATACTGGTTATATTTTTTATTATTTCTATTTTATTTTATTTTATTTTAAAACGTATTGTTGCACTACTCTGTGGCACTGTCACTTTTGCATTTCACTGTATACTTGTATGCACGTGACAAATAAAGAATCTTGAATCTTGAATCTTGAATCTACCAGGGATATAGTGGGAAAGAAAAAGGGTGGGTGGACACCGGAGAAAATGACAAAGGTAAACGCTAATGTTAAAATCTGAGTTTGAGTGTAAACGGCAACACTATTGTGTAAAGATATGTATATGCACCTACCCTCCACTATATCACTGACCTGCATCCACTAAACAGCAGCTGGAAGCTCTCACAGTTCCTGCAAAGTCTTGGTTAACATAAATCACACGTAGGCAGCCAATCACAACCTTTCAGTTAAAACTCATTTTGTGCTGACTTACAGAGGGTGATGTTCCCAGAAAACTTCAAAGAATATTACATGGAGTTGGAGTTTCCCCTTAAAACCTCCTGCCCTGAAATATTAATCAGATTAACCGAGATTATGAAAGGGCAAATCAGATCACTATCTTAATCTCTGTGGTGATGGGACGGTTTGAAGATCAAATGGAGGATCAGAAAATGTGTCATGCCGAGTCTCTTTTATTGCCGAGAGATAGACTGAGCACTGTCACGCATGTGTGTTTAGAGATGTGAAGAGGAGGACTCTGGGTACAGGGGTGAAGAGAGGCGCTCCAGAGCTGAGTTGCCAGGGGAGGCAGGTGGAGGTAGAAATCAGAGGACAGGCTCATTGTAATGCATGGAATGGAATGAGGAATGGTATGTGTGTTTGATAACATTCCTCATCCCATTCCATGCATTACAATGAGCCTGCCTCCGATTTCTACGTCCACCAGCCTGGCCTGACTGAGTGTGAGGGAGTTTCTTAAACAGAGAGGGAGAGGGGGGTACACAGGGTTGGTATAAGTGTGTGTGTGTGTGTATGTGTGTGTGTGGGGGGGGTGAATTAGAGAGGTTTAATGGGGTGTTTTCCCTTCCAGCAGGCTG
>NC_139660.1:10351824-10369324 GCF_951799395.1 Argentina silus | reverse complement strand
ATAAAATCCAGAGTTGGACAAAAAGAATACAAGCCACCACTGCAGGATTTAGCCTCTCTCTATCCATGCAGTCATGAGGAGACTAATAATAGAATGTTGCTGCATGTAAAACATGTGACACATGCACCACAGCATGGCAATGACGGTACTGTCCCTGGCCATTAGGTACGGCCCCCATGGACCAAATCTGTAGTGACTCCATATCTAAATCTTTTCAGGGTACATAATTCTACCTTTGTGCCAAATCTGGTGATATTATGACATATATATGTGGTGGCTCCATATTTAAATATTGTCAGAATACATAAATGTACGTCTGTGCCAAATTTGGTGATATTATCACAGAGAATACCCTCTGAAAATGAAAGTTTGTAAAATAGTGGAACCGTTTGGCAGCTAGTTTGAAAAATTGCGGCCATGGACCCCAGGGGCGAAATCTAAATATTTCAGGGTACATAAATCTACCTTTGTGCCACATTTGGTTCTTTTATCAAAAAGTGAAGATTTATTTGCTAAACCACTGTACTATAAGGCAAAGTGCTCCAGCTGGCCAGAAATATCAAGCAGTTTCTCTTATAACTTACTGAGTGCAACTCTGCTCTGCCTCCTCCCTCTTAAATCATCCAGCTTTATCAGTTAAACCAGATGTACATCCATTGTGAGTCTACAATTAAGGAACCTTCCCTACTGGCTAACAATGCTGATTATGTTGAAAGTGTGTCTTGTCCTACAGATGTCTTGTCATTAGTGCTTTAGTTTAGGCTTGTCCTTAACCTTTATCATAGGTGTGTCTAAGGGACCGTGGAGATGCAGGGCAGGAGCTGGGAGAGGTTGTGGCTGAGGCTGATAACGTAATCACTGGACTGCAGATAGGTACGACTACTACTACTACTACTACTACTACTACTAATAATAATAATAATAATAATCAATTACATTTGTATAGTGCTTTCTCATGGACTCAAAGCACTCAATATATCAGCACAAAAATATAGGACAGTCATAGAACATACATAACATACAGACCTATACATTAAAATGCCAGAAGTGTAAAAAAACTGGGTTATGGAAGTCAAGTCTGGGGTATGGAAGTCAAGTTTCTCCATTGACCCTCACTCCAAATAGTTTACCTTTGGCCACTTTCGACATTCACTGTTTCAATAAACTTGTTCATGAGTTTGGGGTGTCATTATCAAAATACTGTAGTTGGCAGTCATCACCATCAATCACCTGCATCAGAGTTAAAAGATGGTTTGAAACCGCACTTCCATACCCCAGTAGAGAGCTGTGAAACAACGCCATGAGTATCTATGCTCCAGAGAGTCTGGTAGGACAGAGAGGTAGACCGACAGTTAGGACAGTTAGGACAGTTAGGACAGAGTGGTATACTGCACGTATCTCACCAAACAGTTCATAAAGTTGATTGATTGATTGATTGATTGATTACAGCCACAGAGCCAATGTCATTGAAAGCTCTGCCTGTTTCCAATGTAAGTGATGGGTGTTGACAAATGACTGACAGTCAATTATAGGCTCTGATATTTCTGCTCAACTCAAGTATACCCAGATGGCAGGTTCACATGGAACAAGTCCATTGTGTGTGCATGAGCAGTGTTCTATACAGTGTATGTATACAGTTGAATAGCCAAAGGCTAGTTGGAGACATATACAAGATCTCAGCACCCCCCTCTGAGGCTGTGGAGGGCTAGTGAGTTCAAAGTTTAGGTTTTCATACATTACATGAACCAGTACAAAGCAGAACAAAAGTGGTGTGTGACTTTGAGGTCAGAGAGAACATCGGCAGTACTCTGGCTCGATAGGCACGGACCATCAATATGTGAGAGGGCATGAGAGCAGAGCAAGACCAGCTCATGTACAACACTACTGCAGCCCTCTGGGACTTCAAAAGACTGCTACAAACAGGAGAGAGAGAGGGAGGGGGAGGGGGAGAGAGAGAGAGAGAGAGAGAGAGAGAGAGAGAGAGAGAGAGAGAGAGAGAGAGAGAGAGAGAGAGAGAGATGTTTTTGCAGAGGGAGGGAGTTTCTCATTTTGTACAATTAAGGACACATGAGTATAACCCTGAATCTCACTCCAGAGCTGAGGACACATCAAGGGCCAGGTTTCTAGAAAGAGAGGGGGGGGGGGGGGGAGAGAGAGATATACTGTCCATTGTGGAGAAGAGCATGGAGCCAGTGAGTGCACTATTGAGGTTTTCACATTACATTTTTGCATTGAATTTGAGGAGAGGAGAGGAGAGGAGAGGAGAGGAGAGGAGAGGAGAGGAGAGGAGAGGAGAGGAGAGATTTTCAAAGGCACACACACAGTGAGTGTGTGTGAGTGACATTGACTTGGCTACATTGCAGAGGACATGAGAAACCTTGTCACTTTTCCTTCTAGAGTGTCCACTGTCCACAGTTCCCCAGCCTAACGGATACAGTGGCACTCTCTGCTCCCCATTAACATTGATGCTGTGTGTTGTTGTCAGTGACACTTGACCCTGTGGTTGGTCCCAGTGAAAAGTGCTTGTTTGTGTAATCTCACTCTGTCATTTATTGATATTTCTCTCGCTCTAGCTCTCATCCTGTTTTCCTGTCCTTCCTCCTCTCCCTCTCTCATCAGGAAGAGCTCCCGTTACATCCTGCATTGCAGAATACAGATTCAAGGCAAGGCAAGGCAGGTTTATTTATATCGCATATTTCATACACAGAGGCAATTCAAAGTGCTTACATAAAATAGATAAAAAGGAAAGCATAAAAAAATAAAAAGCATAAAAAACATAAAAAATTATGGAAGTCACAGTGCAATAATTAGCAGCAATTTAGTTTCAGTTAAAGGCAAAGGAGAACATAAAGGTTTATTTTTGAAAGTAGCCAGAGTTGGGGCTGATCTAAGATCTTCCAGAAGTTTATTCCAGCTATGTGTAGCATAATAACTGAATGCTGCTTCACCATGTTTTGTTTTAATCCTAGGAACAGTTAGTAGGCTGGTCCAAGTCTAGAGGGTTCATAGTGTGGAAGCAAGTCAGAGATGTATTTTGGCCCCAAACCATTAAGTGATTTATAGACAAGTAATAGTATTTTGAAGTCAATTCTATAACATACTGGTAGCCAATGCAGAGACCTGAGAACTGATGTAATATGTTCAGCTTTCTTAGTCCTTGTTAGAACTCTACCAGCAGCATTCTGACTGAGCTGTAGCTGCCTAGGTGCTTTTTGGGAAGGCCTGAGAGAAGACTATTACAGTTGTCTAACCTGCTGGAAATGAAAGCGTGAATTCGTTTTTCTAGGTCTTGTTTGTACAGTACCAGTCAAAAGTTTGGACACACCTTCTCATTCAATGGTTTTTCTTTATTTTTTTTAAAATTATTTTCTACATTGTAGATTAATATTGAAGACATCAAAACTATGAAGAACACATATGGAATTATGTAGTAAACAAAAAAATGTTAAACAAACCAGAATATGTTTTATATTTTAGATTCTTCAAAGTAGCCACCTTTTGCTTTGATGACAGCTTTGCACACTCTTGGCAAGGTGTGTCCAAACTTTTGACTGGTACTGTATAGCCTCTAATTCTTGCTATATTTTTAAGATGATAATAGGCCGATTTTGTTATAGACTTGATGTGGGTGTTAAAATGTAAATCTGAGTCAATAATAACACCACCATTCAGAGCTTTGATGCATAGTACCGTGGGCCTGTATGTATGTGTGTGTGTGTGTGTGTGTGTGTGTGTGTGTGTGTGTGTGTGTGTGTGTGTGTGTGTGTGTGTGTGTGTGTGTGTGTGTGTGTGTGTGTGTGTGTGTGTGTGTGTGTGTGTGTGTGTGTGTCCTCTGAGCCCCCACAATAAAAACCCAGGTTTGATGTATGATCTTGTTTCTGTAACTTGGGGATTGAGGCAGAAATTGGTTCCCCACTTCAATGTGGAATTCAATTAGAGTGTGTTCCAGCAATTTGCCTCTTTAATTTATTCCCCGTTCCCAGAAAGGCCTGTTTAGGTGCCGATCTCTCCCAGCGTGTCCATAAAGAGACATCTAACTGCCAAACTGACTCACATTAGACCAGGTAAAGAGCCCATGGAACAGCCTGTTTGCACATCACTTACTCCGCCCCTGCTGGGTAAATACTACCTCTGCCAAATGAGCATGCTCTACCTCCACCACTCTTATCCCTTATTCCTCTTAGCCTGCTGTCTTTTACTCTTTTTCTTTCCCATCTTTTCCCATCACCCCCCCCCCCTCCACCAACCATCTCCCTCTTCTCCTTCATCCCTCTCATCTTACTGGAGACGGTCATCAGAGGAATGCAGGAACACTCTCTTCTCATTGCGGGGGCGGACACCGAGTTTTAAACCTCAGGCTCAGCTGCCATGCTCAAGATCTTTCTGTGTTTGTGTGTGTGTGTGTGTGTGTGTGCGTGCGTGCGTGCGTGAGTGCGTGCGTGCGTGCGTGCGTACGTGCCCTCTACTCCCTCATAATATCAACAAGATTGATTAACATCAGTCTGGGCGTTTATGAGTTTAGATTCAAATTATACAAGTGGAAATATACAGCACTATAATTGCATATGAGTGTCATTTCTCAATCAATGTACCAGACATATTAGGTTAGGAAATATGAAAGGCATGCTAACATTTAGAAATGTGAATTATTATGTTTCATAACATGCTTCACGTCTCCATCAATGAAGAGTCATGGCCAAACTATGGCACTGGCAGAAATGGAAATGTTAAACCCCAGTGGTAATTGATTATTTCTAATCCTTATCAAGCAGTGATACTGTATGCTCATATGCTCCCATTGCTAAAATGTGCACGCATGCACAAACACACACACACACACACACACACACACACACACACACACACACACACACACACACACACACACACACACACCTATGCCTCGGCATATGTAAAGACCCTCTCTCGGGGTTCTGTTTCAAATTGCAAAGACCCCCTCATATTTACATATTTAATGCTGCCTTTAAAAGCAATGGCTGTTAACTTGTGCATGCATTTGAATATTTTGTGAAGCATATGTTTGGTTAATTGCTTCAGGTTTCGCTTGGGGATAGAGAGGAAGGGAGGGTGATGGAGATGAGAGGGAGGGGATAAGGGGGAGGGATTCAGTTGTAATTTATGTTTTTTTGTCTCTCGGATCGCTGGAATTCCACCGCAGTTGATCACGTTTGGAAGCACATAGGATGAGCACAGAAGTTACATGTAGAGGAGTTTCAAAGACAAATCTGGCATGAAACACACACAAACACGTACACACACACACACACACACGCATGCATGCACGCACGCACACTTCAACATATGCAGAACCAGGCACACAAATCCCTATGTGTGTGTGTGTGTATGTTTGTGTGTGTGTGTGTGTGTGTGTGTGTGTGTGTGTGTGTGTGTGTGTGTGTGTGTGTGTGTGTGTGTGTGTGTCTGTGTCTGTGTCTGTGTCTGTGTCTGTGTCTGTGTCTGTGTGAGAGAGAGTGTGTTTGTGTACAGATATGATTACAGAGTCTTGTAAAACTGGAGGCTCATTTGCATGAAGCTTGGCAGACATATCTTTGAGGCAATACATAATACTTATCAAGCTTGGCGAATCAGCTTCAGTCTAGGGATAAACGGCCACTCAGCTTTTACATGTCAGCTGCTCTGAATCTTCCATCTCTCTGTATCTCCTCCTTCTTTGGACCTCCAAGCTGATTTTCCTGGATTGTTCTCCTGTGAGCACGAACACAGAGCTGCTCAGGCACATCAGGCTCTCAGGCTCTCCTCCTATACATGAGAGAGACCTTCTGCATGCATTATCTCCTCCTATATGGCTTATCTATGCCTCTCTGGTTCTCCTCCACTGTAAACATGCAGGCATCTCCTGACTTTTACCCCCTTCACTCTACCACTTAACCCTTCCCTCTGGCTCATGTGGACTCCTCAACAAATAGCTTGTTAACAAATGCAACTCTGCATGTTACACTACCTGACGTGTGTGTGTGTGTGTGTGTGTGTGTGTGTGTGTGTGTGTGTGTGTGTGTGTGTGTATGTGTGTGTTTGTTCAGAATGTAACATCATCAAACTCATCAAACATCATCAAAGTGACATACTGTATATTTCAGTCACCTACACAACAGAGACATATGGAATGCACAAAGAATCTTCGCCAGACATTTATACTAATAAACTACAGACAGTATTTTTTCTTAATGTTACAAACTGCTACTGTACTAAGTTAGCCAGCTTTTAACATTTTAGCCCTGTTTATGTAAGTCACCTAATATCAGAACATTACTAGCGTAACTTATAAATGCGTAATGAGCTTAGTTCAACTGTCTTACCCCATCAGAGCCCCAAATATAAGCAGTCCTTGCGTCCATAGCTCTGTCTATGTATTTGAGAGCTGTTTACCAAATGATTGCTTATTAATATAATGATTGCTTCTTATTACTAGCTATTGGTTGAATCCCAGGTTGCCCCTTTAAAACAAGCCATTAAATACATCTAGGCAATCTTCACCTTTTGCACTCCTAAAACTGTGTGTGGATGCTTGAGATCCCACCAGAGCTAATATCAAAGAGAACTTGAGGATAGTCAGCTGCAAATCAACTATATTACTTCAGCACATTGATATCAACAGACAAAGTCATAGTAGTGGAATGAGAAAGAGACGAGAGAAGACGGTTTCACTTAGTACACCAGTTGGTTCTGTGTTCAGATTCACCTTTAGATCAACATGTTCATTTATCATACTGAATACTTCAGAGAGAGTAGAGTGCCCTAGGGTTGTGGAATCTTCTGAGGGTATACTGTCAGGTTGGTATACTGTCAGTGGTCAGGTTAATGTTAGAGTTTTAGTTACAGTACTGTGATCCCTAAGGGAAGCTGGCCTTGCAGTGTTGGGGGATTATCTATAAAGAATAAGCCCATTTAAGTACATTGCCACAGGCCAGAACATAACATAAGCATTCGTGGAGGCTGGTGGATGTGTGTTTGATACCATTCCTTGTTCCATTCCATGCATTACAGTGAGCCCATCCTCTGATTTCTACCTCCACCAGCCGCTCCTGATAAGCATTATGGGTAGCACTACATTGCAGCTCAGAATAAGTGGGTAATAACATGGTAATACCCATAGTAATTACCAGTAAATACTGGTAGTTACCAGTAACTTGTTATTCTGTAGTTTCCATGTAATTATTTTGCATGAAAGATGCTTGAACAGAGAAAGTAGTTACTATGAAATAAGGTGGTATCAGAGTTGCAAAATGTTATATTACCTGTTTCTATTTTGTTCTAGCCTTGTACACTGTCTTATCTTTACTTTTTTGTAATTACTGGTAATTACCATGGTTATTATCATGCTATTACCCACTTATTCCAAGTTGTAATGTAGAGTGCTACCGCATTATGTGCTCCTTATTCATTCAAGTTGCTCTGCCATTATCACCGCTAGCAGCTGACTGACTAATCCATCTCTCTCTCTCTCTCTCTCTCTCTCTCTCTCTCGCTCTCTCTCTCTCTCTCTCTCTCACACACACACACACACACACACACACCACCTGGTCCAGAATAGCTCTGTAAGTGTTAATTAGGTGTCTGCTTCTGCCCCAAGCAAAGAGATGATATCGCTGTCACCACAGTGATGTGACACACAGTGCCCAGGGACCTGTATCATCACAACTGTGTGTGTTTGTGTGTGTGTGTGTGTGTGTGTGTGTGTGTGCGTGATTCTGTGTGTCTGTGTGCACAGAATACACTGTTTTTTATCTGACTAAAGTGGACACAAAAAGCTGTTGTTTTGCCCATGGGCATTTTTAAAAAACTGACATTGCATTAATATGTTTTTTGGTTGTATCGTTCTATATCCACAATGACGGAAAATGGTACTGTATGGTCCAGCAATGCCAAATATTGTCTAAAAGTATGTGAAATAATGTTGACTCACTGTCTTATGCCAACCATAAAGAGATGATGGAAGATAACTGTAAACCAAAACACTGCAGACATGTGAAGTAGGATGTGGTAACATCGCCTCATACATGTTATTTTAGGATCATAGTAAGTGTCATTGAGGCAACATCTCATACCAAATGTCAACCAGACATCTAAACATAACGTTTGCAAGACATAATAATGTTAATGCTCCAGAGATGTCAGTTTTAATATTAGTACACACTGTTCCACTTGTTGCTCTGATGTATTCTTAGAAACATTGTATTAACATGTGACAAAGATTACCTTTAGATTATTGCATTGTAGTTGTAAGAAATGATTGAGACTATGTCCCCAAGCAAACATTCACCACACAGACCAAATCTTACGTTGGTATTGTATCCCGATACAAATGAAAGCTCTGCTTGGATGTGAATTGTAAACTTTGCCTCTGTTACACAATCCTATTCTTGTTTACAAAATGGTAGAGAATAATATTGATCATGCAATGGCTATCATACTACAATGGCTATCATACTGTATACAGTACATACTGTGTATTGGAGTATGATGAAGAGAAAATTCAATGAACACTCATGTTTCATCTATACATGTTGCATTTGATTAGAACCCCAGTCTTGACTAGTCACTGGGCTATGGAAAGATTAAGGTGTGCTGATACTCATAAATTGTGTATTCTGCTCTCATGGCATGGGAGAATAGTTCATTCTCTGCTTCCTTTCTCTTTTTTCCTGGAGAAAGACACCCATTGGAATCTAATTGAAGGGGCTCCATTTGGACACAAGCAGTAACCCTACAGTAAATGCCAGCACTTCAATCACTTAAGCCCACTGATCTATAGGATCCTTTGAGAAACAACTTAAGTAATCACCTCTCATAAGGTTACTCACACAGAAGTGGTTATCTGATCCTTGTTTGTTGCTCATACGGTATGATGACAATCACGATAATATCAGACACAGGGGATGTTGTACATACATTTTAAAAGTGTCAGGATGGTACGTTTTGAGATAGACATACTATTGGTTCCTATACAAGGAGACATAGGCATGGCAAAAATAAATTCTCTACACAATCTGATCAATTCAATACCTTCATCAACATTACTAATTTCAGAACATTATTTTAATACTAAGGTGAAATTTCATACATGGTGTCCCATTCATAATATCAGAAATTTACTCAACTAGAGTGGGACTTATTGTACAGTAATGTGTCTTTATTAAAACACATAATATAACAACATAAAATAGGTATACATTCCAAAATCTGCACTGACCAGGTGAAAGCACTGGATTGCCTACAATAAGTATCCATTTGGTTAAGAAGTTAAGACATTACATCAATATTACACTTTTAACGTTGTATTTATGTAAATAAGCAACAGAAAACAAATATTATTTCCGACTGTGAGATGGTCTGATGTTGAGAAAACTTCCATTTTCAACCCATGTGAAATCATGTAGCAAAGTTAGGTGATGAGTATCAAATGACAACCTTAAGTCAACATTGAAAAATAACCATCACATTACAACGTCTAGGGTTGTAATGTGATGACTATTAATTCCAACCAACATTTGACTGAACAACAACCATCAAATAACAAGGCAATCCAACATTGCAACAGCTATAGAGATCCAGCATTTGCATTTTAACATGAACAATGAAAAATACCCATGGGGTAAGGCCTTGAGGAATTGTATTGAATGATCAGGTACACCAACATTTTGGCAGGAATAAACAAGATAGCTCATAATATAGCTAATATAGCTCTGTAATATGCTGGAAAAGTGGAACATCACTGGAGACAGTTGAACAAATATTTAGCGCTGAAAAACATACATGAAAATTTAAATATTTGGCTGCTAAATGTACTCCCACCACAACATAATTGAATATGCTTCATTATTTCGCTTTCCTCATCTTCCCAGAAACTGAGACAGTGAGTAAAACTGTGCAGGTTAGAAGATTTATTTAGAAATATTTCTTTTAATATTGCTGTTTTCAGCAATATTAATGACCCTGGTCACAGTTAGCCACGTTACTTCTACCAACACCCATGTCTGTAATATCAAATACAAATATTTTATCACGTTCGACAATCTAGCTAAAACAGCTCTCTAAAATGTATTTATCTTATGGACAAGCTTGCTTTGATGTTTGTCATGGTACAGTATTCTTTGATTGTGATGCAATCACTTTACCAGCGTTTCGGAAAAGTCTCTTCAAGACATCTGATTTCTTTAACCAAACAGAAGGCTGTAGTCTATTGAACGATGGGTGTCAGCAGGAGGAAGGGATGGAGAGGTGTCACAGAGGGGTGTCATATTGGAACATGGATATGAGAATGTGAGGTGTGAGGAGAATGCACAAAGTGATGGCGATGACAGGATGGTGGCAGCCAGAGGAAAAAAAAGATGCATATATGGCTTCCATGGAGACCAAGGCCCATGGTCTGTGAGTTAGGAACGATTTCATGCTGTGTGTGTGCGTGTGTGTGTGTGTGTGAGTGAGACTGAATGAGAAAGAGAGAGAGGGGAAAAAGACAGAATTGGGAGCCAACTCATACTGTGACAGCGGTGTCCGGGAAACACTCTCTCTGGCAGTTTGATTGGCATCAGAAGATAAAACAGTTCCTTTTTAACAAGCAACTTTCTCACATATTGGCTCTGTGTGGGTGTGTGTGTGTGAGAGAGAAATAGGGAGCAGGAGAGACAAAGACAGAGAGAGGAGAGAGGTTTTTTTCCCCCTTGCCTGTCATTCTGTTTTGATGCTGTGCTGAGCAGGTCTATATTGGGCAGTGCGGCTTTGGTTATAATTTCCTGTTCTCATTCCAGATGGAGATTTTTTATTGATCTACTGTTTGTGTGTGTGTGTGTGTGTGTGTGTGTGTGTGTGTGTGTGTGTGTGTGTGTGTGTGTGTGCGTGCGTGCGTGCGTGCGTGTGTGTGTGTGAGATTGTTTCATTGTGTGCCTCTATTATTACATTTCATCATGTTTCTTTTTCCCAGATGAGCTCAATATAGGCCACTGATGGCCAGGCTCTGCTTGCTCTTTTAGGGACGACCTTTGTTATATCAAATGCTTGCTTCTACACAATGCTTATGTGTAGTATAACCCTCTCATCAAAACACAGGGCTGAGCACTCTCAAAACACACACACACACACACACACACACACACACACACACACACACACACACACACACACACACACACACACACACACACAAACACAGTATTTAGGCACTGCTGAGAGTGAGGAGAATGAGTGACAACAAAGACAGAATGGTGACAACCAGAGGAGAAATAAGATGCATACTGTTCATGTAGACCAAGGCCTATAGTCTGTGAGTTAAGAACGGTTTGCTGTGTGTGTGTGTGTGTGTGTGTGTGTGTGTGTGTGTGTGTGTGTGTGTGTCTCGTGTGGTGTGGTGTTGTGTTGTGTTGTGTCGTGAACCATTATTTATCCAGGGAAAACACAGGTAAAATGGGAATTTTAAAATAACTGCTTTATATACAATTACTATCCAATGATAAGCCCTTCTCAAAGTCAAAGACTCCGATTCCACAGACAAGACAATGGTGAGTGAAGAAACTATCCCTAGAAATGAACAGCAGAGCAGAGTGATAAGCCTATAGTCTGTGAGTTAGGAATGGTTGTGTGCACGTGTATGTATGTGATGTCAATGGACATATTATGTAAAAGGTCTGTGGAAGCGTGGATCGAATTTAACCATTGTGTTAATTACTCCAGCAGAGAGAGAGGCACACACACACACACACACACACACACACACACACACACACACACACACACACACAAACGCGATTTGATAATGAAATTTCTGGATAATTCATGTGGCGTTGACAGGAGCCCCCATGGTTCCCAGCTTCCTAGGCCATGCGTGAGCATAGACCTATGTCTTTCTGCTCTGCGTGTGAGATCTGGGGGTGTGTGTGTGTGTGTGTGTGTGCGGATCTGGAAGCATAACTCAAGCTAATTAAAAGTCTCTGTTGCCTCCAGCGGGTTCCCGTTCGACACATCAGCCATTCCCCTAGAAGAGGGAGCGCACTCTGAGAGAGGGCATTGCATGATAATGTTGGACTGCAGTATCGGGCTCTAATATTGAGCAGCAATATTGGTGTTAGGCAGTAATGTGAGGCGGTTGTGCTTTGTTATAGCATTGCCCTAAAGGTCTTAGATTGTAGTATTGAGCTGTACTATTGAGCTGAGTTGAGTTCTATGCAATATGACGCCTCTCTGTAAGGCCAGTCTCTTTATGGCAGATACATCTTTAGTGTCAGTGATTGTAACCAACCTTGACCAGCCCTTCAACAGTACGTTATTAGGGTTTTATCAGACAATACACTTTTCTCCCTTTAGGTATGAGTAATACAATAACAAATACTGTATATTACATACAATACGAAGAAAACTTCTTCAAAGCTACATTTTCTTTTATCTTATTACAAACAGATGGTTTGTGGGTAGCTGTGGAAGCAGCCCTATTTGCACCAACTGAACCATAAATGTGATCTAACGAGGATGATTGTGTATAGTAATTGGTACAAACGACTTTAAATGTCAACACAAGGCAGTCATTAGAGTAACAAAGCAGGAGTGTGTGTGTGTGTGTATGTGTGTGTGTGTGTGTGTGTGTGTGTGTGTGTGTGTGTGTGTGTGTGTGTTTGTTTATGTGTGAGAGATAAAAGAGCTGACTATTCTTAGTGTGGTTTGGCAGGGGTGATACATATTTCCCTTTTCAAAGAAGCTATGGTCAGTTTAAAGTGGGAAGTGATGTGGTATTGGGGGTATTGTCTTTCGACTGGTTTTTGACTTTGTGTGTTTTTGGACTGTGTCTTTGCCTAACCCTAGCCTAACCCTATCCCTAACCCTAACCCTAACCCTAACCCTAACCCTAGCCTAACCCCTATTGGATTATCTGCTTTTCCTAGGACTGCCTTATCGTGTTTCAACCTCTGCCTGGAAAACCCCCTATCGGATAATCTGCCTATCTCTGAACTGCCCTCTTGTGTATCGACCTCTGCCTGTACTACCCGCCTGCCTACCCTGCCTACCTGCCCTGTCTGCTCTGCCTGGCCTGCCCACCTGCGTACCCAGTTTACCCCGTTTCCCATTCCCTGCTTGTCCCTTATTAAATACTCTATTATTTCTATACCTGTGTCCTGACTCTGTATACTGCACTTGGGTTCACTAGTTCTAGTGAACCCACACACACTAGTACTTGACAGTGGTGAGGACCTGACCACTAACCAGTCTATACTAGTTTTCCTCCTCATTGCCAAACGTAATAAATATCAACTTCAAGATTCCTTAGCTAGTCATACAATCATGTAACTAAGAAATTAGGTGGAGAGAAAAGTCAACATTATTTATGGTTTTCTTTCTTTTGTTGAATAGTCATAACTGGTTTATCAGTCACATTGTAACCACCATCTTTGGCAGCTCATATTTTAGGACTACTTTGATCCTTCCCATAATTATTTGTGAGTTATCAGATGGATCAGCGTGGACGGAGTCCTGCTATCTACGTAAGACAAGCACAGCAGATGTGTGTGTATGGATAATAGACAACTGGATTGTACTACAGAGGGCAGGTATGAAATGTGACTGAGGACCTGTATCAGGGTTAGTTTTACATGCATTAAACATGTCTCTGGGGCATATAATACATGTTACAGTATATAAGATGACATGAACCAATATCATATAACTGCTGAATAATAGATGTACAGTATATGTCAGTACTTCCTTCTCTCCACCCCTGCTCAAACCAAAACTCAGGACAGTGTACACCACGGAGGGCGTGGTCACATCCAGGCTGTAAAACCTGACCAAAAAGGTATGAGGAGAAGCCCAGCTGGTTGCAGCACATACTGTATCTCTGAAACAGAGGTCCCATGACCCTGCCAGCACGGGGGCCTGCAATACCACACAATTCTAAGCCTCAACAATGACCCCCACAATCCAATGGGAGAGGCACTGTGCAGACACAGCCATTCCCTTTGCAGGGTTCGCAAAGCAGACGATCAACTGATCACAACGATGAACGATGTTGTTCTGGCCATGTAAACACGCAGGGCGCATACTGGACAGAGGGTGTTCATATGCTCCTGCACTAGAGAGGTGAAGGGCAGGGAATGGAAAGGGAGCACTATGGCAGCAAACTCTTTGTATCCCTACGGGTTTCTGTTTGGACTAGGTTCTGGCTCCGGGAGAACCCTCATACTCAAGAGTTGGGCTAAGTTGTAACTCGCCACAAAAACACACTAGACAGTCAGCAAGTGAAAAGTGGAAAGAATAAATGAGCGTGCTATGCATGAGCCTTTATAGGCTGGGCACTAGGTACCTGCTAGCGTCCTCAGCCTGTACAAGCCTGATTGAATAGGGTTTTCAGCGAATAGGTACACAGTGAGGGGTCGAACCGAGTCGACTGAAAGAGAACTCCTTTAAAACACACACCCACAAGCATGAATGATTCATTAAGTCTCTCAAGTGATTTCAATTTCAATTCATCTTTCTCTTTTCTCAAAGCCAAAATCCTAATGTCATTTCATTTTACACTGAATCACATTGAGCACCTATAGTAATATTTATACTGATATTAGTGTCCATTTGAATCAATTATATCTTAAACCAGGCACCTGGATGGTGCTCGGCTCACTACTGGATCTAATGGAAAGAAAAACTAAAAAACAACTCTGAACTGAGATCAGTTTACATGCTGAGGATGAATCACGTACAGTACATATAGCCCTCTGCTATCTCTCACTGACTGGAGAGGAGCAGGGATGGGCTGAACACCTTGAGATCTATTAGACCACTGGTTGTCAGAACATCCGTATTTTATGAGGCTGGGTCCAGCTCCATGTCATGATAATGTAGCCTCAAGCAGCTTCCTGTAATTCAATCTATTCCACGTGGTTCACAGCACTGAAATACCAATTTTCCAGAGTATTATCCCTGTTATTTCAGTCATAATCCTATATTATAGAGAGGAATAAATGTTCATCTCTTTGTAAGGCACTTCTCTGTGAGGGTAATACCCATTTAAATCAGATGCATGTGAAGATGTTAATGGTTATGGGAATACTAATGTTATGCATCTTGCCTGTGAACCAGCAGTGTACTTACCCTATGGGCATCTCTGATTATAGGCTATTTTGTACATAGAGCTCAAAAGTTTAATCTTCAACCCTGGCATTTTCTTTGACCCTTTGACCCCTAGCTAGAGTGCTATCTGACCGCTGGCCAGAGCGCTACCCTGACCCCTTAGACGCTGACCCTTAACGCCATATGCTAATGATTGCATCTCACCAATGCTGAATACAAACACCCTGGCACACAGCCATGTTAGAGCACAGTCAGAAAAAATCTACTAAATGTCAAAGTTCAGATGCAACCCAGACTGTCATAAAGGCACATTTCATTTCTCAAAATTAGATTTTGGATTTTCAGAGAAAGGCAATGTGAAGAAATGGCTCTGAATAAAACATTGGGTTTGTGAGATGTTTTCGTGCATGGAGAATTTTTTCCTTCAAACAAGGTGCAGTGTGGAGTTAAGCAGAGAGAAGGTAGATAGGAAAGTGAAGTCTATATTATTTTTGCCAACATTCTTAGTCTGTCTAATACTCAAACATAAATACAAAGTTTCCGGAGTGAATTAATAAGTAATAAGAAATAAGTATTAGCCAGATTCTCTCTTTCTAACCTTGATTCCCAACAATTTAGACATCACAATTGAACTTCAGTAATCGGAAAGAAAAAATAGACTACAGTAGGAGCCACAAAATAGAAAAGGAGTCCAATTGAAGAGATGGTCTTGGTTGAGTGCATTCAATGTTATTCACCCTTGACAGTGTGTTGTTTTAACATGGCTGCTAGCCAGTGCTCCACCACCCTAGGTGCTGCCCTGTAGTAAAGTGCCAATGAGTCTCTAAAGGGGTATAGCCCCCCCTAACCAACCCCTGCTATTGTGTTGTGTTAGCCATGCCCTAATCTAATCTCAGGTGTTGCTCTGTAGTAAAGCAGCCACTACCCCTGGGCTATACCCTGTGCTAGCATAGCCTCATACTAACACTGGGCTATACCCTGTGCTAATGTAGCCTCATACTAACACTGGGCCATATCCTCTAGTAGCATAGCTGCTTTGTGTGGCTGCATGCCCTGACTGATTGCACTGCTTGTTAGACTGCCTTTGATAAATAAGCTGAGCAATGTCACCGCCTCTAGTGTCAGAAATGATGATGTTGCTAGCATAACTTTGATCTAGACAAATATTATTCCCCTTTTTTCATTGTTGTTTGGTGACATGTTACAGACTCCAGATAGTGTTCTTGTTATGAGTTGTCTGATGAATAATTTACCTGCAAGTGTTTTCTCCACTCATCCTCTCACGGCTAGCACCGGCTTCACAGCCTCTCGGTCTAGCCCGGTGTTGGAGGATGTGAGAGAATGTGGGGAGGCACCATGTGACTGGCTCGTCTCCTCAGGAGATGGCACCTGCAGATGTCCGACCCATATGGCACTCGGCGCTGGCCACGGTGTTCTGCTGAATGAAAACGTCTCTATGAATAAACAGGTGAAGGTGAGGAGGATATGGCAGGGGATTTGTGTGTGTGTGTGTGTGTGTGTGTGTGTGTGTGTGCGTGCATACATGTGTGCACGTGCGTGTGAGTGGGACTGTGTTGAGACCAAATCAGAGGCAGAGAGAGAGAGAGAGAGAGAGAGGCTCTTGACCCCAACTGTGCAGGGTTGTGAGTGTGTTGGCAATGTCTCTCTCTTTGTGACTCCCACACAGTGTGTGACCTTCACACCACAGTATGAGACCTTATGGTATCAGCTGCCCTCCAGACGTACACACAGACATACACCGATGAACACAAACACACACACACACACACACACACACACACACACACACACACACACACAAACACACACACACACACACACACAGCACATTGCACATTGCACATACAGTCGCACAGATACAAATATATTCACTGTACACAGGAATACAAAAGCACACATCAAATCCCAAGTATCATACTGTATTCTCAAGTACACACACATAGAATCATACATTCACTTACACAGTACCCCACAACCAACCCCATGGCTGGGTATCTGCATCAAACGCTCTTAAAGAAACAGAGCTGGTTGTGGTTTGTTTATAACTTCTTTTCATGGCTTGGGGTGAGATCTGGGTCCGTTTCTCTTGTTTTACACCTCATAAATATGGAGGAACAGTTGGTGGAATTGGCCCGGAGGTAGAGCTGCGGTTGACTTTTAAGAGAGCTCAAGCTGTTTAGGCACAAAGATGGCTAAAATCAGCGTGCATGGTTGGCAAAAATGATCACCCTTTTTAAACCACATTAAGAGGTTTTTGCAGGAGCCATGGTGTGAAAGGAAAGCATCTGTGCATCAAACTAAGTTTCCTCTTGACATTAGCAAAGGTCTGAGCTTAAAATAAGTCAGATCCTTTGTTTTATTCACTCCAAACCCAGTCAGTTGCAGGATG
>NC_139660.1:10341824-10346824 GCF_951799395.1 Argentina silus | reverse complement strand
AACCTACACACACACACACACACACACACACACACACACACACACACACACACACACACACACACACACACACACACACAGACACAGACACACAGACACACATGCACATGCACAACCAGCCATACAAATGAAAGCACAAACACAATCCTAATGCATACTTGCATGTAGGCCTACTCACGATCACAGCACGCATCGATTCAGTCTGCCAATATGGTGTGTGTGCGTGTGTGTGTGTGTGTGTGTGTGTGTGTGTGTGTGTGTGTGTGTGTGTGTGTGTAGCAGAGAAGACTACTGGGTCTATGTCCAAAGTCGGGATCCCATCCAGTGTGCATGTGTGCCTGGTTTCCCAACACCGCTAGTGGCCTGTGGGCATACGTCACAGTCTTGAGTCTGGCTCCTTGTGGACGTTTTCTCCCAGGCTGCCGTCATAGCCTGTTAATCATGGACAGATGGACGTGCGGCGTGGGTGACCATCAACTTGCGCCGAGTGTTTATGACATCTGTTCATCTCATCCTTGCCCATCTCTCAGCCTCACAGATTAGCCTACTGCACTAAAAACCTCCACTAATTCCCTTTGCCCCTCCCAGATCATTTTACTATAGGCTTCTGGATCACCTAGGAAAAAAAACATTCTCAGTGTTTTATTTAGCTATTATTCTGGCATCCAATCAAAAATGATTGTTTTCATATACAGTGCCCTGCATAATAATATAATAATAATATAATATTTTCCATTTAGCTGACGCTTTTATCCAAAGCGACTTACATTGCAGTGTGTGCATACACTTTTCAGTAGATATGGTCCCAGCGACATAAGTAATGGGACAGTGAAGCATTTTCTGTTCTCTTAGCTCTACACTCCAAAAGTTTGGATTTTAGATAAAACAATTACTTTTACAATTTTAGGGTACCCAAGGGATTTTAGGCAAAAAGACCTAAAAATAAACAACAACTGAAGATGGGTGCAGTACACGCCTGGCAGAGCATCACCAGAGAATATACCCAGCGTCTGGGGGCGTCAATGGGTCACAGACTTAGAAGTTATTACATGCAAATGATGTCAACCAAATACCGGCATGAGTGCTTAATTTGGACATTTCATAAATCTGTCCCATTTCTTTTGGGTACCCTGAAATATGGGGACTATGCATAAAAGGTGGTGTAATTTCTGAATGGTAAAACCAATAAGTACACCAATACCAATACCAAATAAAAGCTGAGAATCTCTACTTGAACCTTGTAGTAAATGTTTAATTTCAAATCCAAACTTTTGGAGTGTAGAGTCAAAAGAATAAAAAAAAATCTTCACTGTCCCATTACTTACGCAGGGCACTGTAGGTTGTTTTCAAATAAAGAAAAACCTGTATTATTATGTATAAAATCATATTCAGACCAAATTCAAATAGGATTGTAGAGACTATTTTTTTTATTTTGTAAATTTCTTGTCAATATTTGCTATTAGTTTTTTATGTCCATGCACCAACCTCACCAAGTCAATTTCCTGTATGTGCAAATATACTTGGCCAAATAAAAGAATTCTGATTCTGATTCTGATTCTGATTGGGGTAAATAGCTCATATGCTACATTACACCTTTTGTCTGATCAGTTAGATGTCTCTCCTCTTACCAGTTGACACAGACACAGACACAGACACGCACACAGGCACACACACACACACACACACACACACACACACACACACACACACACACACACACACACACACACACACACAACACACACACACTTGGGGGGAAAAGGGAGATGACAGAAAGGAGCCTTTAACCTTTTGTTGTACAGTAGGGGCTGCGTATGTCATTCTCAGACTGGAGGTTGGGGAGAGTGGGAGAGAGAGGAAAGATAGAAAAGCATCTTTGTGACTCTTTCTGAGTGGCCAATTCAGTCCACTAGGGGGAGACACTGTGCCCTATGTTGTTGGTCCGGCTGGTAGTCACTACAGTACACAGCCTCAGTACCAGACTGAGTGCACTCCGTTCAGCAGCATAGAACAGGGACGGAGCAGAGAAAGAGAAGGCTGCTACATGCCGCTGCCGCCCGTGAACTAGTGGGCATTTACGCATTGGTCTGCACTGAGAAACTGGGTCTTTTTGCAACGGTTTCAAAGGAGGGATTCTAACAATGTATATTACCGGGGGCGCACTGCTGGTGCTTCTGGCAGCTCTGCAGGTAAGACCGTCTCCGCCGGAGGTGGGGTTCGCGCTGGGACGTGTGTCTATAGCGGGTATGCTCTCGGTCGGTGACGATGAAGTAGTACGCGTTGCTAGACTGCCTTTATGCCTTCCATAGACTATTGCATAGTTGTTGGACGTTGGTCTGTATGTAACACCATTGTTGGTGTTGGGCCAATAATTCACACTTTGTTGAATTGTACGTGTTTATTTAAAAAAGACATGAGGCGAGACGAGCAAGCGCTCCCGAAGCAATAAGCTACAGTAGGCAGCTGCTCTGTCCCCGGTGGTCCCCCCCCCCCTTTTTTTTCTAGCCAGATGAATCGGGCTACAGCCGGACTGTGGTCGATTAATTATAACATGTTTGGGAAATAGGCTATCTTCTTTGTGCACTGAAATGTTTTTTTGTTGTTGTTGCTGTTTTGTTTGTTTATAGACGTTACCAGCCATTTCTTATGCGTCTTTACGCTTTGTGCATGTTCTCTTAATCTGCACTCGGTGTGGTTCAAGTCTAGGGAAATGTAACGGGACGGTGTCGAGACAATGTTTTATGATGTTTATGATGTTATATTTGGAACAATACCCAATACCGTTATTTTTTTAGAGACGTTACGAGGCTGAAGCTCCCGTGCAGTGAATGGGATATATATCTTATTCGGCGAATACAGTAACAATTTACAGACATTTAAGTAGCCGCCAGACAATCGCCTGTTTCCGCTCTAAATCGGCTCAGAGGAATGGTTTTAGCGATGTTAATGCACACACACGCACGCACACACACACACACACACACACACACACACACACACACACACACACACACACACACACAGCGATATTGTCCGTTGGCTACATCTATCCTACCCTAATTTAAGATTACAGTCAAATGACCCTATGACCCGAGAGAGCAGTGGCTCGGGTCAATCTCGTGCCGAAAGCAAAACGGTGGTCTAGTTTTGACTAGACAATCAGTCAGATATATCATAATGCTGGATGGATGATGTTGAAATAGTGTGCGTATCGCCTGCTGGTCCACAAAAACACGTTGACAAATCGCCTTGCGATGATGTCAGTGCTTAAATACTCAGGGACCATACCCAATTCACCCGAGTTTGCCTCGAAAGGCAACCCCCACCTTTCCAGCCCGCTCATCGTCGACCACACGGTCGGTTTAGTTTACTTTTTTATTTGGGAACAGCCCAGACTATTTTGCATTGCGTCTTGGTCCAGGGCAATTATTGTTTATTGACGTTGTTATTATATTTATCAAGAGGGTAAAGAAAGAGGGTAGGAGGACGGAGGAGAGCTAGAACAGCATGTTATTTAGGAGACATTTTATGACAAAGTAGAATATGAGGACATACATGAGAGCAGAAATATGATTGTAGACTGGACTTCATGACATACATACTCATAGGAGGTGGTAACAGTAGTTAGGTTGCATAATGAATAGTCCAAGAGTAACTGATTATCTCAGTATGACACCTACACACACAGGGGAAGGGTGTTGGCCCACAACCCGATGATGTGTCAGAGAGGGTCTTGTTGTGCCATCGGCCAGGTAAACAGAGTGGCCAGGTCCAGTGTGTGTCCAGTGTTAGTTGTGGCCCGTGCTTGGTCCGGTTCGATTTAGTCTCGGTCTCTCTATCTATATGATGAAGTTTAAAACATTTAAAGTGCATTGTGCATCTACTTCCTTGTCGTAATAATCACCAATCGAGCACAACTTGATAGGTGAAAGCAAACGGTTCCATTACACAGATTTCACCCATCCAGTCATCAGATCAGTGATAAAGGATGAAGGAGGGATGCATGTGTAATAACTGCCTTCCTAACAACAACAGATGCCATTGTGCTGGGGGGAGGGGGAGGGGGGGGGGGAAGAGGTGCATTCTGTATGTTAGGGGGAACAGGCAGACTAATGTCTAGACTCTAGACGCTAATCAGCAATGCTCTTAATTGACCCAGTTATTTATAATGCAGTTAAATACAACATCTCTTTGATGATTTCTCTTCACTATGTTTAATAGCGTTGGCTGCACATTATGTTAGTTAGAGTATTTGTGGTTACTTGTTGTGGTGGGCTATTGTTATTGTATCACTATAACCTACTGTATTATTCATTGTTATTCCCATTCTAATATTCTCTGTGCTCTCCAGGTTGCTGTGCAAGGCAGAGAGACCATGAGGTTGTTGCCGAGCAGGCAGGGCTCGTTGGTGTGCACACGAGGGTTCTCTCAGGAGGAGTACAGTGTTGCCATGGAGGAGGAACTGAGGGAGGGACAGCCTATCATCAATGGTCAGTCCACACACACACACACACACACACACACACACACACACACACACACACACACACACAGGTCTGGGTGGTTAACATTACAAGCCTTTGGGTGGGGAATATTTTTGAGAGGTAATGTTTCGCTGATATGCTGTGATGTTTTGTGCACAGCTGAGGTTGGGTCAGTGTTGTAGTCAGTGGATTGGATTTGCACTATCGTGAGGAAGTCTTTACTGTCAGTGGGGGATGGGCAGAACTAGGTGAGTATTGGGCGGAGGATGAGAGGGTGTGGGGGAGGGGTGCTGAGAGCTTTTGCTAAGTCACAAGCAGTAGGTGTTCCCCCACACACTTCACATACAGTGATGAAACACATTGAGATCAATAGAATTGATCTGGCCAGCCTGTATCCATCCCCTGATCAATAGGCTGTAGAGAGACCAAGGGTGTGTGTGTGTGTGTGTGTGTGTATGTGTGTCTCTGTGTGTGTGTGTGTGTGTGTGTGTGTGTGTGTGTGTGTGTGTGCGGGTG
>NC_139660.1:10331824-10334324 GCF_951799395.1 Argentina silus | reverse complement strand
GCATTCGCAGGCTGGGGGTTGTCATGGGTGACCAAAGCAGTGCTAAGCAACCATCTCTGCTCAGCCTGGGTTTGTTTCTGGCTGAAGCAGGGGGATGAAAGCCCTTTTTAAAAACAAACTAATGAGTGAGGTTTGAAAAGGGGATTGTAGTGCTGAAGGTTGATGTGCTTATGTGAAGTTGGTTCCTGAGGGAGTTGTGAACGGGACAGGTTTAGTGGTTGTGACAGGCTTGGGAAGAGCTGAAAGCACTGAAGTCGGTCTGTGTTACCTTTCCCCTCCTGGTCGACTTCTCACCGATGAGTTTACTGCCTTTAGCCAGACACTGGATTATAAACATCATTAAGTTGTTTTGACAAAACCAAGCTTGGCCAGTCTTACAACCTATCTTAATCTTAATGAAATTAGAATCAAGCCCATATCATTGTGTGTGTGGTTATGATATTATGAAGGGTGTATCAGAAGTGTGCACATTTGTGTGTTTGTCTGTGTGTGTGTGTGTGTGTGTGTGTGTGTGTGTGTGTGTCTGTGTGTTGTGAGTACAACCTGGTACAAACCCATCAATCATCAATGCAGGATCTATAAGTGATTACAATGATCAATACATGCTGAGACACACGCACTAACAATACAACAATACTAACAAAACAATGTGTGTGGTCAGAGCTCAGCTGTGTGTGAATCTGACACAGGAAATTGTTCTCTTAGATTTAACAGTAGGCAATTAATCCTTTTGTTGTTGTCTTTTAATCTTTGTTTGAGGACAGATTAAGATCTTAGATGAGTGTGTGTGTGTGTGTGTGTGTGTGTGTGTGTGTGTTGTGGATGAGGAACGTGTGTGGTCTTGTTTTTAACAGATAGATTATACTTCAGGGCCGCCTAGAATCACTGTGGAAAGTCTTGTTGTACAGACTGTGTCAGTGCACCTACAGACCTTGCTACAGGCTACATCATCAACCACACACATACATACACACACACACACACACACACACACACACACACACACACACACACACACACACACACACACACACACACACCAGCACTGTATCCAGTCCTGGAGAGATGCTTGGTGTGCTGTGCTGAAATGCTTGCACTGTGGTCGTCCAGAACCTATTAGGTACCCCTTGATCACACCTAGAAATCCATTGGTCTATTACTGTCATTGTACACCTATGTGCCCATTGTGCCCGAGTATTACTGATTCTATGGAAATCCATGTTGAATGTCAGTTGCACCTTTTCCATCTGTTCACATATTCACACACATGCTCAATCAAGGTGTGCTATGGCTAATTTGTGACAGAGATAAGGCAGGGACATTAGAGCTGGTGCAGAGTGGTGAGTCAGTTGCTGGGGACGAGGGGAGAAGATATGGCTCTCTGGCCTAATGGTTGGCTGTCTTCTAGATAAAACAGAGAAAAACAATCAGCCTTGAGCCCCTGTCTAATCCTCACTAAGACCCCACCTGCTCACAAAATGCACGGCTATGTATGTGTGTGTGTGTGTGTGTGTGTGTGTGTGTGTGTGTGTGTGTGTGTGTGTGTGTGTGTGTGTGTGTGTGTTTAACACAACTTTCTGCTTGGTCGAGTCTGGCACACACACACACACACACACACACACACACACACACATTGCAGCTCTACTCACAACTGCCTACAGCTTCACTGCTCATTTGATGTCAGTTTTTATCACTACAAACGAAGGGACTGACTGTGTGAGTTCCCTTTGTCTTCACCTGGTAATACCATCATACATAACTCTCATCCATCCCCCTCCTGGAGTCTCTCTCTCTCTCTCTCTCTCTCTCTCTCTCTCCCCCTCCCTTCCTCTCTTTCCTCTCCTCTCTGGCTCCCATGTCTCTTTATATATCTGTCTTTCCTCTCACACATTTTAATGAGGTCATCTTTCCTCAGCTTTAACCGTATTGACACACACACACACACACACACACACACACACACACACACACACACGGGCAGTGGCATGAATAACTGAGTGTGTTTATGCCAGGTGCACTACAGTGCCTGGTACAGAGTTGGCAGACACTCACGCTCTGACACGTGAAATATCTGTGTCTCCAAACCACCATGGCTTTAACCAGAGATTGTATATTAAAGAGGCTTAGCTTCAGCTGATGCAAACTGGAGCGGCATCACTTGTTTTTTATGGATAAAACAGCAGTGTATTTGTACATTGTTTCATGTCTTTTTATCCCTGATTGACAATACGTTTGTGTGTGTGTGTGTGTGTGTGTGTGTGTGTGTGTGTGTGTGTGTGTGTGTGCATGTGTGCATGTGTGCGTTTGTGTGTGTTTGCGTGTGTGCGTGCGTGCATACATGTGTTCGTGCATGTGGGCGTGCATGCGTGCGTGTGGATGTAGGCGTGCATATCTGTGGTGGTGTATGTGTACCTGTGTGTGCTTGTGTGTGCCTCGAGCAGGGCTGAGTTGGTGTTCGACATCAAAGGCAGCTCTTAAGGCCGTTTAACACGGAGCAGCT
>NC_139660.1:10294324-10319324 GCF_951799395.1 Argentina silus | reverse complement strand
TGAAAGCCTCTCGTTGGTTGGCTATTATAGTGAACAAAGCCCAAGGTCGATACATGGCACTGCTGTATTGTGCTGAAAAGGGTACTTTAGTCAATCTCCCTGGAGATGGATGTTTTAAACTGTATTCTGGATGATTTGTGAGTGAATCAGACACACTACCATTCAAAAGAAAGATCAGAGGCCACCTCATAGCCTTGTGTCTCTCCCTCCATCCCACTCTGCCTTACTCACTCACTCACTCACTCACTCACTCACCCACCCACTCAATAATGCAATGCATGTGTTGGAATGGCTCGGAGAGAGAGGGACAATGCTACCCAAGCAGCTATGAATAAGACCAGTTACAATAGCCTGAAGGTGTTAAATAAACAGTGTGTCATTTTAATCTCAGGATACAATTGTATCTATTGAGCCCTATTGAGTAGTATGGCACTGTATGTGATCCTGTATTCAGTGTGTGATCTCTGTCTGTCTGTGTCTAGGACTATGACCTGAGTCAGCTACAGCAGCCTGATGCGTTGGAGCCAGAGTGTGTGAAGGTGGGGATAAGACGTATGGACGAGAGGCCCCTCCACCACCACCACCAGTACCCAATCCGCTCAGCAGCCCCCCACCCCGGAGACATCGGAGACTTCATCCACGAGGTACACCACCCTGTGTGTGTGTGTGTGTGTGTGTATGTGTGTGTGAGAGAGAGAGAGAGAGAGAGAGAGAGAGAGAGAGCTATGTGTCCATGTGTAATTCTTAATTAGCTTTGCTAACAGTGAGGATTAGCGTGGTACAGACATGGGCAGGCCTGACTGGCTAATTGGAGGTAAATCCATTGAGTTTTATTAATCCCAGAGAAGGGCTTTAGTCAGCCCTTCAGTCGAGCACAGCTCAATCTCCGCTAGTCTTCTGGAGTAGCACATCTAGTATGTATCACGTTGCATCGAGTCAATCTACTGTATCTATTGTCATTTATATGAGGGAGTTGTGCATTCTATGTTGAGTGTGTTTGCGTGGCAGGGTTTGGCTGGATAGAGACATCTGCCTGGCAGAGCTATGAATAATGAGGGGGCTGTCAGACATGGCGAGCTGATCTAGACAGCTTAATCTAGCAGACATGACAAGCTAATGCTTTTCCCTCTGTCTCACTCTTCCTTAAGTCTATCAAATGAATAAGACAGTTGGGGGTATGACATACAGAAATCTTTTCCTCTGAACAGACCGACGTGTCCCAAAAACATTTCCAGAGCTTATCAGAGTTGGTGTATTAATTATAGATTCAAGAGCCAAGATGTCAGTCAATAGCGAGGAGGATGTTATTGTGATAGACTCTGTCAGCAGTGAGTGTGGGGTGCAGGGCACTGTTATGGGCATGTGTACAGTATAAGTGTGTTTGAGTGAGTGTGAGTTTGTGTGTGTACATGCATAGTGGTTATAAATATCTGGGCTGTGCTCAGTAATCTGCTGAATCTCCTCAGAGAGACAGACCCAGCATCTGTCCAGCCTGACCTAAATCCTTCTCTCTTCTCTCCTCCTCCCTAATCCCTCCTTCTCTCCTCTCCCCTTGTTCCCTTCCTCTCTCTCTATCTCTCTCATTCTCTGTCTCATCTTTCTTATCTTTTTTATCTCCCTCTGTAACTGTATTTCTATCTACCATTGTCTCTGACTCTCTGTCTTCTCCTCTCCCACTTCACACACGCCTCCCCATCTCTCTCTCTCTCTCTGCATAGGGGCTGAAGGCCGCTGACAACGACCCCACGGCGCCCCCCTATGACTCCCTGCTGGTGTTTGACTATGAGGGCAGTGGGTCCACCGCTGGCTCCCTCAGCTCCCTGCACTCCTCCTCCAGCGGGGGCGACCAGGACTACGACTACCTCAGTGACTGGGGCCCGCGCTTCCGCAAGCTAGCAGACCTCTATGGGGGAGGTGATGACTAGCCCCTGGCGCTGGGGCGCTGGGCAGGGGAAGAGGCATGGGCATGGGTGGGGGCCAGCGGAGGCTGATGGAGGTAGAAATCGGAGGACAGGCTCAATGTAACACATGGAATGGAGTGAGGAATGGTATCAAACACACATGTATACCATTCCTCATTCCATTCCATGCATTACAATAAGCCCATCCTCTGATTTCTACTTCTACCAGCCTCCCCTGGTGGGGGCATATGAAGAACATGGGAGGGTGGGAAAATGAGCGGCACTTTTTTATCATTGGACATGGACAGCTTGTAAAGAGACTTATTCTGGCGGACTGGATCATTGGGACAAAAAGACATGGAGTACCTTCGAGCATTGACCGCTAGACTTGTCAGCTAGCACACAGTTGGCTAACTGAGGCTAGCGGCCAGCTAGCACACAGGCCAATTGAGTTTAGCAAAGTGTTAGCCCAAATGCTAACAGCTGGAAAAAGCTTTGCTCAGAGGAGACATTGGAGTTGTGTGGTACGACGGCTGGTGGTTAACGGTGATGACAGAGCCTGGGCGCTAAGCGGTTAGCGATGCTAAAGACGCTCAGTTACACTTGAATCTCACAGTACAGAAGCACTGGGGTAAAACGTGCCTTTTTGTACATTCTTTTGATTCTTTTAGTTTTTTGTTCATGGCTTTAAAGCTCCTGAGACTTTTGCAGTCATTTCTGACTGTAAGAGGGGATGTTTTGGGAGGAGCGTCTCGCCACGAGCGTGTGTGTGTGTTTGGGTTGTGTAAGAGTGTGTAAGTCACCCCTACAGAGATACACTGGACAGACACTCCTGTGGCAGAGACCAGTGAGAGCAGACATGTACAGTAATGCTAAACTTTAGATAGTTCCCCTGTTTTCTTGGTTTCGTTACACTTTTTTTTCACATTGTAACTTATGCAGCTGGTTGCTAATAAAGGGAGTCATCAGTCCTCATTTTGTAGCAGAGATATGCTTTGCTACTCTGAGGTGGATTTCGCAAAAACAAGACAATGTTTATTCTGTCTGTCCGAGGATCTGCCTTATTGTCCTCCGGTAATCTCTGATTGGCTACTCACTGTAAACACAAATCTGTACAGATTGTATTTTTTTCTGTTGTTGTTCTTTTGGGCGTGGTCTCTGAAGAATTGCTAATATCATTGTATATGTATAATTTGGATTACAGATTAAACGTTTTTTGCATGTTTTTATCTTTTCATTATACAAAAAGGTATTTTCCAAATCTTTGCTAATCACACACACACCAATATACTCACGCAGACACACTCCCCACCCTGCTTCAAATCAGGGATTCCAGCTTCTCTTTATGGTATTGTTTTAAGTGTGAAGGAGTGTCTCTCCTTCACTCCATCCTCAGGCACCACTGTTCCTTTATTAAACAGCAAACCAAGGTGAGGATTGGGGATCAGGCGGGGGCTGTTCATATCTGTGTCTATGGATAGAAGTTCAGGTTCATGATGCCTTAGGCAGCACCACCACTGAATTACCTGCATGTGTAAATGTGTGTGTGTTCCTATGTGGGCAGTTTTCCACTCCGGTATCCGTTGGTCAATGTCATATTCAACCTCCAGCTAGCTCCTGGCAAATCCTATTTTTAGAGTATATTCTCTCCCTCTTTCTCTCAACCCCTTTTTCCTGTTCTCCTTTTTTTCTCCTCCACCCCTCCCCCCTCCCCATTCACACACATACTCTATCTCTTCTGCATGTTTTGCCTTGCTTTACACAGGCTTAAAACACACACTTGCCCTTATTCCATCAAAAACAGTAACCAGGTATTCATGATGGGACTAAAAAAGATATTGTGCTGTGCGAATCATTTGAGGTTGAGTTCCATTTAAATATCATACAGTTAACATTTTTTATTAATTTTCTTTTTTAGCACAAAAATAAATGTATTTTTACCATCATCCTTGAAATATAATCAACACTTGATTGAATAGGGCCATTATACACACACTGCATAGGCTTTCTGTACACACACACACACACACACACACACACACACATACACACACAAAGTATCTCTCCTTTCTCTCCACACACACATTCACACACACACACACACACACATTCACACTTTCTTATTCTGTGGGTGTTTGTCCTCTAGTTCTCAGTGGGGGCTGAGCTGTATCACACTGGAAGGTTTAAATCTTCTTTATTTCTCTTCCTTCATCTTAAATCCAACATGAAACACACTGAAACTCTCCCGTCTCCAGTCTGGCAGCCATTAACACCCCCAAGGGCATGTCAGCTATATCTTTACTCTACAGCCTGCTGAAGAAAGTGTGAGAGGGGGAGACAGAGTAGGTGGGAGGTAGAGAAAAAGGAAAGGGTTTTTCTCTTCAAATCAAACAGAGAAGAGAGAGTTACGGAAAAGGGTATACCGTGTGTGGGTGTGTGTTTACAGCTCATGTATCCCAACATCCCCTTCTCTCCCCAGTAGAGTAGTACTGTACCTGACCATCTGGCCCTGTTACAGCAGCCATCTGATCCCCTGTCTGTGCGTGCGTGCGTGCGTGCGTGCGTGCGTGTGTGTACATGTGTATACATGTGTGTGTGCATTTGTGTGTGTGTGCTTCTTTGCACTTCCTTGCACTCTTTCTGTCAAACATTACCCTGTAAGTGTAAGGTTGTTATTTCCATGTGCTTGCCCACCTCTTTGTGCACTAATGGACTATGGGACTAGTCATGCAGATAAACAATACAAACCATATCTCAGCCTACTGGGATGCTGATCCTTAATGCCTAGTGTATTCAAATAGTCCTCAGGGTACCATGGGCCGAGCAGAGAGCTCCTATCTTAAAACAGTGTATGCGTGTGGTCAGTCATGCGTGGGTCTTTGTGCAGGTTGGGGGAGTGTGCATGTGTGCGTCTGGGTGTCCCAATGATGAATATGTGTCCCAGCATGTGTTTGTTGTTGCTAAAAGGCATGTCCATGCTTTATTCAGGCCCGGGGAAACCACAACTATTTTGTATTGATGAAAAAGCTGATTTCAATGTGCCTCAGCTGCTTGTGTAAGCAGAAAAACAGACATGGGTTTCCTGTTTTATTTCGACCCTCCTCTGCTAACTTGGGGTGATTTACTTTGAAACCGCAGCATTCTGCATACTTAAGGAGAGTTTAATTAGCACGATAATCTCCAGGAGCCTGTTGATGGTCTCTAGACAGGAGCTCTGTGAGGAGTAACATCCACTGAGATCAGATATGGGAGCTAAATACTCTATGAGGGGTTTGCATACGGGATGGGGGTATTTCTGTAGGGAATAGAAAACGTGTGTGTGTGTGTGTGAGAGAGAGAGATAAAAGCCTCTAGATGCACTGAGCCAGTGGTGTGGAAACAGGATCAAACAGTGAAATCTGCTGACCTCAGAGATGTGTGCAGAGCTTTATTTTCTGCCACTAGCACTAACATGAAGCTCGCTCCTAGCATAGCTAATCACCACTGCACTCTTACAGAGTGAGAGAACAGTGAGATAACTTTCAACAGAAGGGCTTTGCATCTCATTACAGTAGCATCACACAACAAGCTCATCTGTGTGGCTAATTAAGAAAAGAGATTCTAAGAGCGACTTGGCCTGCTAATGAAGGTTTTAGTATTTATGCTATTTAAAGAGTTGCTAACCCTCCTTCACTTTTCTCCTGCCCTGAAAGTATGAAAGTATGCTTCGGTCAAAAACTTGATGACCTGCTGAATCTGTCTCTCCTCCAAGTGTTAACTATCTCTCTCACTTCTTTTTTAGCTTTTTAACACTGAATCACTTACCTCTCTTAAAGGTTACTTATGATGGCTTCCCGCCCAGTGCTCTTACAGGCCAGCAATTGACTAACTCTCGTCTCATCTTTTGCATCTAATTGTCTCAAAGGTTGCCCCCCCCCCTCTCTCTGGGTTAGTATGGGCAGGGAGCACAGGCTTGGGTACTATACTTTCAGGGGCAGAGGGGGAGAAAGGGAGTAGGGGGGGCAGATGCTCATGACCCTCCAAATTCCAGCCCTGTGAGCTCACAGCATTAGACACAGTCAGTGGACACATTCGATACAAAACAGGCAGAGACACAAACTACACACACACACACACACACACAATAACAAGCAAATACACACAGGCACTCAGTCACGATACAGGCACAATCAACCACAATACAGATCAGTGAGGCGCATACACACACACACACACACACACTCACACACACAAATAGAAAGCTGCAATGCTGCCAGATCTGTTGGAAAGCTCCATGATTCTCAGAGTCAGTGGTGCATTCTGGATTGTTGTGGGACATTTAAAAAATCCTGCATTTCATGGTCTGGTTTGGCTGTCACTCGTTTTAAACAGCATCATCACACTTCATGAGTGGGGGTTAACCATCTATCTAATAAAGACAGATATGGAGATAGATGGTTAGAACGGATAGACTAGACTGATATCTAGATGGACACACACACACACACACACACACACACACACACACACACAGGACAAAGAAAATGCTATTTCAGAGATCAGCATGAAAACCATGCTACCCCAACCATTAGTGTCTTTCACACTCACCGTCTTTACCAGAGCAAGACGCCCCGCTCCCTGAACTCTGCTGAGGGAGGTCATTAAGCTGTCATTATAATTACAGAAAACAACCATACCTCCAACACCCTGACTCCTCCAACCCCCCTGCTCCCCCCTTACCTCCCCCTACCTCTCCCCTCTCTCTCTGACAGGATCAGCTAGCGTAGCGTAGCATTCACGGAGCCCAGCCTGTCTCCACAGCCCTGAACCTTGACATTTACTAAAGTGTATGTGTGGAAGGGGGAGGAGGGTGGGAAGATGAAGGTATTCTCTAGGCTTAGAGCAGCCTAATGAAGCTCAGTGACAGGCTCTTTAGCTCGTCTGCAGTGGAGAGGTAGGAGGGCTAACACTGTGACACTAATTGCAGGTATATTACTCAGTGGTCCGATCAGAGCTGATAATCAGTGCTTTCTCCATGAGTGTGTCGCATGTCGTCTCCCACACACACCCACCCTCCCCCCTCAAACCTCTACCTCCTCACCCTGGCTGTTTCAGTACCACTGCTGGTCAGCTGATGTTTTTTTTCCCGCTGTCTTGCCCAAATAGGATTATAGATTCCAGAGCGCACTCCCAGAGCCCCCTCTGGAGTCGGGCCTTTGATGCATCTGGTTCAGCCAAGGGGGCTGATGTAACGGGACACCCCACAGAGCCTACTCACACACACACACACACACACACACACACACACACACACACACACCCTCATACATATGCACTTACTGTATATGCACACTCTCATACTGTATATTACATATTATACCACAGTTCGTCACACACTCTTACCCACCAAGCTTCTATTGTCAACAACTCAGGTTCACAGTTGAGTGAAGCTGTGAATAATAACATCCTATAGAGAGTTACACAACATCTTGGAACGGTCTTATACCTCTCAAGATGGTGAGCGGTGACAAAACAATTGTATTCTGACCATGTTCCTTCTCTCCTTGTCTTTCTCCGCGCTCACCTCTCGTCTCTCTGCCTGCTTCTCTTCTTCCTCTCTCTTTCCATACCCTCCCTCTCTTCAGACAGAATGCTTCAGCAAAGGATAGAAGGAGTAAGGAGAGAGGTCTTCCTTACAAAATGTTTCACAAACGTATTTATAGTGTGTATAGTATTTATGTACTTGTGTAGGCCTACTGTAGTGCCTGCGTCTAGGAGAAAGGTAGAGGCTAATCCAGTGTTACACGTGTGTGATAGTGCTGCTAGTATTACCACAGTTATCTCTCACCGCAAAGGCTCGGCCGCAGAGGGCTGTCACCACGCCAACTGGCCTCATTAGCATATATATGAGAGCAAGGCATGTACTGCTGTCGAATGCTCTCTGCGCTCTTTTAAAGAACTAAGAGTTTTTTTTTTTTAATCTTTTTCTTTTGTCTCAAATGAATCTCCTCGTTCAGATGTGCGTGTTTCAGAGAATAATAAAGCTGTGCTATTTGAATTTGGTTTCATTAACGGTACTCTAACACAGATCTCAAAACAATGTTGGTGTTACCATTGGCAGTCATCTCAATCTATGAAATATGGGTCCACATGGCGCTGGAGCTATCATGCGTTCAGTTTGAGGGAAAGAAAGGGTGTGATATTATTAATGGGGTTTTTTTTGGATAGAGAAATATATTTGTATGATTGAATCTCAGTTTGATTTCAGAGAAGCCATCTGTGTTTTAGCTTCCATGTTTGATAGTTGTTTTTGTCAAAGTTTCCCCCATGAATAATTCACATGGAATATCTGCTAACTTTACCGGGCCCCGCGGACCCATTTCCTCACTATGTATGCTCTCAGATGTCCACTTTGGGAGTAGAACCTTCTTCAACAGTAGCAGCAGCAGCAAAACACATTTACTGTGAGGTTCCTGGGGGTTAACCTGACTTCTCCCTCTCTCAGGAGGTCTCCTGCAACTTTAACTCAGCATACAGAGACAGAGACCAGGGCGCCACTCAGACTGCTCCTCCTAAGAGCTGTCTGCCGGGATGGCTGTGTTGAATCATTGATGCGCTCCTCTCTGCTGTCTGCTGCTGAGCCTTACAGTACCAGGCATGTTTTATGCTTGCATACTCGACCACTCCACTTGACAACCAACCGTTGGGGCTGCCTGCTCTCCGGTCTGAGTACCACAGAAACACTCACAGAGGGCCGGAAGGGATAAACACACTGAACTCTCCACCCTGCCTCAAACACACACAGCCCACAGACAGCTTAGCATACTGGATGAGAGTTGAAGGAGACACTTAAAGTTGTCACTGTACATACTTATTGTGCAGAGCCTTATAAGTTGGCAGTTACAATATGAAGGATTAGCAGGGAAATGTGGCTATGTACTATTAATAACAAAGCATATCTTAATGTAATTAACACTATATGCAAAGCATTGTCAAGGGTGGGTTGACTAGAGCAAGGATGGTCAAGTGAGAATAAATCAAATGAGGTTTTAATAACATTGTAAACAAATACATCTATTACAAGGCAAATACATCATAAAGGAAGGGTACATTCTACCCTCACGGTGAGCAAGAGGAGGAGCGGAGAGAGGGAGAGGGACAGAAAGAGAGAGAGATCAGACCACATGGCTGGAACACTCACAGACAAATCTGGACCACACCAGCTAGTCAACAACAGCAAGACGAAGAGAATGATATGTTCCTCACCCTTGTTTTATACCCATCTTTCAACAACTAGTATCCGAATGGAGAGTTGTTGTAAGAATAGACCAATCGGACATAATCTTATCAGTTACAGTCAAAGGACACCCAAAGAGTCACTACTTGAGAACTCACAATAGCCATTTGGCCTATCAGGGGAAGGGATCTCTAGAAGTCGGACAGATTTGGTGTCTCCCCCTTCAATTGTACAGTAACAATAGTGTACTCTATCTACAAGATTTTAGAAAAAGTATGTCCAACAGTCAGCAAAAGGTGCATAGGCCCACATTGTACCAGGCACTATCAACATAACTGTGTTGTACTGCATGAGATGCTCCAGTGGTATGTTGTTCCTGCTCCTCTATGTGTGATGTTTGACAAGCTCAAACATCTTCTTGAGAGTTCAAATCACAGGTTGGAAAAATAAACCTCTCTCATAAAGTGATCTCAGCAGAAACCATCTCTCTCTGAGTGGGAATGTTGATTCCATGCAGCAGTGTCTCACTTGCAAAATCTCTCTCTCATTCACTCACTCTTCACCATCCATTCTATCCACTCTCTCTCTCTCTCTCTCTCTCTCTCTCTCTCTCTCAATTTTCTCCTTGGCCTTTTACGTCTGCTTGACTGTTGAGTATGATGCAGTGGTGTACACAGTGTTTATGTGATAGTACGCTGTCGTCCTCTCCCTCTCTGAGGTAATGGGAAGTTTCCTCCACTTGGTGTGAAACATTGAAGATGAATCTAACCAGAGCTGTCCCGTGGAGAGACAAGTTCATGTAGAATTTATTTGACAGGGATAGCTCATGTTAACAGGGTCTCAAAGGAGGAAGAGGAGGCAGTGTGTGTGTGTGTGTGTGTGTGTGTGTGTGTGTGTGTGTGTGTGTGTGTGTGTGTGTGTGTGTGTGTGTGTGTGTGTGTGTGTGTGTGTGTGTGACAGATATGGTTCATGTTAGCTCTCTGATAGATCTCTTAGCATCCTCAGTGCTTTCCCACTAATTTCGAAGTTGCATTATCCAGCCTGAAATACAGCAGAGCCCGCATTAACTGTCATTTAGACTCAATTTCTCAGAGTCCCTCCATTGCTATAATAGCTCAGCCTTCTCCTCTCATCTCTACTCTACTCTCCTCTCCTCTCCTCTCATCTCTCCTCTCCTCTCCTCTCCTCTCCTCTCCTCTCATCTCATCTCTCCTCTCCTCTCCTCTCTTCTCCTCTCCTCTCCTCTCCTCTCCTCTCTTCTCCTCTCCTCTCCTCTCCTCTCCTCTCCTCTCCTCTCTTCTCCTCTCCTCTCCTCTCCTCTCCTCTCCTCTCCTCTCCTCTCCTCTCTTCTCCTCTCCTCTCCTCTCCTCTCCTCTCCTCTTCTCTTCTCTCCTCTTTTCTGCCTTTTATCTCTTCTCCTTTCCTCATCTCCATTTCCCCATCCTTCACTGCACTCCTCTTTCTCCCCTTCGTCTGAACTTGTGAGCTGTGTGTAGAGTATGTGTGAGAGGTAGGCAGATAGCGTTATTTGTTCGCTAGCTACCTGTGTTGTGATGGAGGCATGTACATGTATGTGTAGAGATCATCTCTAGCCTGAGTGAGACATCAGCTGGATCTCAAGCTGCTCTGACAGCTCTGCTTCTCCTTCCTGTTTTATTGAAGCAGAGTGTGTGTGAGCTAGTCAGCAGTAGTCCCACATGAATGAAACAGATGGCCCACTCTCCCACACACATAAACAGGCACGCACGTGCACGCGCACACACACACACACACACACACACACACACACACACACACACACACACTAGAGAACCAACAGGGGCTCAGATGGGCTACTGCCTAAATGAACACTGTGTGTGTGCATGTGTGTGTGCGTATGTGTGTGTGTGTGTGTGTGTGTAAGATAGTGGAGAGCTTGAAATGATGATTGCTTGGCACTAAGTCAATGTAATGGCCATCTAATGAAAGATAGTACTTTGTATACCCTTGCAGTAAGAAATGATTAAAGTCCTATTATTTCTATGACTGACTCTTGCAAACAGCCAAGAGTCAAGTAACAAAATGAATACATGAGTACGTATTATGTCCAGGTCTAATAGCATTATGATTAATCTTGAATTTCTATAATTAAGTAGATGTAGATGTGAAGTCATAGGAAGAACTCAACTCTCAATGACTCTGTTCTTTTTCATAGAGTGAAAACAGTTTGGAGTGAGAGAGAGTGAGTGAGAGAGAGAGAGGCAGAGATAGGGGCATGGGGTATGTCTGTCTGTCTGTCTGTCTGTCTGTCTGTCTGTCAGTCTGTGAGCATACATGTGTGATTAGAGAGTAGCACTGTGATTGTTCCACTGAAATCAGTGAAACTATGACAGTGCTGCTGTAAGCATTCACATTGGAGGTGCACTTGTGATCTAAATAAAGTTACAAGAAGTTATGCTCTCCCTCTCTCTCCCTAACCCCCGCCTCTCTCTCTAGGTTCTGACAGACCGTGGCGTGCCAGCAGGGTTTAGTGGCTCAGTGCCCCTGGGTTTGTAAAGGGCCAGAGAGAGAGCAGCCTACAGGAACAGCTCCAGGACTTATCTCCCGAGAGCAGGTGTGTGTGTGTGTGTGTGTGTGTGTGTGTGTGTGTGTGTGTGTGTGTGTGTGTGTGTGTGTATGTGTGTGTGCTTGTATTTGTATTTGTGTTTGTGCTTGTGTTTTTGTTTTTGTTTGTGTGTGTGTGTGTGTGTGTGTGTGTGTGTGTGTGTGTGTGTGTGTGTGTGTATGTATAATGTGTGTTTGTGTATGAAAATCTGGAAATTCTGGAAGCATGAAAGCCTGCCTCCCTCTGAGCAGCAGTCTTATCTCAGAGTGGAGGGACGGAGGGACGGAGGGAGGGGGGGGGGGGGGGTGGAGTGAGGGATGTAGAGACAGAGAGAGTGGAACAAAGGAGAAGACACAATTATGCCTTTCACCAACCATTTTTATCTCCTTTGGAAAATTACAGAGCTGTGTTCTCTGAGCTCGAACTAGCTCCATATAGCTCCATTAAGACTTCCGGTTTCACTATTCGCCATATTCACAGCTTCAAATTAAAAGTGTGAGTTAATACATGAATGGAAAGTGATGGGATTACAATAATTTCTCTTATTTTTGCTGAAATAAGGACAAATTACCCAACAGAAATTATATACAATTGTGAAAAAGTATAAAAATGTACATATTGGTGCAATTACATGTAATTTTAATAAATAATAATAAACTGGACTGTACACAAAATATTTTCCAAGGCTAAACATGATTTTCACTACCATTGTACTCCACAACACTCATAGTATACATATCAACTGAATTTCAACTATGAGCGATGTCATACGAACAATTATTGACCCTTTATTGTGTCCCAACAGTTCAAACAGTTCATATTGACAGAAATCCTTGGCACTGCTCCACGTTTTACAGGGGAGCTCTAGGCACTCTGACTGGCCTCTTAGCCAACTTGGATGACTGAATCCTTCAACATAAATTGTTCATCCCAGTTCATAGCATATCCCAAACTCAGTGCATGGAATATCCTCAGGGAACATGAGTTACATACATACTGTAACCCATTAGTAAAAAAAAATATAACATCTGATATTTTGGCTCCCAGCTAACTGTGTAGCAGCTATGGTGTGGAGCACCATATAAGTCTATGTCCTGTTAGGAGAAGTCATTACCTGCCCCCATCCTCCCTCCTGCTCTGGACTATCCTACTCTGGACTACAGTACAGCAGTGTAACACCCCAGAGAGAGAGAGGGGGTGGTGGGGTGGAGAGAGTGAGGGAACGGAAGTTGAAGAGAATAGCAAAAGAGAGCGGCTGACAGGAAATGAGAGAAGTAGAAGTTAGGTGATAGTGGACAGGTTGTGTGGTGTGCTGGTCAGAGCAGTGGACCGGGTCAGGGGTTGCCATGGGAGACAGTCTGCTCCCTAATTAGGAGTTTGCTCAGAATCTAAAGAGCTTTAAATAGCACACACACTTTCTCTCACAGTCACACACAGTCTGTCAGCCCTGTACAGAAACACAAACTCAACTTCTGTGTAGACATCTATTTCTCTCTATGAGAGACTTGAAAGAAGACAATTATTCAGTCAGAATTCTAACTTTGTTGGCAGATCACATTTGTACTTGAAACATTGCTTACACACGCTCATAAATCAACACACCAATAAACAATACACTGTCTTCTCTTTGTGGCTGTTTTTGTAAGTCTATCTCTCTCTCTCTCTCTCTCTCTCTCTCTGTGAGTCCCTATGTCTCAAAGACAGATGGAGTGTGTCAGAAGCATGCCAGTCCTCATATCTCACTCTGTGCCTGTGCCAGTCTAATTCCATGAAGAGAGCAAGAGAGAGAGAGAGAGGGTGTGAGAGAGAGACAGAGAGAGAGAAAAGGGTTGGGGGGAACGGATTTCGCATTCTTTCAAGTCTCCCTAATCTTGCATATTCAGTCAGGCCAATCGGACCGGTTGCTATGGCTACAGAGTGGGCTTGTTTCAGCAGAAAGAGACAGAGAGATGCCTGTCCTACTGAAGAGGAACCAGAAAGCCAGAAAGTAACTAACCATCTACCCCCCCCCCCCCCCACACACACCTCTCTCTCTCTCTCTCTCTCTCTCTCTCTCTCTCTCTCTCCATCACCTCAGGGGGGAGCATGCCTATTATAACCTGGTAGGAAATGTACCCGTGTTTGTGATTACCTGGGCAAACCTCAGGCTTAATTTGTATTAGTTCATAAAAAAAGTAAAACACCAAATTCATGTGAAATCTGAGTGACTGAGCGGACCATTGTGAAAGGGGCCATTTATACTGGCAGTTCAATATGAAAGGCATCCTGACTTAAGCACCCCGACTTGCAATCTCAACGTTGCTGGTTTGAATTGTGGTTGGGAAACTTTTTTCTGTTTATGGTAATTCTTGTTGCCGATAATTATGTTTGCTAATTCCTTCCCCTGACCACTTACCCTAACCTTAACCACTCAAAGTTAATGCCTAATGCTGCCTAACTTCACAACTTAACCGTAACCACTCGAAGGTAATTCCAAATACTGCCTAACCATCATACAAGTCATATTCATAGCTTTTCATACAAACCGGGTCGTAAGATTTCATATGAATTTGGTGTTCTGCTTTTTGTATGTTTTCATACAAATTAATCATATGGTCCTATTTACCTGGGGCCTGCAAAATATTTTTGTGCTCTTGACGATGATGGTGGTCTGGTTGCTCTGGTGGTTCAGAATTTGTAACCCTCTTCTTTCCTTACAGGGATAATGATGATATCCTGAGTGGCCTGAGTGGCTAGGTGTCTGGAGTATGTTGTTATTTATTGACCGATTAAAGAGAATCTTAAAATTTGAATTCTCTCTCTCTCTCTCTCTCTCTCTCTCTCTCTCTCTCTCTCTCTCTCTTTCTCTCTCTCTCTCTGTCTCTCTCTCTCTCTCTCATGTGTGATATGGCCTGTAACCTCTCACAATGCTAAACTCTAATTACTGACATTTCTCCTGAGATGTGCTGCTGCATTCTGGGTATTTCACTACCTTTCATTCCATCAGTGGAGTGCTTGGAAAGGTCAGGGACCAGAAGAGAGTCTGAACTGAATCAATGAGGCGACCTTTCCTTTAGTGTATGTGTGTGTGTGTGTGTGTGTGTGTGTGTGTGTGTGCGTGCGTGCGTGCGTGCGTGCGTGCGTGCGTGCGTGCGTGCGTGCGTGCGTGCGTCTGTGTGTGTGTGTGTGTGTGTGTGTTTCTTTTGAGGGGCCTCAGGTGAACCGTTGAAATTCAGTGAAATGTTACCACAGTACAAGTGATATAAAAATGGTTTGCGTTCAGTTTTCCAAACCCATACTCCCCTGTAAACTGACTGAACAATAAGCCCACCAAGATTATGAGCACCGGCCCTGCCTGGCTCTGCTTAGACACAAGAGGGCTTTTTCACACTGTGCTATCCTTAGCCTAGGGTTAATACTGGCCCAGGGCTAGCTGGATATAGCTAAGGATATATAGCATTCAATTGAAGTTAACTCTGGCCCCTGTTCACACTGGCTACTTTGGCACCGTGGTTTGGGTGATTTTCCAGAGCAGGGCCAGAGCAGGGCCAGCTAGCCCACTTTCGGTGCTAGCCCACTTTAGAGTGTGAACAGTTGCTTAGCCCCAGGCTAAAAGCTCTTAGCCCCAGGCTAAGCACAGTGTGAGAAGGCCTAAGTGGTGGGAAAATATGCTGTAACATTGCCCTTTGCTAGGCTTTCGTATATGTTTTACCATCTTGCATATATCTATCCAAAACATTCAGACCTACAAGAAAAGTATTATAGGGACTAGGGTTTGTTTATCTTGATTGGTCTCATGGTTATGGGATTGGTCAGTGGATAATGGCGAGGTGTAGGTCTGTAGGTGTTGACGTTGGGGTTGTTGCTTGTTGTTGGTGTTGGTTTAGGATGGTAAATGACCATTAGAGAGCATGCTTCCATGTTTTAATGATGCAGCATGTGCTCTGGCATAATACAGTGCTCTGCGTAAGTAATGGGACAGTGAAGCATTTTCTCTTTACACTCCAAAAGTTTGGATTTGAAATCAAACAATAACTGTGAGGTTAAAGTAGAGATTCTCAGCTTTTATTTGATGGTATATGTGTACATCTTGGTTTCACCATTACAATTGGCTTGACAGGTGTGTTCCATCACATAATTTGTGCAGGCATAAGAGAGCTGTCAATGTCTCGTATTGATTTTAGGCTTTACATTTACCTTTTGAGTCTGCCATTGGTGTCTGTCAACATGGGTTAAAGGACCAAAGTGATGTCAATGAAAGTCAAGGAAGCCTTTATTATGCAGAAAAATCAGAAGAAAAAAAAAATCAGAAACATAGCCAAAACCATAGGCTTGCCAAAATCAAAAGTTTGGAACATCATTAAAAATAAGAAAAAAAGCACTGGTGACCTCAGCAATCGCAAATGGGCAGGTAGGCTAAAGCAGACTTCTACACTGGATGACCAAAGAGTGCTCATCATAATTTAACAACTCACTGATCTCACTGATCAGGAACACTCTCCAGGAGGTAGGTGTGAATGTGTCAGAGATTACCATCACAGAATACATCACCAGCCGAACTACAGACTCTTCACTGCAAGATGCAAACCACTAATTATCTTCAAAAAGGATGGTCACTTACAGTTTGCTAAAAAAGTACCAAATACTAAACACGAGTGCTTCATTTGGACATTTGATAAATCTGTCCCATCACTTTTGGGTACTCAGGGGGACTATGCATAAAAAGTGTTGTAATTTCTGAATGGTGAAACCAATATGTACACAAATACCATCAAATAAAAGCTGATCATCTATACTTCATAGTAATTGTTTGATTCAAATCCAAACCTTTGGAGTGTAGAGCCAAAAAAAGGAAAAAAATGCTTCACTGCAGGAATGTAGACTATGTCTATTTTGTTCACAGAAAACCAACAGTCAAAGCGGTTGTGGGTTCTCGTTTATAAAAGACCATGCTTCATTTCGGATTCCTGAACTCTCAGGTGGTATACAGACATTCTCATCCTATAACACAAGCTCATTTCTCTCTCCCCCAGTGAAGTGCAATCATTTTCTGGTTGTGGAGCGATTTGCAGAGCACACCTCATTCTCCGATTACACTGGGGAAATTAATTAGGTTACAATGCAATTACACAGGTTACTACCGCCTCCTGGGGAGAAAGAGATGGAGGCTTCCTGATAGGTGATTAACTTCATTAGACCTACAAAGTAAAGCATGGTTAGAGTGTGTGTGTGGTGTGTGTGTGTATATCTATGTGCGTGTGTGTGACCTGGTTTTGGCTGGCCCCCTGGAGTCTTACATATCACACACTCAACATCTCTGGATGCACACGGTTCCTATGGGATTGTTGGTAAATGGTCGTGCTACAGAGGCAGAGACGGTGCCTGTTTTACCAGAGGAGCTACTGCTACGACGGCACATGTCTCTGCATGTATACTCTGTCGTCATGGGAATAGAAACAATAAATGAAGGAGTGATTCCGCTGTCTTTCTTTCCCAGTCTGCAGGTGGGTATTCCAGAATCCCAGGGGACAGAGCATCAACAGAAACTTTCCTCTGGACTCTCAGAGAGCCTTTGTCTCCACTACCTATACTAACAGAGACGTGTGTGTGTGTGTGTGTGTGTGTGTGGGTGTGTGTGTGTGTGTGTGTGTGTGTGTGTGTGTGTGTGTGTGTGTGTGTGTGTGTGTGTGTGTGTGTGTATGTGTGTGTGTGTGTGTGTGTGTGTGTTATTCTCTGCATGTTTTGTGAGCCAACTTTTGAGATACTGTGTGTTGAAGTCTTGCATGAAACAAATGTCTCAGAGGAGTGAAGGCTGCTCTTTTAGACCTGGACCAGTGTTAGACAGCCCATCCTAGTGTGTCTGTCCTCTAACCCTCTGTCTCTCTCCACCTCTCCTTGCTTTCTCTGCTGTCTCTCATCTCCCTACATCATGTGCACTGATGTCTTCCCTCAGGGGCGGCCATTTTTGTTTCTCTTTAAATAACCTGTTTATTCACCCAGGATGCACTGCTCTCCTGTGAGAACGCTCAGAGGGTGCCAGTGAGCAAGGGCGACCCACAATCCCTTTCATCTCACACTTCTCACACATCTCACACAAAATTCAGTCCCTCTAGCGTGTAGGGAGACACTTCACCTCATAATCTCGTGCTTGCTTTCTCACTACCGTCCTAATCATATTCTCTTATATTATGCTCTGTTTGTTTACTCCTGAGTCTCTAAGCTTTGAATTAGAGCTTTATTTGTGTGCCTCATAACACCGGAAAGGAAGGGGAGAGGAAATGGGGGAAAGTTAATACAAATTTGGGTTTAAAATAACACATGATTTGTATGACTGAAAAAAAGAATATGCTAAGAGAAACAGCCTTGAAACTGCCTCTTTTTCAGGAGATAAATCAAGTCATTAGAGCATTATTCAAATCAAGATCTAGTAAACTTTATGTTGTAGAGAAATGCATTCATTCACATCATAAACCCTCATTGCCATGTCTCGTCCTGTCAGGGTCACTGAGGAGAGGAATAATGACAACAACGAAACATGCTCCTGCTAATGTGTGTAAAGTGTTTGGGTGTGTGAAGTGCACTCATAATGTGTGTGTTTGTGTGTGCATGCGTGTGTGTGTGTGTGTGTGTGTGTGTGTGTGTGTGTGTGTGTGTGTGTGTGTATGTGTATGTGTGTGTGTGTTTGTCTGTGTGAGTGTGTGTCTATGTGTGTGTGAGCCCGCATACATGCCTGGCTGCATGCCTACATGTGTGTGTGCCCGTGTGTGTCTGGCTGTTATTCCCTCAGTGCAGAATTCCCACAGAATTAAACACCAAGACGATTTACTCTCAGTGGGTACTGTTGATACCTCCTGCAGTGTCTGATTTAGAGTCAGTGAGGCCTCTCTGGCCTTTTGTTGTAGGGAGGTGTAGCCTACCTGTGTACCTGCTGCAGGCTCTATAGAGCCCATCGATTTTCCTCTTTTCCCAGGCGGAGGCCTTTCTCTCAAATCAATTCTCTGGAATTGCTTCTTCACCACAAAATGTCAGTTGGTAACTAGTGGAGCATGAAGGGCAGCATTCTGAGGGCTTTCCGAGTTTTGTTCTGTCAGACAGAGACGGGCCCAAGCGTTTGCGGAGAACTCAAAGGAACGCTGACAGCTGGGGTACGCACGCGAGCGGAACAAAAGGGCCGGCAATCATGCCGCACACCATTCACAGTCTGAGTGTCAGTGATCCGTCTCCATTGACACATACACACGCATGGTGTGGACGGGAGAGGGGAAACGTGGGCTTACTCAATGACAAGGAGAGGTTGTTGGTCTGAATGACCTCTTTAGACTTTTTTTCATTTGTTGATGTTTTAATGGATGGGCTCAGTGGTGATATCGATCTGTTTGTCTCCCACACATACTCTTGTCTGTGAGTGTGTGTGTGTGGGGGAGTGGGGTGTGTGTCTTGTGCTGAGGTGTGTATATACGTGTGTGTGTGCATGTGTGTGAGTGTGAGTGTATGTGCGCATTCATGGGTGTGAGTATGTTTGAAAAGATGGAGAGAGAGAGAGAGAATTTGAATTTTAAGATACATTTTAATCGGTCAATACATAACAATATACTCATACTAATACTAAGACAAATACATACAGACACAATGAGCAACAGAGAGAGTGAGTCTCTCTCTCTCTCTCTCCGCACATTCCATGATTAAACATGACAATATGGGACAGAGGGGCTGGGACATTATGCATAATAGCTAATGTAGGAGAGACAAAGACAGAAAGACAAAAAGAGAAATGAGTGAGAGAAAGAACACAAGAGATCTTGAATGAACACAACCTCTGAAAGTGTTCTTGTTTTCATTTTTTTTTTTACAGGTGATAATTTCTAACAGGTTTAATTAAACAGAAAGGTCTGACCTGTTTCCTGACTGGTCTCCATGGAGACACACAGCAGGAGATTAAAACAGAGAAATCAAAGCCTGTCAGCCAATCTCACTGAACTACCTCAAAAAGACCACTTTAGATCAATTACATTACACTAAGCTCTAATTACCACTGTCATGGGAATCAACACCCAATTAGCTGAACATAGTGTCAGGACCCCATGATGCCTAATAAATATAGACGTTAACATTTTCAGAAGTTGGAACCTTTCTGGAATATTAAAGTATAGAGATCTAAAAATAGTTTGAATGTGTCGCAAACTGCTGGGGCTTGCCTTCTAAATCTAATGATGAATCCCACAGCAAACACAACCACAGAGACAGGTAGGTACTGTACCATCAAGAAATTATTAAAATTAAAATCCTCAGTCACATTCCCACCAAACAGTTCAGTCCTAAGAAGTGGCTGCTGGTGCCGTTCAAGATTAGGGAGGACTATTTTTTATTATTTAGATTTGTGTTACAGCATATTAGATGACTGCATTCATATTCCATTCACCCAGCTCAGTGAAACATTGATAGGTTTAGGATATTACATACACAGCCGGGCATGATACTAGAATTTGCCCACCCTATCCCCACCATCTACAACCTAGCCTTCACATGACAGTCTATTGCAGGTGCACAGGAGGAGAGATAGACTGATAGACTTGATCAAGGTGACAGTGACACATTCAGTACCACCTTGCACACTCTTGCCTGCATCTAACTGGTCTCACTTTCGGCTCACTTTCACTGCAGCCACATAAAGCATCACTTTGCTTGTTGTAATTCCTTCTCTTTTCTCCACGCAATCTCTTCCTCTCACATGTTCCCTTCGCCTGGGATCTTCAGTGCACAACAGCTGTCTGTGACCACGCGCACAAACCTCTCCAAGCCAAACCTTCATATCATAGCCACTACAATAACCGTTACACAGCCTACATTGTTGTCACCATATTAACAATAGTTAATAAACTAGAACTGACATGCATAACCTACAATTCCAATCTGCATCTAGCTGCATTAGCGAAGTAAGTGAAAGGTAAACTAAGAAGTCTTTCTTTTGTCTTTCTCTCTCTTTGAGTCAACTACTCACCACACTGCAGTGCTCTAGCTTATGCTTTCAGCAGTCTACTTCATTCTCTGATCCTTTGATTGGATGGACAAAATGTTAGTTCATACTCCAAGAGCTCTGGTTGGAGGACGTCGCCCGGAAGTCGTCATAATTACTGTGTAAGTCTATGGAAGGGGGTACGACTGTCCCAGTCAATTAAGTCCGTGCCGACTGCAGAATCACAACATAACATTAGCAAAACCAATAGTTCATGCAATTCATTACATTTCACACATGAGAATGTATGAGTAACACGAATGGTAATCATTGTAAAAACAACGGAACACATGATTGGAAGGCACTCATAAATAAGGCATGATAGGCAAAACATGCTGATACGTAAATATAACAGAGATGCAGACAGTAGCGGACTGGAACATCTGGAGCACTGGGAGAACTCCCGGTGGGCCGGTGGATCTGTGGGCCGTGGGACCGGTAGATGGGCCGGTGGATCTTTGGGCTGCCGTTTTGTTGTCCCAGTCCATCCCTGGGTGCAGATAATAACAACGGCAACTATAAGGCAGAATAGCTGTCTCTAGTAGCAACGCATCAGTGTCACTTGTGACATATGTTTTAGAACAAATGGTTTACGGGACCGTTTCCTATGTATTGGCACAGTGGGGAATGACATTGATGGAATTGGTCACATCAGTATCTGTACTTGGGCAGACAAGAAAACAATGTTAGAGTGACACTTTTTTTGATGGGAGAAGATTATTTACTTTTGTGACAGTTGGGAATTGTGAGGCTTTAAAGGGAGATATTGTTTTGATTCCTTACATTCCAGTATTCCTTTTTTTTCAGGTGCAATTACCTACTCTAACTACAGCACAGCCAGATATTTTGTATTTAAAATGACACACATCAGTCAGATCTTTCCACTTCTTTTAATCATCCTACTCATCGACCATATCCCCCCTCCCCTCTATCTCTCTCTATCCCCGCTTTCCACTTCTCTTTATCTTCCTGAAAAATGGCCCAGTTCTCTAGGTTTCCCTCCAAGGACCAGTATACCTGTGCTATCTGTGGGAAGACAGTGGCTTTGCTCTTCCCTTGTCAGATGTACACACAGAAAAGGAAACACTCCACAGGGAAGAACAACCTCAAGATCATGTCTCCCTGGCTTCAGCCATAATGTCCATATTTCTACTGATGTCAACTTTATTGATTACTCATGCATTAATTATGCTGCATGGTCTGAGCACCTCCTGGCTGAGCTGTGCTGTGAGTAGACCAGTAAGGTATGCAGTGGCCTCTCCACTGGGGTTGTCTCAGTCTCAGTGTCAGTCTGAGAGACATGGTGGACGTCAGTGGGCCACGGTGTTCCTAGAAAGTGTCCCTGCTGTGTGGATGGCTTGGGTTTTCATGTTGTTGTACTAAACCTCTTTGCGGTCTCTTTTGTTGTCTAAGGCAACAGACGTTTGTGCACAGGAAAGGTCATTCCACTGTTAGCCCTCTCTTTACCTGAGCTGATTTGATCTTATTAATCTATTCTGTTATTTTTGCATATCAGAGGCTTACATGACTGAGTTATACAGTGTTTGTGTTGCAAAGAGCACAGTGGCATTTCAATCACAGGCAGGACATTGCCTGTCAGGACATGATGGTTAAAGGGTGAGCTATAACACATATACACACACGCACACACGCACTCACTCACACACATACACACACACATACACAAACACACACACACACACACACACACACACACACACACACACACAAACACACTCGCTCTCTCTCTCTCACACACACACAGAGTTATTTTTGTAATTATAACAGCAAGAATCTTGTGGTGATTTTTGGTTCATATCTGAATAGTGCCCCCAGGTAGCACGTTTATTTGTTTTTCTCAAAATCCAATTGTTCTTATCATTCTATTTAACATGGTAGAGATATAAGCCCTTGCTTTTAAAACTGAAATCCCATTGCAATTAGGAAGATGGATGACATACAGTAACAGCTTTGTGTGAGTAGTTGAGATTGCCCTCTTTTCAGTGCAGGCCCCAAAGCTCAGGCAAATTTAATCAACATCCCTTTAATGTTTGTGAATACAATATCACAGATTGTGATGTCTCTGTACCTCTGAGGGTAAGATGTGCTTTGGAAGCAGACATTTCACATCATCGGGGGAGCAAATTATACAGGGTTGAGAATTATGAATGGCCAATATAGCCAGGGTAAAGTAGTCCATACCACCAACTCTCTATTGATCTGTCCTGCTCTAGTATGTATGCCTGGAGGCAGGACCATGTGTATGACACAGTGGCCCAATTTGAGTCAACAGCACACAGATGCAAAAATGCACACACACACACACACACACACACACACACACACACACACACACACACACACACACACACACACACAAAGCCACTTTACTCATTCACGACCCAATAATTTTACTTCAATTTTCTAGCACATCTCCCTGCAGTCTGTAACTGGATTTTCTCCAATCAAAATAAAATATATACATGTATACAGCCACATCACCCCTCCATATCAGTTGATTTCGGCATCTCACCACCTCATCCAATCTTGGTTTTGTTTAAATGACCATCCCTAACCAGAAGGAACACATTTCACCCTAAGCGACTCCCAGCCAAAAACATCACAGACAGAAACAAATATACTGTACTCGCACCAAACATTATCAGATGGAACCAAACCTCTCATCTGTGCTTCTTCAGAGTAATTATGGAAAAACTCAGTAGATGATTAATTGTATACCTTTCACTGCGTAAGTATACTGTATGCTCTCTCCTAGACCCTGAGGATACCAGGGCGATAATAACTGGTGCTTGTGTGTTACTGGCTGCAGTATGGCCCTGATAGTCAGATAGGCCAGAAGTCACAAGCAGCAATAATGGAGTATTGAGCTGTGATACAACAGCACCGTCTCCAGCCATGCTAACACCCATACGAGATAAGAATACAACAGCTACTATATCAGCTGAGCAGTAATAATAATCATCATTATCATTTTTGTACACAACCCTGTTTATATTAGGAAAGTGTCCTATGTACATATATTCTAGAGTGTACAGTAGACTAGCCATGCAACCATTCTCCACTCGAGAGGAGACAGTAGGAGAGTTATTGTGTATGAAATATATATATCTATATATAATATATTTCCCCACCTGGGTATCCTTACAGACCAGGCTATGATGCTCTGCTTATGATGTGTGCATGTGTAACCAATACTGTATGTATGATGTTGTATGTCAGACACATGCAGAGCACACACTATGTAGACGGTGCGCACACAGTGACTGACTCACATGAGAATACTCAGGCAGGCATTTACACACACATTCATATTCAGGAGAGGAGGATATTATCAATGATCAGGCAGTGGAAATGTCAGAATCAATCAGCCCGTCCCTGACGAGCAGAGAATCCCCTATGGCTAGAGTGATTGAGAGAGAGAGAGAGAGAGAGAGAGAGAGAGAGAGAGAGAGAGAGAGAGAGAGAGAGAGAGAGAGAGAGAGAATTGTAATCACTTAGCCATCACAGAGTTTGATCTCCGTTCACAGTGAGTGTATGGAGCTCAGAAGCAGTGTCAATGCGTTACTTTACAGTGGTAAAGTTCGCTACTGCCCTCTATAGGCAGGTTCTAGTCACTACACATTCAAGCCCAGCCCAGCTATTCATTATGCGGCATAGATTTATTTGATCAGAATATATTTTGATAAATTACATAAGTCATTGACAAATGAATCAACCCATGTAATTTCAGATTCATATTTGCTTGATGGGTTTGCTGAACGGTGTCGTTTTACTTTAAACGCACTGTGTTCCTCTGCCACTAGAGGATCCCGTTACACCAATTATAACACCACTACATAAGCTACACTCAAATGGTTCTACCTAGAACCACACACTTGTTATTTGTCTGTCCCTGTGGGAGAACCCTTTGACAAACCCCTTTCAACAAAGGGTTCTATGTGGAACCCAAAAGGGTTCTTCCACAGGGACACCTGAAACTTTTTGGAACCCTTTTTTCTTAGAGTGTATGTCTGGCGTTCAACCACAAGATCATGCAAATATAATGACTATAAGATTCATATCTTTTCAACTGAGTTATTGATGCTCAACACCACGTGGGAGTTGTATGGTGTAGGACCCAGGTGCAGAGAGGAGACCAGACGAGGGAATGTACTTGACAGGCAAAAGCCACTTTAAATGACAGTAATCCACAGGTTACAAATGAAACACTAGAGAGGATAACAAAAAACAGGAATACTTGGAACAGCAGTACAAATTATATCAACTAGAAAAGGGTTAGAGCATAA